>NC_060119.1:189107717-189425550 GCF_021461395.2 Schistocerca americana
CTACTGAGAGCAATGGATAGCCAACACATGGGTGTGCATGGTCTTTCGCCATGTAGGTGTGCACGCATATCGCTCTTGTGGTGATATTCAGGCCTCAGCATTCTCGAAGGGACCACATCTTCTTCTACAAGCAGTGGCATTACAATCTCTAGCGATTTTCATTTTACAGCCTCCTTTTGGTTTCTTTTTGAATACACCTTATAGAAGAAAGATACTGGAAGAACTGAAGCCTTGAAGATGAGTCATTGGTTATACCTGTACCTGTATAGTTTGTAAGAACAATGACAACAAATGGAAGGTACCAAGTCCAAGTTTCATTTGGGCACACAGTTTTAATCTGTCAGGAAGTTCACACTGAAATTCCAGAATGAGAATTTCCACTCTGCAGTGGAGTGTGCGCTGATATGGAACTTTCTGGCAGATTAAAACTGTGTGCTGGACCGAGACTCGAACCCAGGACCTTTGCTCTTCATGGGCAAGTGCTCCACCAACTGAGCTACCCAAGCATGACTCACGACCTGTCCTCACAGCTTCAATTCTCCCAGTACCTCATCTCCTACCTTCCAAACTTCACAGAAACTCTTTTGCGAACCTCGCAGAACTAGCACTCCTGGAAGAAAGGATATTGTGGAGACATGGCTTAGCCACAGCCTGGGGGATGTTTCCAGAATGAGATTTTCACTCTGCAATGGAGCACTTACCCATGAAAGGCAAAGGTCCCGAGTTCGAGTCTCGGTCTGGCACACAGTTTTAATCTGCCAGGAAGTTTCATATCAGTGCACACTCCACTGCAGAGTGAAAATGTCATTCTTGAAACATCCCCCAGGATGTGGCTAAGCCATGTCTTCGCAATATCCTTTCTTCCACATATGCTAGTTCTGCGATGTTTGCAGAAGAGCTTCTGTGAAGTTCGGAAGGTAGGAGATGAGGTACTGGCAGAATTGAAGCTGTGAGGACGGGTCATGAGTCGTGCTTAGGTAGCTCAGATGGTAGAGCACTTCCCCGCAAAATGCAAAGGTCCTGAGTTCTAGTCTCAGTCCAACACACAGTTTTAATCTGCGAGGAAGTTTCACACTGAAATGGTCTAGCAATGACAGTGCCATTCACATTAGTTATGCTCTGAAAATCTCAGGGACAGTAGGATGAACTCAGTTCTCATCATGTATGATAACAATGAATAAACTCACCCATCAAAGTTCAGGTCAGGTCTGTAGTATGCTCTCGCAACACCTTGTGGTATCTCCTGTGGGTCGTTGCCCTGACCCCAGAATTCTATGTTGAAACCTGTGCTCTCCACCCAAGTGACCGTTGCTGCATAGTTACCATCCTCTGCCTTTCTGTGTAACACAAAAAGCACTTTTAAAATCGTTGAAAGAAAAGACAAGTATGCTGGGCATGTGTGATTATGATACTTTACTCACAGGTGCTATACATCTTTGACATTATAACAATGGTATCCAATTTCATTACTTTGGACACTAATGACTGATAAAGTGTTTCTCAATAAAAATGTGCATTCTAAATTGCACGCCATTTTCACTCCAATCATTCAGCTGCTGCTGCTTATTTCTCCTCTCGAGACGATGTGGTTAGTAAAAATGAGTCACCTGACAGTCAAAAAAGACATTATCATGATCAAAACTTACTACAAATATGGGGAAAGTCCTTTAGAAGTACTTCACGAATTGTGCACAACTTTCAGTCACTGAAACATTCCCAATTCATTGGCAATCTGTCAAGTAGACAAAAAGTTTGAGGAAAATGATTCTGTAGCTGATGTTATGGCACCAAAGAGACACCATACTGGGCTGTCTGCTGAAAATGTTACCTCAGCAGATGAGAGTATGCCCCAAATTCTCTGAGTGATCAATAACAAGAACTGAACATTTTAAGGGGTACCATGCAGCAAATTCTGACAAAGAATCTTCATCTACATTATTATGAGGTTCAACTGATGCAAAAACTGCTGTCAGTGAACCACTTGCAATAGAATGAATACTTCGATTAGGTGTTGGAAAGCTAAAAGTGGATGACAATTATGCAAAGAATGTCATCTTTAATGATGTAACTGTACGGATTAAAATAGATTGCTACTCATCACATAAAGGTGTTGAGGAACAGATAGGCACATTTAAAAGTAGACAGTGGAAAAATGTCAGCTTTCAGACAAAGTTCTTAATCAGATGAGAGACTAACGTGCACACACGTTCATACACACAACTCTCACACACAAATACCCACTGTTGTCTTGGGTTGTCCAGAGACAACAATGGCTATGTGAACTTTGTGTGCATGAAAGTGTGTGTCTCCCATCTGATGAAAGACTTTTTCTGAAATCTGATATTTCTCAAATGCCTACAGTTTTAAAAGCGCGTATCTGCCACTCAACACCTGCTCTGTGCAGTTAGTAACTGTCTGTTCTAATACATATCGTAACTCCATTCCAGATTTTCTATCTTTAATGATGTGGTGCATTTCAAACTGGATAGCTATACCAGCAAGCATAACTGTCAAATCATTCACAAAGAGAATCCTCTGTTAACATTTCAACAACTGGTGCATGCACAACAAGCCACTGTTCGATGTGAGATTTGGGCAAGTGGTCTAACTCGGCCTTACTTTTTCAAGAATGACACAGGTAAAGCAGTGACAATGAAAGACACACACTATCACAACATGTTATACGAGTTTATTTGGCCTCAAGTGGAAAAGGACATTGAAAACAAGTGGCTGCAGCAAGATGGTGTACCTCCTGTACTGCAAGCAAGTCACTTGCATTTTCGCAGGAGAAATTTCTGGGCCATATCATTTCACGCATGCAGATCATCAATGCCCAGTAAGATCTTGTGACATGATGCCGTGTGACTATTTCCTGTGGCGTTACGCAAAGCCACATATTTGTGTGCACGAACTGAGAATGATTGCTGATCTAAATGACCAAATTGAGCCCATTACTACAGAAATTGACCATAAATGTGAGAAAATGGCATACCTATTGTAAGAAGATTTTGTCAGTGTTACGTTGAGCACTTGTCCAATATTTCTTTCCGCAAATAATCCTGTTGTATACTGAGGAGTTTAATAATATTTCAACTTTTCAAGTACCATAAATAGTGTGTTTTATTCAAAAATTAAACTGTGCATTTTGCATTCTTATTGGGACATCCTTTATATTTACCCATTTCTTTCTCTTTATTGTTAGGTACTAATTACATCAGCAGACAGGAACCAAAAAACACTGATCTAGAAGGACCTTAATATTCACTGATAGGATCTACTGAAGAAATTAAATAGTAGCATAATAGTGATAAGATTCAGAAGAAATTGTCATTATCTACGTAATTGTTAAGAAACCAAAATTGTATACAGTACATAGAATATTTTACTTGGTTTGAAGTCACATATAAATAATTATTTGTGAGAGAGGTGGCTTTATAAGATCATTATTGTCAGAGAACAAACACACACTCAGTGACAAGTATTGTAGCAAACAGAAAAAAAAGACAGGAATGTCAGGAGAGAGTTGTTGGGACAGAATGAAAGAAGTTGTGGACAATTGGCAACAGATAGTTTAAAATGTGAAGGAAATGCACTACACAAAACATTTACATGGGAAGTATTGAATGCTGTAAAACATCTGAATGAGGAAAAATTTAATATCTCAGTTCATATATTGTTCATTGTAAGCATAGATACATAGTGTCAACAGCTGTCCATCTGTCCCTTTTGCATAATTAGTGTGTCAAGTTGTTTTACCAAAACAAGTCTTGAACTAGCTTTGACCAATGTATTCTACAATACTGAATAGCAGAAAAAATTTTACAAGCTATGTGGAGAGGATATTTCATACTGAAACTATCTCTGATTTCTACGGCACAACACTAAGAATTATGTAACATTCTATGTAGTAGTTCTGTCTAGCATACGTTTATGTGATAGTCATTTACTTCTGACAAATAGAATGTTCTCTTACACTTCAATCTCTCCAAGGATCAGAATTATTACTCCTAGGAGAACCACTGCCACAAGGATCAACTTGCTCATCCTGGTTTGGAACCAGGATGCACCCACCACCTTCAGCATGGCTGGCTGTTGTGTAGACAGTAATGATGATGCAATTGATGTTTTGTAATCTGAAACAAATACAAAACATGTGATACAATCACAAAAAACAATGGAAGACAGAAGAGGAGAAAAGCTGAGTAAGTGTTATACAACCTACTTACAAAGGGCCTGTTTTGATTCATACCCAACAGATAAACAAATTCACTGTCACCAAGAACAGCAGGTTGAATTTACCCATACATTTCTGATATTGCCTGATACGGTTTTGTTTCAGTTACAGGGATGTTGCCACTGAAGGTGTGCTTTACAATAGTGAGATACACTAAGCCCACAGCGAGAATTTTTAATATTTACTTAAGATACAACAGTTAGTCAAAATCTGCTGGAAACACAGACAGGAATGTCAGGAAAGAGTTGTTGAGACAGAATGAAAGAAGTTGTGGACAACTGGCAACAGACAGTTTAAAATGTGAAGGAAATGCACTACACAAAACATTTTAGAAAATCCATGGGACTAAAAATATAAGGAAGGGTTAAATGGATGAAAACCATGAAAATGTATCTCTCTGCATCAGGATTTAATGAGCATCTGCTTCATTTTTTTATAATTATGTGCTCATCTTGCATTTTTTGATCAAATTCTTCAGTTATCAGTACTACTCTGTAATATTTGCCTGTAATTACATGCAGATAGGTTCAAATGGTTCTGAGCACTATGGGACTTAACATCTGAGGTCATCAGTCCCCTAGAACTTAGAACTACTTAAACCTAACTAATCTAAGGACATCACACACATCCATTCCCGAGACACAATTCAAACCTGCGACCGTAGCGGTCGCGTGGTTCCAGACTGAAGCACCTAGAACAGCTCGGCCACTCCGGCCGGCCTGCAGATAGGAACAATGACGTACCTACTGCAGTGTGAATGACTTGGGAGTGTAATAACAAAGCTATTTAAAAAGCATAAACGTCTTTATTGACTGATGGGCAATTACCGTATGTCATCGCATGTTCTCTTCTCGAATGAAATGTACAATATTCTGAAATACACGTAACCTCACCATCCATTTGTGGCTCTACATTCTAAAAAGTACCAGTAATAAAATTTTCCCACTTAAGTGTGGATAGTTAGCATATGCCCAAAGGAAACAACGAATTTGTGGTGTGAAAAATCTTGCCATCCCCCCTTAATGCCTTTTACACTGCACCCTATGTCTGCCACACTTAGTCAGGCAACAATTTTTTCTGCTGAATTCTTCATTTAAAGTTATTTTTCTGGCACATATAGGCTGTCTGAACCATCTCTAATGCTGCTAACATGACTGTGTTGAGTTCCCCTTTTTTTTCACTTCCATATTATACATAATACAGTAAATACGTGCTTCTGAAATATTTTCCATTCATGTCTAAAACTGGTTCTTACTCATATTTTTATAAGGGAGGGGGGACCTAAAACTGTTACCATATTTTCCCGTTGTGTTAATGTACACAAGGAATAAAATTCTGTCAAATGTATTTCAAAACCATTAATTCATCAGAAAAGTAATCCCTACACTGCTCTAGAATGACTGTTTTAAGAAAAAAAAAGATAACTGGAGGGGTGGCAGGAATAAACTGTCGAATGTGTTTGAACAGCGTAGTTAATTCAAGTTAAAAGAAGGAAAATTGCAGTAACGTCTCACCGACGATAAGACTATCTATCATTCAGTCTTGTCTTAATAAGATTTCAAAGTCATTTGCAACTTGTTTTAAATGTTACGAAACGTAAAATTGTGCACTTCACAAAACCGGATGGAGATTTAAACTGCCGTCGTCCTCGGTGGTTAAGAATTGGCAACTATTACATTTCACAATATATTTTGCGTATCAGAAAATAATTTTGACTTAGTATTATAATACTTGGAAAAAAATTATAAGTAAAATAACGCGCAGGGTTAAAAAAAGGTGTCTTCTTGCAGAAGGTGCTACTTCAGAAACGTTGATTACGCATTCCTAATTTCGCCTGAATTCTATACATGTACTTTCGTTATTTGAAACAAAATGGTAAAGAGCAGGTGTGTAACAGGGACATCTGTAGGCGATACGCACAGGCGATTTTTCTGCGCGGCGCTGCTGCTTTTAAACTTTGTTACAAGTACTACATACACATTCAGTCAAATATCAAATTGGTAACACTCCTACAAAAACCGCGATATTTTTCTTATTTTTTAGTTACGCGTTAAAGTGCCGGAACCTGCAGAAAATTTTCGCGTAAATGTTTTCGACGATGGAATCTCTGGAGAGCACACGAAGCAGCAATCGACTAGAGATATAGCAGAATTGCTATGCTACCCGTACTTTTAACGGTAAGTGCGCCCTTAGAATCTCATTGCCGCTGAACTCTTCTTAAATGTCCCTCGCCACTCTTGACTTCTATACCCCACGGCCACTGACAAGGTGACCATTGTTGAGCGACTTACCGCTGGTTCGTCGATCCGCCGACAGACCGCGCCGTAGTAGCGCCGGCGCCTCTTCCATGGTGGTGAGCAGTTCTGGCGGTGCCCACCTCGCAATATGTGAATCCTATATTTAGCCAGCTTTCGCGATCCTTGGAAGCAAGCAGTGAGCTGCCGTTGCGAACTTTCTGGCTTCTAGTTCCGGCGCCAGAGGAAAGATCCTCTGCCCGCCGCAGTCCAAAAATAGATAGCCCTTGCTAACCCGTGTTCCATTTGACGGACTGTTTTGATTAAAGGGGCACGCCCGCGCACGTATTCACCTGGTCTTCGTCCGAAATCGGAAGTGACGACTTGACTGTTTACTGCTTCTAATAAAATTACCACGCGGGTACATACAGCGGAAGAAGTTTTCTCACACGAACGAGACCGACCGAACTTCGTTGGATGCAATAGAAGATGGAACAACGAGCACTGACAATTCTGTCAAATAGGAAGCCCCTTGACGCACTGACCTTAAAGAAGTTTGCCGACTGACTCAAAGGTAGACCATTCCCATCCACGTGCCAAACTAGAACTGTAGTGGGAGGCACATCTCAGTCGCTGCGAAGGGCACAAATGTAATTAGAGCCAGATGCAAGAGATCGCGCCTGTTGACGGATTAGCTCCCGTTGTCTTCCTAATGAACGTCGGCACGTTGCACATACGTAACTGGTGTCATGTTGGCTGTGGAATATTACCCCGTTTCTTGAGGGTGTAGCAGCAGTAAACAGCCAATGTAGACGGATCACTACAGCATGGAAGGGCACTGAGAACTCCATCACTTCACCATAGATTACAAAACCCTCGTAAAATTTACGATTGCAATTGGTACCAATTCGCGGTTCCCGCAATCTGGTGTTGTCAGTATAGGGTATAAAATATGACATTATAATTTTAATTAACTAGTGCATGAACTATAAATTATGACCTTCCTTTGACTATGTAATATCTCTTCATATTCGGTGAATTATTCTGATACAATTCTACCCTTGAATGACGTTTACTAATTTTCTATCTTCATACTCGCAGAATCCATGCGCAAAGTAGTTTCATACAATAGCTATGCCATGAGCGCATAATTATTCTTTGTAGTACTCTCTCTGGTGGTTGTTAGAAAAAACCTTCCGAGATTGTCTTCGTGCCGATTAGCCTGAGCATTGTTTGAAGAATTGTAATCTGAATATTGAGATTCATGACAAAAGATAACTGATACGAAATTGTACGATTAAAAGGAAAAAATATATATATTGTTGCATTATTTGACATTTGAGAATTGATGATATTCATCGATATATTGCGTAGTTGTTAATCAGAAGGGAACTTCCGAAAGACTGGATACGAACCTGCATTTAATAATCCAAGAGCTCCATTACTTCCTCAAAGCCAAATATCCGCTTGATCTGAGGTTTCCCGACTGATTATACAACGCTTCCAAAAATACGAGGCATTTTATTTGTACAGATTAGCAGACTGCCGCAAAGCAGGAGCCTGCAGAGAAGAAGAATCATCGCCTGATTTCATTCTAACAAGTAAAATTTCTGAATCATTTTGAGTGACTGAGTTGTGACTGTTTCCTATTATGAATGATTGATTGCAAAAATGGCTCTTAAGCACTATGGGCCTTAACATCTGAGGTCATCAGTCCCCTAGACTTAGACCTACTTAAACCTAACTAACCTAAGGACATGACACACATCCATGCCCGAGGTAGGATTCGAACCTGCGACCGTAGCAGCAGTGCGGTTCCGGACTGAAGCGCCTAGAACCGCTCGGCCACAGCGGCCGGCAAATGATTGATTGCTCGAACGAATTGAGAACTACATAATTACATAGATAGGGGGAAAAATTACAACTAAAATACGGAGTAATACAATTTACTATAGTTTAGTAACAACGTAACCTTTTCTCCTCTTTAGTGTCCTAGCGTTAAAGTGAAAACGGACTTTTCTAGGAGCGACGCGGTTTTTATGGCAACAAACAATTTCTCATTGAATGGCCCTGCAAGTGTGATTGTTGGAAGTACCTTTGTGGGCACCGTGCCATCTCGACTCTTAATGAATAGCAACTCGTGTAAACAGGAACCATTTCATCAGGGGGAGTTTATGACCTAAGGTACTGTCTCAATTTCAGACAGCTTCGCGTGCTATATTTTAGTTCGACAATGTGACGACAAATGCTCAAGTTTTCTGCGAAGAACGAAGACATTGCTGAGTATGGGCTACCATCTTCCTCAATCAGCTTCTTCTCTTTTGTGTACTAAAGACGTTCGTCTATATAAAGTGATAGTTAACTTCATCAAGAGTACTGGTTATAATCTGTAGGTTTTAATGGTGTAAGTAAACTATAAATATGTCTTGCTGATGAGATATTTCAGAATTGGTGTGAATTGTAAGCCAACGCACTTTTAATTACTTTCCAATTCAATTCAATTTTTAAAACATTATGTACAAAACTGTAACAGTTAAGCTTTTTATTCCTGTAAATATGCATTTCTGTATTTGTTTATTCAATTATGTGTACAGTGTCACTATGTGTTGCCGATGGCTAAATTGAGTACACACTCAAAGGAAAAAAAAAAACACACCGGTACCATTGTTCCCTCAACTTATACGTCTACCCAACATGTCTGGAAATGATTGTTCGGCAACTTAACTGTTTTCGGTCCTCTGCAATGCACTATTGGTATATGGTGGACTCGCGAACAAACTGTGTGGAGGGAGTCAGAACATATAGCGTTCTGAAACCCTATTATTTGGTACGTAGTTCTTCTCGCTATTCTCAAGAGGAACGATCTCACAAAACTAGTCTAAAGAAAACCAAATGCCGGCCTCAGATTCACTGGAAGAATCGTAAGGAATTCAATGTACACACAAAAAAGATGACTTACAAAACCCTCATTCGGACGGTTTTGAATATTTGTAGTCCATCTGAGGTCCTTACCAGACAAGGCGATCGAGAAGATTTAAAGAAGAGTGACGAATTTCGTTACAGATTCGTTTAGGAAGCGCGAAAACGTTACGGAAATATTTAACTCCACAGGTAGGCAATACAAAACAGACGATACTCGATAAATACGTCGACATGTTCTCTCCGCAAATCACCCATACATGTTAGGCAGAGTGTGCACAAAGTACTTCCAGACTGTTTCTCTACCGTTCCACTATCGATTAAACTTGACAAAAATGAGCACCTAAATCCTTCCAGGCGAGCTCTGTTTTCTCTTATTTTATTGCAATGGTGTTTCTCCCTACGAAGGAGGGAGTCCGCAAAATAAAAATTTAGAAATTTGTGGTAATGTACTATGGGACCAAACTGCTGAGGTTCGCAAAATATTTTCGTGTTCTGAGGAGAAAGCTGGAGATCGAAATTTCGTGAAAAGACTTCGCCACAACGAAAAACGCCCTTGTTTCAGTACTTCACATCCGTGACTCTCCTGTTTCGTGATAATGCAAGGACATGCTCCCCGTCTTTGAACTTTTTCGATGCCCTCCCATCAATCCTATCTCATACAAATCATCTATGGCGCAGCAGTAAACCAAAAGAGGACGGATAACAGTAGTGTAGGCAGTCTCTTTAGTAGCTTTGTTGCATCTTCTAAGTATTCTTCCAATAAATCACAGTCTTTGCACAACATTTTGTATGTGGTGGTTCCCATTTCAGTTGTTCGTAATTTAATTCCGAGGTATTGGTCGAATTGACAACTTTAAATTTGTATGATTTATCGTGTAATCGAAATTTAACGGATTTTTTTAATATTAACTGCAGATAGATGGCTGAGTACGGCGGGGAAGATTCAGGCAATGTATTACTTACGAGGGGCGTTTGAAAAGTCTGTGCAAAAATAAAAACTACTGATGTGTTTGAGGTAAACCTTTTTTTAGTTTTCAAAATGGTTCAAATGGCTCTGAGCACTATGGGACTTAACTGCTGTGGTCATCAGTCCCCTAGAACTTAGAACTACTTAAACCTAACTAACCTAAGGACATCACACACACCCATGCCCGAGGCAGGATTCGAACCTGCGACCGTAGCGGTCGCGCGGTTCCAGACTGCAGCGCCTTTAACCGCTCGGCCTCTCCGGCCGGCTTTTAGTTTTCGACAAAGTCTCCTCTTAGACTTATACACTTCGTCCAACGCTGTTCTAATTTGTTGATCCCTTCCGAATAATAGGAATTGTACAAGTCTGCAAAATAGCTATTAGTTTCTGCAATAACCTCCTCGTTTGAATAAAATTCTTGTCCCACACCCATTTCTTCAAATTGGGTAACAAATAGTAGTCCGAGGGAGCCAAGTCTGGGATGTGAAACGAGTTGGAATCCTTTTTCCATTAATTTTGTGACCACAACTGCTGAGGTGTGTGCTGGTGCATTGTCGTGATGGAAAAGGGCTTTTTTGCGGTCCAGTAGCCAGCGTTGTTCTTGCAGCTCGGTTTACAGACGGCCCAATAACTATGAATAATATGCACCTGTAATAGTTTTACCCTTTTCCAGATAGTCAATGAGGATTATCCCTTGCGAATGGTTCAAATGGCTCTGAGCACTATGGGACTCAACTGCTGTGGTCATCAGTCCCCTAGAACTTAGAACTACTTAAACCTAACTAACCTAAGGACATCACACACATCCATGCCCGAGGCAGGATTCGAACCTGCGACCGTAGCAGTCGCACGGTTCCGGACTGCGCGCCTAGAACCGCGAGACCACCGCGGCCGGCCCCTTGCGAATCCCGAAAGACAGTCGCCATAACTTTTCCGGCCAGAAGGTCTGGTCTTCGCCTTTTTTGGTGCAGATTGCAGATTCTCCCTTGGTAACCCATTGTTTAGATAGTTGTTTGGTCTCAGGAGTATAGCAATGTATCCATGTTTCATCCACAGTGACGAAACGACGCTTAAAGTCTTGCGGATTCTTCCTGAACAGCTGAAACCATCCTCGCGACACTTTACACGATTCCATTTTTGGTCAAGCGTAAGCAATCGCGGAACCCATCTTGCAGATAGCTTTCTCATGTCCAAATGTTTATGCAAAATATTATATACCCGTTCATTCTAGATGCCTGCAGCACTAGCAGTCTCACGCACCTTAACTCTTCTGTCATCCATCACCATATCATGGATTTTATCAATCATTTCTGGAGTCGTAACCTCCACAGGGCGTCCAAAACGTTCAGCATCACTTGTGACCATATGGCCACTCCGAAAATTTTGAAACCACTTATAAACTGTTCTAATCGGAGGTGCAGAGTCACCGTAATGTTTATCAAGCTTCTCTTTAGTCTCCTGAGGTGATTTGCCTTTCATGTTTAATCACCACACGAAATTCTTCTTCGTCCATTTTCTGACAGTCACTCGACTTCCTTGATTCACACGAATACCAAACACAAAGAAACAGAACAATATGGCTGAAACTTGGTGTGCGTTCTTTCCAAAGATGCTTCTGACTAAACATGACCTCGATACGCGCCGGTGGTGCCATCTCTCGGACTTTGCACGGACTTTTCAAACGCCCCTCGTACTCGCATTGGTTCTTGCGAAATGACGGCGAGGGAAAAATGAGAGATATTAGAACTCATAAGGAGTCAAAAAAACAGTTATTCTTCCCAAGCAGGATCAACAAATCGGACAGGAAATGAGTCACAATTGGAATCGGTCAATTCACCAACACCTGGACATAACAATCTACAGGGGTATGAAAGGGAATGATCACAGAGGCTCAGTATTGGGTAAATCTGGTGGCCCACTTCGGTTCCTTTGCAGGCTACATAGAAAATGCAGTAAGTATGCAAAACAGATTGCTTGCGAAACTCTCGTATGACAATCCCAGGATATTGCTGAAGTGTGTGGGACCCTGTCAAAAACGAATAACACGGAATATGTACCATACACTCTGTCTAGTCACATTAATGTGACCGCGTGTCAAAAGCCTGAATAACCACCTTTTGCAGTGTGGACCGCTACCAGACGCGAAGAAAGAGTCAGATGAGGTTCTGGAAGATACTGGCAGGGGTGTGGAGGCAGGCTGACTTCAGTGCCATGATCAGCTGTGCTAGGTTTCTCGTTTGAGGATCCACGGCCCGAACAGCCCGATCGAGGTGGTAGCACAGATTCTCAACTGGTTGGTTGGTTGGTTTAAAGGCGGGACAAGGAACCAAACTACGAGGTCATCGGTCCCTTGTTCCTAATAAAACAATGCCACAAGTGTGAGAATAAACGTATAACACAAAACGGAAAGAAAGGAAAAGCCACAAGAACGAAGGGAAGGAAACGACCACTAAGAGGAACAAAAGAGGACAAGAAAACAACAGAGAGAGGCTAAAACAGAAGAGAGTAAAACATGAAGGCAGATTACAGTGGCTGGCCAACCACAAGAATAAAAAGGGAAAGCCAGCCACTCTGCAACACTAGGGTGGAGGACACAGAGGGACAAAGGACATGCGCTAAAACCTACATAGAAGTATAAAACCCACTCTCACGGATAAAACGTAAAACTAAAGCTGTTTTGGAGGCGTTGTCGCCCAACACCGAAGGCAGGGTGCTGGGAAAGTTAAAAGTCTGCCACAGAGCGGCTAAAAGTGGGCAGTCCAGCAAGAGGTGGGTTTAAATCCTGAAAGTGTGGTGCAGGGGAGTACGGTAAAGTCATCCTGGTGCTCGTTGAACCACACACGTACACAGCTACTGTGTGGTACATTGCATTATCCTGCTGGTAGATGCTATCGTACCGAGGAAAAACGAAGTAGGGATAGGGCTTGACATGGCCCCAAAGTATAGATGCATACTTCTATTGATCCATTGCGCCTCCTAGAATGATGATATAACCCAAGAAATGCCATCCGGCCTGGACCCTTCTGGCGATTGTAGCAGGGTGTTTGCTTTCAGTCCAGTGGAGTATAAAACGCGAGTTTTCTGAGAAGACCACCTGTCGCCTTTCTGTGGACGTGCAGTTGCGGTACTGGCGTGCAAAATCCAACCTTCGTGGCTGATGGAGAGCAGTCAGCACTCCTGTCATTTAGAGACCGCGGTGTACCATAGTTGCCTCGGCGCCGGTATTGGATAGCACCATTTTCCCACGCACGATATACCTTAACCAGTGGAGCATGCAAACAGTTTACAAACTAAGCCGTTTTGGAAATGCTTCCACCTTTGGCCCGAACGCCAATGGCCTTGAGCTTTCCGACTTCGAATAAATCGCTTCGATCCCGTGTTACATTGACTGCAGTATTTTCCGCGTCCTCCTGACCCGCTTTGTGTAACCTGCAGCTACTAGTGCTGCCACCTACCGTCTATTCTATCTATCGCTTGCGCCTTTGTCCCGCATTTTGCGCGGGGTTGGCGTGGTTAAATCGGATTTGGCATGTTAACTGGAAGGGGTGGCCGGATGCCCTTCCTGCCGCTACCCCGTACCCCCTGGGACGGAATCAGAGTACCCCATCTGTCTGCGTCTAGTGTAAATCATGGAAAAGTGCAGATGTGTTTTAAATGTCTGTGAGCCGTGTAACTGAGGCGGGACGTGGGGACCAGCCCGGTATTCACCTAGTGGGATGTGGAAAACTGCCTAAAAACCACATCCAGGCCCTCGTCGTTAATCTGGCGGGCGGATTCGATCCGGGGCCGGTGCGCCCACCCGAGTCCAGGAAGCAGCGCATTAGCGCTCTCGGCTAACCTGGCGTTCTGCAAACTACCGTCTGTGAAAGGTTATTGCTCGTTGCCCATAGAGCGTATGCGGTGGTCACTGGACGGTGTATAAAGAAGGGTCTCTTTGGCCAGTGGGAGAGCCCTCAATAAGCTACCACAAGAACTCAAAAATCTTAGCAGTAGCCCAAAGTCTTTTAAGTCTAAACTGAACAGTTTCCTCATGGCTCACACCTTCTATTCTGTCGAGGAGCTCCTGGAAGAGCTAAAAAAATTAAACAAATTCCAGTGTTACATTGTTGATTTTCTTTATTTAAACTTACGACTTGTCGCTTGAATATGTTTTTTATATTTCATTTTATCTGTTTCTACTATCGTGCTATAATTTCATGTATTGACTGGTTCCATGACCATGGAGATTTCTCCTTAATTTGGTCCCACGGAACAATAAATAAATAAATAAATAAATAAAAATCATGCAGATAACTGAAAAATCTGCACTGACAGACACTTGCAGATGCACGCCAACTATCGCAAGAATGCTTACTTAAGGCCCGTCCACACGCAACGATCTGTCTGCGCAAATGTCTGCGCACATCACATCTGCGCAGACAGATCGTTGCGTGTGGACAGAAGATTTGCACCAACCTGAGGTGTGTGCAAACCTCGAAGTTGGAGTTGGAGGTTTGAGTGAAACCTCTCAAATCTGTGGGTTCAAACCACATCTGCACAGACAAGTTGGAGCGTGTGTACAGGAGATCGCCGCAAATCTGGCGCGAAACAGTTGTTTACTCAGTCTAGTGTTTGGATTTGTGCGCACAGGGCATTAAAATGGCTGATACTCGTCAGTGTTCTCGAGAGTTTGTAAGTGAATTCATTGAAATATATAGAAACCACCCATGTTTGTGGAAGATTAAAAGTAAATAATACAGTGACCGAGACAAAAATACAGCAGCATACAATGCTCTAATTGAAATATTGCGGGCAGTTGACGCCTCGGCAAACAGAGAAACGGTAATAAAAAAAAAATTCGTTGCGAACTGGCGAAATTATTTGCGGATGGATGTCGAAACTTATAATTATCTCTTAAAGCTTGTAACCCCTCATATTATGAGAAAAAATACTTGTATGAGAAGGGCAATTTCTCCTCATGAACGGCTGGCGGTAACATTAAGATTCCTAGCAACAGGAAGGAGCTACAAGGATTTGGAATTTTCAACTGCAATATCGAAACAAGCGTCGAGTAAAATAATACCCAACACATTTGAAGCTATTTACGCTCTCCTGAAGGATGATCCATGAAGGCAAGTCAAGTAAATTAAGTCTGTCAGCGAACTGTTTGCCGAAAAGAGTTATACAAAGTTCAGAAATCTAGAAGATCTGGTGTAGGAGTAGATCAAGTATACCAGCCAATGTTATGGTATTTTGATCTGCTTGGTTTTCTTAGTGATCAAGAAACGCCAAGACCAAGCAGGACATGAAATTGGAGTGCCAATGTGCCAGGAAATGGAACACCACGTAATGTAAAACAAAACAGGTTCGCCCTGCAACTCTCGCACTAAGTGTACGTCAGAAAACTGCTTTCGCTTTAGCAGCCACTGTCTGCACCATTTTGACCGCTTTCTCTGTTTCCTGCGGTTGGTCTGAATGTTTTTTTGCAACACAAGCTGCGAACACAGACCACAACAGCACTTCCTCCATTTCTATATTTCAAAATAACTGAATTAAATTTTTGACGTTTACGGTGAGCGTAGTCGTTTGCCACTGATATTTCTTTTCTACACCGACAGATGGCGAGCGAGTAGTAGATTGGGGTTTGTGTCGTGTGAACACACCACATTTGCAGCGGTCTTTTGCATGTACAGAAATCTGCGCCGATGTCTGCGCAGACACATCGTTGCGTGTGGACCGGGCTTTACAAATTTTCAAGAACCAGCATTAAGTGAGGAATCAGGGAATATATGACAGCCCCAAGATGAGGCTAACTGCAGTGCACACAGAGGCATTTATGCTATAATTCTTCCCGCATTCCATACGTGATTGGAATGGTGAAAATTCCTAATAACTGGAACAGTGAGAAGTGTCCTGTTCCACGCGCATCTCAGTGATCTGTAGCCGTTGGTGGAGAGAGAGCGGAAGTGGTGGTGACAGCAAAAGTATCCTCTGCCACAGAGCGGAAGACGTGACACTCCAGTGTGCAAGCGGCGCCTGCCTAGCGTACCTGGAATAAACGCACTCCGCTGCTACGCCGTCACCTGTGTGTTCCGTAGCCCACCCGAACGGGCGCGTGGCAGAGGCTATCTTTAAATAACTGGGCGGCACTGTTTACGAGACAGTTGGTCACGGACGCGGCTACCTCAAGGCGACATCTAAAGACCTCGGGCAGGTAGCTGGGCTGCCCGTTGGCAACACTGCTGCTTGGCTGGCCTTTCCTCCACACTTCTTGAACCTGACTGTTAAAATCGCTATTCCTGTTATTTCTTGTATTAAACGTACAAATCAAACAAGCGTTGACATATTTTGACATAGTTTCAAGATACAAAGAAACAAATATTAAATTAATTAGGCAAAAAAAGTAAAACTTAGTCCATCCACCGTTCGCTGCTTTTCTCGAGAAGTAATAAGTGACTAAATACTACAAAAAAATCAGCAGTATTATCCTATCATGACTTACCCATCCTCTTCCGCCGGAATGTCAACCAACTCCCACTCCCAACACTGAAATCCGTTCCGAGATATGCCTCTGTTTCCAACCCTAATCACAATCTCCACCTCACACCACTTTCTCCTTCCTCCATGATCCACCTTTCCCACTTCTAGTCGCCGCCTGCGGTTCTACAGAGCTCCATAGTCATATTCTTCATCGCACCCTTATCATAATTATTTTCATGTATCACCTAGCATCACCATTGCACTATGACATCATTCCTATTCATCAGTGACCATATTTAACTATAATATAAAATCGTCAAACAAGCTCTAAAATCCATCAATATTTTTCAGCTATCTGTATTTTACAAAAACCTTCTTTACTGTCATTTGTTTTCATGTAAAAATCTTCCATCAATGTGTTTTTTACATAATCGTTTGTTGTTGTCAACTTTTTATGTTATAACCCTCTTTTATATACAGTTTATGTAATGTTTGGCTGAAGAGCGGTTTCCATCGGCTGCCAGCCCGTCCCCTTTGTGAGGAATTGAAATAACAACAAAGAAAAAAAATTGCAAGCTAATCTTCGGTCGAGCTCTGGGCCAGGCGCCGGCTGCAAGAACAGTTCTTCTATCAGAATCTCGATCGGAACCCTCGCTGCATACGATGCCGTGCCGCACTATCCACTGCCGACCGAGGGAGCCGCCAGTGTCTGCCTACATTCACCGTCACTAGGGCTTTGCCTCTGCATCGGAGACGACCAGGAACTTTGTACCAAAAGTCAGCCCTCACTGCGTCGCTTTGTCCTGCCTCCGAGGAAATGACAAACTGACTGTTGGCTTCTGTCTCGGGTTCTTAGGCCGACGTCTGTTAGAACAATTTTTCTGACCTCACGCCAGCACGAATGGCTGGCATTGTCACAGTTTCACTGTCCAGTGCTGACGGTGGATTAGAGTCGCGCACGTGGACGCAAATGTATCTGGAGCGTCAAAGTCCGGGGGCCTTTTCGAAATCATTTCCGTTGCGGTTGTCCCCTTGTCCTTGCCACGGTCGCTCGCTGCAGCACGAGAATTCAGGATCCGTTCACTTTAGACTTCCGTCTTTCTTGTTGAAGCTGTTGTCATGTTTGTGTATTCCTATAGCTTTTCCGAACAAGCTGGTGCAATAGCTCTTCTCTACAGCAAGAACATCCTGACTCGCCGAATTCCACTGTGTGGTCGGTCTCACACAGTGCGTTTTCGGCCTCGACCGATTTCACCATCTGTCCCAACCTGCAATGCCGCTTATGCTAGGCGACGCTAGTGTTTATTGATTGTCCAGTCACGCCAACATAAACTTTTCCATACGTACATGCCATAGAATCAAACACACGGCAAAGTGAACATCAAAAACGAAATGTCGGGTACGGCCCTTCTGCCATACATTTCCAGAGTGACGGAGAGAATCGGGCATTTTGCGCAAACACGGCGTAAAGACTGCTTCTAAAACGACAAGGAAGATCAGAGAGTGTCTCAGATAGGCAAAGGAGAAAAGATATCCTTGCGATACCGGGAATATACAGAATACCATGTGGCTTTGCAGACTGGGGCAGGTGGAGAAATCGGCCGTGGCGGAATAAGCGCTGTCATACCCATCACTAGTGAAATTCGCGACGCGGAAGTTCTTGTAGTAGAGAAAAGATATTACACCAGCTTGTCCAGGGAAGGTACATAAATACACACATATGACAATGGCTTCAATAAGAAAGAACAAAGTCTGAAGATGAACGGATCCTGGCTTCCCGTGTTGCGGAGAACAACCGTTGCAGGTAGCAAGAGGAGAAACACAACGAAAACGACCATGAGAAAGCCCTTGCTTGCTGACGCGCCCAATACATATAATCTAAGGCCGTGGTAAATTGCTAACTCAGTCTATTATAATCATTAAAAATAAAATTATTTATTTAGTCAGTGAAGTAGAGGGTGGCGCACGAAATGTGTTACCAATTTTTTCTTTCACAATTTACGACGCACATTAGATATCCCGCTGGGATCTCTACAGCAGTACCAGCAGAGCTTGGAAAAACAAATGAGTTACAAAACGACGTGTAATTCACGATACTCCCAATAGGAGACTAGTAAGCAGCAATGGCTGACAATGGAAGACTGACGACACAGCAACGATCGGCAATTGTGTTACTTTTTCATGAAACGAAAAGCCTTGTTGTGACTCAGAGGCGTTTTCGACAACAGTTTAATACACGATGGGTCCCTTGCAAGAAGACCATCCACAGGTTGTACGATAAATTTGTACAGGAAGGAGCAGTATTGGAAGCGAAGCGATGTCGGCCTAAGCCTGTTTGTTCGCCGGAGAATACTGAAGCGGTACGAGTTGCTGTACAGAGAGGTCCCGGGAAATCGTGTAGAAGGCAGCAGTGCAACTGGGAATATCCAGACGCTCTGTTCAACGCATTCTTAAAAGTGACCTCCATATGTACCCATACAAGATGACCTGTGCACAGAAGCTCACTGAAGAACACAAGCAGCAGAGACTACCGTTTGCTCGGTGGGCGGAGGATAGGGAAGAAACTCTCGACAACGTTTGCTTTTCAGACGAGGCGCATTTTCATTTAGACGGTGTAGTTAACAAACAAAATGCACGCTTTTGGGCCACTGAAAACCCTCAAGTGGTTCATGAACGACAACATTATGCTCCAAGGATTACAGCGTGGGCAGCAATTTCCAGTCATGGACTTATTGGACCCTTTTTCTTTGAAGAAACTGTAAACAGCGAGCGTTATTTAACATGCTTCGCAACAGCTTCATTCCACAGCTTCTTGCTACTGCCTTGCCCTTCAAAATGCAGTGTTTCATGCAAGATGGAGCAAGGCCACATACTGCAAACAATGTGTTGGAGTTTTTACACGAGCATTTCGACATGCGGATCATGTCACTCAGGTTTCCAGGTCGCTTCAATGACGGACAAAATTGGCACCCCAATAGTTCAGACCTGAATCCATGTGACTTTTTTCTTTGGGGGTACCTAAAGGAAAAAATTTTCCCGAAATGTCCACGTGATTTAATGGAGCTCAGAAGACTTATTCTTCAAGCTTGCAGTGAAATTACGGGGCACATGTGCCGTAGGGTAATCACTAACTTCAGTGTTCGTTTGAAGGAAGTTAGGAAACGAAATGGTGGACATATTGAGCATGTGCTCAAGTAGAACAATCTCCATGGACGGCTCTTCATTGTAGTATATGTTCCTTTCAGATTGTATTGATAATAAAGTTTATATTCAAAAACAAAATGGCAACACATTTCGTGCACCACCATGTAAGATTTACAAAGTCAAGTAACGAATACTACGAGAAACAACGACTCAAAGCGGTAAGCTGCAGTCTATCGTCAGCAATGGAGGATGAAGCTCTGACAATGCTGGCGAAATGTCGGAAAAATTATCAAACATCGGACGAAGAACCCGAGACTGAAGCCAACAGGTAGTTTGTCAACAAGTGGCCACGAATACCTTAACCATTTTGTTTCGAGGTAATACAGGCTGTTTATAAATGAATATCGGGGTTTTAACGGTTTATAATATTTATTACACTAGACTTACAGTTATAAATGATACGTCAAATGAAAGAGCAACTCAAACAGTTTTACCAAGAACCTTATAAATGTTCAATGTGAGCACCATTTGTCACACGGCACACATTAAGTCTATAGGCGAGCGCTGGATAGGCCGCAAGGGGCCCAATGAAAGGGCTTGCTTTGCATGGCCTCCACGTTCACCCGACCTAACGCCATATGATTTTTTCCTTTGTGACTTCATCATGGATCATGTGTACGTGCCTCCACTACCAGCAGACCTCCTTGATTTAAGAAACCGGATTGAAGCAGCTGTTGCTACAATCACTGAAGACACACTTATCAACGTTTGGGAAGAACTCGGCTATAGACTTGGTGTGTGCCGTGTGACAAATGGTGCTCACATTGAACATTTATAAGGTTCTTGGTAAAACTGCTTGAGTTGCTCTTTCATTTGAAATATCATTTATAACTGTAAGTTTAAGATAATAAATATTATAAAGTGTTAAAACCCCGATGTTCATTTATAAACACCCTGTATTAACTTCGTCTGTTTCATCACAACGGCCTTCAGCCTAATTTCAGACTTGTGTAAATTCAGTTCTAATCACGAACTTTCACAGTCTATTGTAATGATTAACTTTTCTCCAAAGGAAGAATAATTCGTTCTATGTACTTTTCAATAAAACTGTTCTACATTGTTTATCTGGGCTGTATTCTCACTGCACATCAAATGGCGAAAGACGTATCGGTTGGAACGGTCATCAGGGGAAAAACGAAATAGCGTGGACGCTCGCTAAACTTAACTCTTCCGGACTTGGTTTATGCTGAAAATTAAACCGGGAAGTCTACAAGGAAACATAGACGAATCCCAAAGTTGTGAAATGCTGTACAACACGGGTCTGTGCTGCAATACGTCCACATGAAATTCAATGTCCAGTACTGTCTATTCGGAACTGCTTTAATACACTGCCGGAAAAAATGCAACACCTTCAACAACTGTGATCGGTGGCATCAGGGTTGATATGTGCACACTGGGGAGTTGTAGAGTTAGTGATCCATTAGTCATAGTCATTGGGGATCAGCTGGCGCTCAGCAGGCTTCTCTGGAACAGCATTAGAAAATTGTAGCGAAATGCAGGAAGATCTGCAGCGGATAGGCACTTGGTGCAGGGAGTGGCAACTGACCCTTAACATAGACAAATGTAATGCATTGCGAATACATAGAAAGAAGGATCCTTTATTGTATGATTATATGATAGCGGAACAAACACTGGTAGCAGTTACTTCTGTAAAATATTTGGGAGTATGCGTGCGGAACGATTTGAAGTGGAATGATCATATAAAATCAATTGTTGGTAAGGCGGGTACCAGGTTGAAATTCATTGGGAGAGTGCTTAGAAAATGTAGTCAATCAACAAAGGAGGTGGCTTACAAAACACTCGTTCGACCTATACTTGAGTATTGCTCATCAGTGTGGGATCCGTACCAGATCGGGTTGACGGAGGAGATAGAGAAGATCCAAAGAAGAGCGGCGCGTTTCGTCACAGGGTTATCTGGTAACCGTGATAGCGTTACGGAGATGTTTAACAAACTCAAGTGGCAGACTCTGCAAGAGAGGCGCTCTGCATCGCGGTGTAGCTTGCTCGCCAGGTTTCGAGGGGGTGCGTTTCTGGATGAGGTATCGAATATATTGCTTCCCCCTACTTATACCTCCCGAGGAGATCACGAATGTAAAATTAGAGAGATTAGAGCGCGCACGGAGGCTTTCCGACAGTCGTTCTTCCCGCGAACCATACGCGACTGGTACAGGAAAGGGACGTAATGACAGTGGCACGTAAAGTGCCCTCCGCCACACACCGTTGGGTGGCTTGCGGAGTATAAATGTAGATGTACTGATTTTAGGGATGAATAGTGCGTGTAGCGTTCATTCTAAATTACAGTCATGCCGTACTGACGAGTACGTAGAGCTTCAGTCATTTGAGCAGGATCATGTTGTAGGCCTGCAGGAAATGGGATGGACGTATGGACAAATTGCTGCACATGTTGGGCACAATGTATCGATGGAGTGTCACTGCTTTCCACAGTGGTCTGCGGAACATTCCCACACTTGTAGACCAGGTTCTGGACGTCCGCGTTAAGATCGACGAATTGTGCGAGCAGCAATGGCAGCCAAAATATCATCCATGGACGAAATCCGGGCACATCTCGGACCATCGGGAACCGTCTGCTTGCAGCAGAATTAAGATCGCATGTGCCACTGGCCAAGCTACCACTGACCACTGGAATGGCGCTCTGCTGTCTTCAGTTATGAGAGTAGGTTCTGTCTCTGTGCGAGTGATGGCCGTATACGTGTATGGCGTAGACATGCCGAGCTGCCTATTCCAGAGTGCCTTCATCCACGACACACAGCTCCCATTCAAGGCTTCACGGTATGGGCGAGGGGGGGGGGGGAGGGGGGGGGCGGAATCAGTTACAACTCGTGGTCACATTTGATGTTCCCGCAGGGTAAAGTAACAAGTGCCCGCTACACATCAGAAACTGTTATTCCCGTGCTATTGCCATTTTTTCGACAGTATGGTGACATGCTTTTTCAGCTGGACAGTGCACGCCCACATACGGCTGTTGAGACGCAAGGTGCTCTTGAAGGTGTACAGCAACTTCTCTGGGCAGCAGGGTCACCAGATCTTTCGCCAACTCAACACGTGTGAGACATGGTGAAGCGGGAACTTACTACTTCTCCAGGGCCTGCATGAATTATTGTCGAATTGTAAGAAATTGAGCAAGATGCCTGGTACAATCCATCACAGTATGTCGTTCGGCACCTATATGAATATACGCCTGCATTGCTTCCAGAGGGGGGTACACTGTATATTGATGCAACTGTTCAGACACCCTTTACTCTGACGTGTGTTTCACTTGCTCTGAATTTGGTAACAGACATCTTAGTTGTCAATAAAATGTCCTTGAGGAAGATGCATTTTTTTCTGGTAGTGTAGTATGTATTACTGCCCAATGTCGACATTTTGTACATTTGAAATTATAGCAATATAATGACCCTATGAGTCATGTGTTTTTTTAAAAACAGTATGATAGATGTTTACATTTGCTACTACAATATGGCAGATGTTTAAGGGACATAATTTCCGGATAATTATGGATTGTGGAGATCATATCGTCTTACTAATTGATCAAGTTGCGTACAGTTTTTATGTCGATGAAGTCCTCCTCCGAGGCTTTTTGCGATGCCACGGAAAAAAATAGCTCGACTATAAAATCCGTTTCATAACTGGGCACCTACAAACGTTAAAAATTACTTCCGCGCATCAGAACATTCGCTATATTTCAGGTATTACTTAGCGAAAATAGCTCCTCGGTGTGTGTACTCTCGTTCAGGATCATTTAGGGTGGGCTGGCTTATTGCATCAACCACAATGTCGACATGGAGTAGCTTAATAAATTGAGTTTATTTCTAAGTAAAAAAGGCTGTAAAATACAGGCGTTATATTCCAGCAGAATAAAGCAAAGCCCACGAGATTGTCAAGATATCCGTGTTCAAGTATCCGACGTCACTCTCGGAATGTTCTTAGCGTTTCGTTTGAAATTATGGAAAATCGCTAATTCAGTCTATTATAATCATCATAAATAAAACTATTCATTTAGTTAGTGAAGTAATATTTGCAAAGTTAAGAAACGAACACTACGAAAAACAATGATTGTAAGCGATAACGAAGGAAGCTGAGAGTCCCAAGATAATTCTCGGCCAACCGCTGTCCTTTGTCAGGCCAACAACAAACAACTTAAAGCAGGCGGTACACATCGTTATCTTTGTCTCTTGTGCGCAGAATCTCTGTTTATCCTTTGGTGACTGATACTAAGAAATTATAGGTACAGTACGCCGTGGCCATTCGAATCACAAATATCGTTATGATACCAACTTGATACTAGAGATCAATGTTTCATAAATAAATTTCACTTCTATTTAAAGATACTACTAAGAATTTCTACATTGTTAAGAAGAACAGGGAAAAGCAAAAGACCTGCCTAGGCACAGACTGATGACAGAGCCCTAATGAAAGTGAGCCGTATCAAACACTTCAGCTAACACACAGAACAACAGTAGCAGTTTCTGACATGTCTGTAAACAGGTAGATCGTAATTAACACCGCAAAAAAGTTCCTACAAACATAGGCCCGCTATCCAGCTGTTTGGCACGTAATTGCATATATGTGGTTGGTTGTGAGCCGACACTGACTTCACTATGAAATATGGTCCTAGTTAGTATAAATTTACTTGAAATGTAAACTTTCCGATTAACTCCCCATGTAACTGGGCTCAAATTTCACCTACGGCTAACTCAGCAACAAATGCAGTACTGTTTCAGTACGTTATATGTTACGTTTTCCGTACACTTTTTTTTTCTTTTTTCTTTTTAAGTAGGTGTCATCCTTGTATTGTGACACAGCACTGTACACGTCTCCGCAGTGAGTTACGAATATTATTTCAAACATTCCTGGATAATTCCTTAGATCTTGACAACATTGCTCTAGTTCTGCAACCCTTCCAGATAGCCGTGCGTGTTAAAGCGCCACTTCTGGGACGGAGAGTCCGCCCGGAGGGTTAACAGCGAGAGTCGATGAGCCAACCAGCCTGGATGCGGTTTTTAGGCGGTTTCCCCATATCCCACTAAGTGGGTACCGGTCTCCTGTCCTAGTCCCACCTCAGTTACAACGTCTAGAAAACTTTCGCTCACATTCCCACGAATAATACTCCTCACAGATATTTGTTCCGTTCCAGAGAGGGAGAAGGGAGGAAGTTGGGTTAACAACGTGGTGACAAGGGGGCATCCGGCCACCCTTTAAATTAACCATGCCAAATCCGTTAATAACCAACCAAGAAAAAGAAGAAAAAAGGAATTGCTCCAGTTCTTCAACCATTTCAACGGGAGTGCTGTACAATACACAGTGCCGGATTAGCCACGTTGCAACAGTTAGCAACTGCTACTGCCCCCATTGCCCCCCCCCCCCCCCCCCGGTATGGGCGCCCTTGGTAGTATATGAGTGCTATTCTACCTACCGTCTAATGGAAAGAGGGTAGCGTCCAAATCTACAATGAGTGGTAATAGTTTTAGCTTACTTCTAAAAGTGAGCGTTGGCTACACCGTACATCATGTGTCGTGAAGTTGACAACACCGGAAATTACGAGGGAATTCCCCAATGTTGTCCGAGCTACCCGTAATAATCCTATCAATTACTATAGGGTTCTATGGATTACCAATAAAAAAGTAATTAATGGATATCGTATTTACTTTTGTAAGTCTGCTATTACAGTCGCTCATTCTTCCTACAGTGCGCTCGCTTTTCTTACAGTATTTTTGATACCAGCTGTCCAGTGTGGACGTTGCTTTCTCGTTGGTGAACTATTATTGTGTAACATGTTATTTTTTGTGGTTCCTGCGTTTGTTTTGTGTCTTTGTTTCTTTGCCGGTCGCTGTGGACTAGTGGAAAGCAATGAAAACAGTAGAAATAAGAGAGTGAAATATAAATTTTACTAGAGATTGCGAAATATGCAGAGACAGACAAAAACGAGAAGCACTGAAGAATAAAGTAAGCTTACTTGTTTTGTTTATATATGCTACCAAGGAAAAAGGAAGTTCTATGTGCGACGTATTAATTAACTGTGTTTCATCTGATAGTAAAATGTTATCGTTATAAGTCATTTATTTCCGCACAGTTTATCTGCCACTGAGACACCAAGGACGGAATCGATTTTTTTGGATTGGGTCCCAGGTCCCACAGCGTGCAGCCATCTACTGTGGTGGACCCTTTATGAAAATGTGCCAAAAATAATTTCTCGTCAGAAACTAAACCATTAAAACAATGAGTTTAGCCAGTGGCTCTGTATCGTGTTAGCTAAGGCTCTAAACTTGTAAGCTAAAGGTCGCATGTTCAGTACTTAGAGAACGGTAATTTTTATAAAAATTCTTATCAAAATAATTGTGGTCTTTATTTTTATTTGCTTAATTTGCTTTTAAATACTATCCATTTCTTAAATTTTTGTTCCTTGAATGCCTCATTTCTACCAGTGTATCAACTTTATTACTTCGCACAAATTTAATGAAGTGAATTTGCATAAAAAATATGATTGCAGTAAGGTAGAGTTTACATTTTCTCATTGTGCGAAAAGAAATGATGTCTTTAATGTTTGTACGACGATAACCATCCAAGAAAATGTGCATATCGTTTTAAAACTTAACCCTTTCCAGTCCAGTGATGCCATATGACATCATCATATTTAACTTTTTCCCAAGGCCAAACTATTTGCCCAAAAATTATAAACAAGTGTGCAGGGCTTTCTAAAGTTCATTGTTCTTAGGTTGGCTGCCGTGAATTCGCTAAAACAGAGAGCACCAGGCTACAATGCCTTGACAAAAGTATTGTTGCATGGTGTCTACGGTACAGTGCACCCAGCTGGACTTTCAAAATATTATATCAAGGTAAAGGAAGCAAACTCATATAAAGTTGCACGAATAAATTATTGTTGAAAATGTAAAATAACTAGTAAACACTTTGAAAATAATGCTAGTTACGGTAATTTTCTGCTTAGAAGTCACAAACATGTGTGATTCCATTTGGCATCATTGGGCATTTGTTATGTTACCAAATGTAGTACATGCAATAACTTCGACTAAAGTTTACCATAATGTGTAACTCTAATATTTTCAAGTTTCTTTTAACTAATATTAATATGTTAAAATTTTTATTGATATAATTTACCAGTTTTTTTGCTGCTTTAGTAAAAAATTCCTGGTTTGTTTACCACATGATTCGCAATCATAAATCATTATCAGAAGAAGAAATATTGCTGCTTCTCGAAGGTGATTTATCTGATTTGGACCTTGATATGTCTGATGTGGAGGAATAGATTGAAAATGCTCGGCAGCAGGACCCTACTACACTGGATATACAGTTTCTTCAAGGAATGGACCTTGATATGGTTGAAATTCTGGACCCTCAAGCCAATGATGAAGATGATGTTCCCTTAGCTTCAAGATTACTTGCTGAGCCAAACCTTGCACCAAGCCATTCAGCTCAGAAAACTCAGTGTGATACACACCGGGATCTTTGGTGGAGAATGAAGGACATTGAAGAACTGGACACATCATGTAATGCAGTTTCTTCTGACCCTCCAGGAGATGAACTGACACCTTTGCCGTATTTCAGAACAATGTGTAGTGATAACATTATCCAGAACCTAGTCGAGCAACCTGATCTATACTGCACACAGAAAAAAGGTGCATCTTTAGATACAAATGTTCGTGAAATAGAAAAGTATATAGGGATAAACATCCTAGCAGGTGTTGTGAAAATGCCTAGTTACAGAATGTACTGGGCACAAGATTTTCTCCAATAGCTGACTCAATGCCTGGAAATAGGTTTGATAAGCTAAGAAATTATTTACATGTAAATGAAAACACTAAAATGAAAAAAGAGAGGACCCTGATTATCACAAGCTGTTCAAGGTGAGACCATTTCTCGACAAAATCAAACAAGGTTTTTCAATTATTGAACCTGAGGAATATCATTCAGTGGATGAATTAATCATTCCTTTCAAGGGTCATTCATACCTGAAACAGTATGTAAAAAGCAAACACACAAGTGGGGTATAAAAGTTTTTGCCCGTGCTGGTTCTAGTGGAATTTTGTACGATTTTGAAATTTACTGAGGGAAAGGAACTGTACATAATGATACTGGTCTTGGTATAAGTGGTGATATTGTGATAAGGCTTGTGGAAGGACTGCCAAAATATAAAAATTTTAAAGTTTTTACAGACAATTGGTTCACCTCTTACAATCTTATTTCTACCCTGAAAAATTATGGCATTTTGGCTGTTGGAACTGTTGGACCCACAAGACTTCAAGGCTGCAATCTAAAAGCAGACAGTGAGCTGAAAAAGCAGGGACGAGGATCATACGATTATCGAACTGAAACAGAAAGGAGCATCATAGCGCTGAAGTGGTATGATAACAAGTCTGTCGTTCTTGCATCATCATAGAAAGGAGTAAGTCCAGTAGAACCAGTGAAACGTTGGTCAGTGGGAGAACGAAAAGCCGGCCGGAGTTGCCGAGCGGTTCTAGGCGCTACAGTGCGGAGCCACGCGACCGCTACGGTCGCAGGTTCGAATCCTGCCTCGGGCATGGACGTGTGTGTTGTCCTTAGGTTAGTTAGGTTTCAGTAGTTCTAAGTTCTAGGAGACTGATGAACATAGCAGTTAAGGCCCATAGTGCTCAGAGCCATTTGAACCATTTTTTTGAGAACGAAAATACACTCCTGGAAATTGAAATAAGAACACCGTGAATTCATTGTCCCAGGAAGGGGAAACTTTATTGACACATTCCTGGGGTCAGATACATCACATGATCACACTGACAGAACCACAGGCACATAGACACAGGCAACAGAGCATGCACAATGTCGGCACTAGTACAGTGTATATCCACCTTTCGCAGCAATGCAGGCTGCTATTCTCCCATGGAGACGATCGTAGAGATGCTGGATATAGTCCTGTGGAACGGCTTGCCATGCCATTTCCACCTGGCGCCTCAGTTGGACCAGCGTTCGTGCTGGACGTGCAGACCGCGTGAGACGACGCTTCATCCAGTCCCAAACATGCTCAATGGGGGACAGATCCGGAGATCTTGCTGGCCAAGGTAGTTGACTTACACCTTCTAGAACACGTTGGGTGGCACGGGATACATGCGGACGTGCATTGTCCTGTTGGAACAGCAAGTTCCCTTGGCGGTCTAGGAATGGTAGAACGATGGGTTCGATGACGGTTTGGATGTACCGTGCACTATTCAGTGTCCCCTCGACGATCACCAGTGGTGTACGGCCAGTGTAGGAGATCGCTCCCCACACCATGATGCCGGGTGTTGGCCCTGTGTGCCTCGGTCGTATGCAGTCCTGATTGTGGCGCTCACCTGCACGGCGCCAAACACGCATACGACCATCATTGGCACCAAGGCAGAAGCGACTCTCATCGCTGAAGACGACACGTCTCCATTCGTCCCTCCATTCACGCCTGTCGCGACACCACTGGAGGCGGGCTGCACGATGTTGGGGCGTGAGCGGAAGACGGCCTAACGGTGTGCGGGACCGTAGCCCAGCTTCATGGAGACGGTTGCGAATGGTCCTCGCCGATACCCCAGGAGCAACAGTGTCCCTAATTTGCTGGGAAGTGGCGGTGCGGTCCCCTACGGCACTGCGTAGGATCCTACGGTCTTGGCGTGCATCCGTGCGTCGCTGTGGTCCGGTCCCAGGTCGACGGGCACGTGCACCTTCCGCTGACCACTGGCGACAACATCGATGTACTGTGGAGACCTCACGCCCCACGTGTTGAGCAATTCGGCGGTACGTCCACCCGGCCTCCCGCATGCCCACTATACGCCCTCGCTCAAAGTCCGTCAACTGCACATACGGTTCACGTCCACGCTGTCGCGGCATGCTACCAGTGTTAAAGACTGCGATGGAGCTCCGTATGCCACGGCAAACTGGCTGACACTGACGGCGGCGGTGCACAAATGCTGCGCAGCTAGCGCCATTCGACGGCCAACACCGCGGTTCCTGGTGTGTCCGCTGTGCCGTGCGTGTGATCATTGCTTGTACAGCCCTCTCGCAGTGTCCGGAGCAAGTATGGTGGGTCTGACACACCGGTGTCAATGTGTTCTTTTTTCCATTTCCAGGAGTGTATATTTGTACTAAGTTGGACAGTATTTGATACTGCAGTCAGTGAAACTACACAATCGTAATTATATCGCAAATCGCTCGTTTGTGGATCCATGTTTACTGGAAAGGTTTTGATTATACTATCGGATGCTTTCACCAGTCGAAGTTTTTGTATGGGCTATTAGCATCAACAAGGGCATCTTTGCCTATGACCCTCTGGATTTGATGGACGAGCAGAGCTAGCTGCGTTTCGCAAGAACTCTGCTTTAGCAATTCATGTTAATTTCTATACACAAATTTTAGATCTCCAAATTTTATAATCGGTGAGCATAGAATAAGTTCCATAATTTTACTACATACTAATGTCAGCGATATAATTCAGTGAATCTGTCAGACGACTTTCTTGAAAACGGGAATGATGTGGTTTTCTTTTTCTCAGTCACTTGTCAACCTTCATTGCTCCAGCGACATACGATCAGACGTAGAGGGGGTGGACGAAAATATGGAAACACCAAGAACACAACATGTCGGCGTTCAAAACAGATTCCAGTCGTCTCGGAATGGATATATACTGCTCCTTTGCGATTTTCAAGGGGATCTTGTAGTATTTACCCTGCAAAACAGAGGCAAGTTCAGGTAACGATTATGAAAAAAATGGAACTGATCGTATGGGGTCAGTGGCCGGGAGTTCCCAGGCGGCAAGTTCAGCCGCCGAGTGCAAGTCTTATGGAGTGCGACGTTGGGCGACTGGCTCGTCGACAATAGGGATGAAATGATGATGAGGACAGCACAACACGAAGTCCCTGAAGGGAGAACAGCTTCCACCGCAGCCGGGAATCGAACCCGGGCTCTCGTGCGTGGCATTCCAACGGCCTGACCGTTCAACTATTGGGGCGGACAACGATTATGGATATGGGTAGAAATAGAGCACCCTTCGCTCCAAAGTAGATCACAAAGGCTCAATAACACTGAGGTGTGCTGACTGTCATGACTAGGGGACATGCGACGCTTGATCGTCATGCTCACAAAACCAATCCTGGACGATGTGACCTGCGTGAATAGGGGCCCTATCTTCTTGGTGCATAGCATCACCAATGCGAAAGAAACATTGTACCATAGGAGAAATCACATCAGCCAAAACGGAAACACAACCCTCGGCAGTAATGCGTCGTTGCGGCTGCGTCTGAATGGCTGCCCAGTCCATCACCGACACACGCCACGTGTCACTCTTGGGACTAAAACTTTGTCAGAAGTTTGAAACAGTGTGAAACAAGACTAACCTGGTCAAATGACATTATTCCATTGCTCCACAGTACAAGTTTTATGGCTTCGGCACGAGATTTTCTTGTTACGCGAATTTGCATCACTACCGAGTCGTTTTAGAATTTCAGCTCGCCCTCCAGTTCGCTGCTTATTGAGCTCTCTTAGTGTTGTTTTGGTGCTGACAGGGTTCGCGAGTGCGACATTCAGTTCTGTAGTGAATTTTCCAGCTGTCGTTCTCGTGTGTTTCGTCAAAATCCTCTTCTATAGCCGTCTATTACGATCAGTCAACACACGCTTTCCTACGCATTGTGACTTAGCGGGTGACGTTTTTTCGCTTTGCCTGCATTCGATACGATACCTCTTAAAACATCAAACACTTCGATTTCCATGGTTTGAGCAAAAACAATTTTCCCACGTCAGAATCACTTAGCTCCGACATAATGCACTCATAACGTCACAGAGCACTGTTCTGACACTTGTAGCGTATTGAGGACATTGCACAGGTGCCATGCATGGTCAAAGATAACAGCGCAACCTGCATCCTTGGCTGGGACCTGCGTTTACCTTCAAGCACGCATTCCTCGCGGAGTGTCAATGTTTTTCTCCAAGCCCTGTAGCTACGACGGGAGTTTGAAAAGTCCGTGCAAAATTTAAAACTACTTACGTGTTTGGGGTAAACCTTTCTTATTTTTCGACATAGTCTCCTTTTAGACTTATACACTTCGTCCAACGCTATTTGAATTCTCCAAGTCTGCAAAATAGCTATTAGTTGTTGCAATAACCTCCTCGTTTGAATAAAATCTTTGTCCCGCCAGCCATTTCTTCGAACTGAGGAACAAATAGTAGTCCGAGGGAGCCAACTCTGGAGAATAGGAGGGGGGGGGGATGTGAAACGAGTTGGAATACTATTTCCATTACTTTTGCGACCGCAACTGCTGAGATAAGTGCTGGTGCATTGTCGTGATGGAAAAGGACTTTTTTGCGGTCCAATCGCCGGCGTTTTTCTTGCAGCTCGGTTTTCAAACGGTCCAATAACGATAAATAATACGCACCTGTAATAGTTTTAACCTTTTCCAGATAGTCGATGAGGATTATCCCTTTGCGAATCACAAAAGACAGTCGCCATAACCTATCCGGCCGAAGGAATGGTCTTTGCCTTTTTTCGTGCAGATTCTGCCTTGGTAACCCATTGTTTAGATTGTTCCTTGGTCTCAGGAGTATAGTAATGTATCCATATTTCATCCACAGTGACGAAACGACGCTTAAATTCCTGCGGATTCTTCCTGAACAGTTGCAAACCATCCTTGCAACACTTCACACAATTCCGTTTTTGGTCAAGCATGAGCAACTGCGGAACCCATCTTGCAGATAGCTCTCTCATGTCCAAATGTTTATGCAAAATATTATGTACCCGTTCATTCGAAATGCCCACAGCACTAGCAGTCTCATGCACCTTAACTCTTCTATCATCCATCACCATATCATGGATTTTATCAATCATTTCTGGAGCCATAACCTCCACAGGTTGTTCAGAACGTTCAGCATCACTTGTGCCCACATGACCACTCCGGAAATTTTTAAACCACTTATAAACTGTTCTAATCGGAGGTGCAGAGTCACCGTAATGTTTATCAAGCTTCTCTTTAGTCTCCTGAGGCGTTTTGCCTTTCATAAAGTAATGTTTATCACCACACGTAATTCTTTTTCGTCCGTTTTTTGACAATCACTCGACTTCCTTGATTCACACAATTGCCCAACACAAAGAAATATACCAATATGGCTGAAACTTGATGTGCGTTCTGTCCAAAGATGCCACTAACTAAACATGACCTCGATACGCGCCGGTGGTGCTATCTCCCGGACTTTTTACTGACTTTTCAAATGCCCCTCGTACACGCATAGACAGAAGTGGGAGCTAAAGGAACTGTTATTTTTCATAGAGCAACAGTAGCTTTCGGAATGCTGTTGATACAAACTTAAGAATGATCGACACACAATTTAATGCAGAACGCCAATTGAAGATGAATTAAAACCAACACTGCGTCTTGAAATAAATAAAACATCAAAAAGAGGCTGTATAGCTATTTAACTACCGAGTCACTCTAGCTGTATCCAGTTGAAACCAAACGAGTCACTTCTGTCGGTGCCAATCCAGCCTCTTGCGGCGGGTCAAAACAATTAACACGATCACGTTACGCCATCACGAAGTCTGCACCACACACGCTGCAATGAGAACAGCAAACACGTTTTGCGCTGTGAAGCCGTTTGGTACTTACCGGAAGAAGAGGAAGAAGATTTTGGCTAGAAGAGAGGAAGCCCCAAGAAGATGTGTCGTCCAGGAACGCTGGGTTCATATACGGCGCTATAGTGTCCTCACCCCATCGAACAGGTTGAGTAGCTGCGCTCCCAACAGGTAAACGTTTACGTGCGGAGTCTCAGCAGGCACCTGGAACCCGAGGCATAAATCAGTTAGCGCCGCTAGGCAAACGCCCCTCCAGCCAAGGACTCCCCAACTTTATGGCTGACACAAGCGCGGCGCTTATATATCACCCGCTTGCTGCGCTGCATCTAAAAATAAAAAGAAATACAACGTATTTTTTATATTTTCAATCTTTTAAACTTCCCCTTCAGACTGTTGCTAGAACTAAGCGTATGCCCCAACAAAATTCGTCAGTGGGACGCGCGGTTTCTTTCTGACGTCATGTTCCATTGGCAACAATATATCATGTACAGGATCGCGCCGGAGCTGTATGCGAATATTTCTGACTCGGCTAGCAAATTTAAGGGCTACGGTTCAATGCACCCGTGTTTTCCTTGGTGGTGTACATACCCGATTTCAACAGAGATATCTTTGCAGTACACACACTGAGCAAAGATTTAAAAGTAGTACCGTATCCGGTGCGACGTAGAAACAACAGACGCTTGCTTACATGCCTACTTTTTAAGTCTGCATGCCTTTCAGTACACCTTTCAATTCTTCCATTCGTACAGTCATTCGGTTATAGATTTCAGTAGATCCCATAATAAAAGAAGTATACTGTATTAACAAAAACTATTAATTACTTCTTAGTGCTATTGTGATTACGTCAGCTAAATTCACCATTAATGGGCTACACTGACAGATGATGTCTGTTACACTAACGAAATGCAAATTTTTCTCTTCAAATTAGCTACCAAACCGAAGCACACTATTCTTACTGTTATTAGTTTTTTATTGTCGTTATTACTATTGCTTGGCCATGAAGATGTTCAAAAGCATATTTATCGGTGCCCATTCGGGAACAATGTCACAAATTTGGTTAACACGCTTTCAGAAAGGAAAAAAAAACTGTCTGGTTGGCAATTTATTTTTATATGTCAACTGTTGCAACGCTTTTCAGCAAACTGTACTACATAATTGTATGTACATGGTACTATGCAGCAGATAACATTAAACATGTTGCAACGGTTAGATCTGTCTTCTAGAATTTATTGATGGCAGCATGCCGAAACTCGTTAAAACAGTTGATGTGCCATTCAGACTGTCCTTCGATTGCGTGGTAAAATAAAATTAGTAATTGCTGTGAAGAGCCTGATCGCATTAATTTTTCTTTTATTCTCTGTGGCTGCTGTGAGAAAAAAAGTTTATTTTCAAAGTTAAATAACACTTCAAATTTTTGTGACGACTACAGGAAATAAACAAGGAACTGTTTCATTGTTGGTAAAATACACATTATTCAAAAATTATCATGAGAACTATGCAACAGGAATAGTTACGAATATTTAATGTCAAAAAATTAAAGCCTGATTAACGGAAATCGTCTGTGATGTAACGCCATACCCTGCCTTCTATCCTTTGCTAGTCACTTGTGTAACAGTTAATATCTGCAACAGTCTAGCTCTCAATATGAACTGCAAGCTATTCAAAAAAGTTAATTATCTGAAACATTTTTGGTATTACTAAAATTAAAAATTTTAAAAATTTTATTTTTGGTATCGTTTGAGTGCTTAATATTAGCGTGCATGCAGTTTGGACTTCGCGTTATGTTCTCTTCTCACAGCTGCGTCTGCTTATTCGCCGAGTCGCGCACTACGCAGAAATGGCGGTTCTTCGTGGGACTAACATGAGTAACTTTAACATGTTTTAATGCTTGCAGTTCGCCTTAACAATTAAAATTTTGACAGTGTATTTATTTCGGTGTGTTTTTCCTGTGCGAAAAACTTCATAGAAGGTTTCGACATGTCGGATTGGATCATTCGCTTGTCACTGTGAACCACATAAGTCGCTCCCACTACGATGTGCTCAGGCGATGGGGGTTGCTTCTGCGTCGTATCCCGAATCACAGCGCGTATCGTATCGCCTCAGTGAGAACCGCGCCTATCAGATGCTCAGACATCGTGTCTACTCTCTCATCTTACACTGATACGCCAAAACATTATGACCACTGCCCACCGCGACATTGGATGCCCCTTGGTGGCGTTGCGAGCACGGCAACAAAAGCACTCGTGTGAAAGCGGGGCAGACACGGATGGGGGATCACTCTAGCCAAATGTGGAATTCCATTGAGATAAGACAGAGAGCAGATTAATATTGCGCAGGGCCGTAGAGCGAGTATTTCGAAAACGGCGAAGCTGGTCTAATCTTTACGTGCTATTGTCGTGAGCATCTATGCAAAAAGAGGCAGGAGGACTGCGAAACTACCACTAGGCGCTAAATGGTTGAACGTCTATGACTCTTCACAAAACATGGGGTTCGGAGGCTTGTCTGCTCTGTAAAGTAGGGTAGATGGTGATCTGTGGCATCTCTGCCGAAAAAGCACGAAATGCACGCTTGAGTGTTTCGGAGCACACAGTTCATCGTACATTGTTGAACATTGAGCTCCGCAGCAAATCACCGCTGCGTGCTCATATGTTAACCCGACGACATCATCAATTACGATTGCAGTGGGCACGGAACCGTCGGGATTCGACCGTCGATCAATGGAAACGTGTCGGATCTTCGGGCGAACCATATTTTTGCTACAGCAGGTCGCTCGTCGTCTCCACGAACGCCGTCATCGAGGTGAACGGCTGCTCGGTTCGAAACGTGGAGCGCTCTATGGATGCAGGCTGATGGGAGCAATTTGGTGCTGGAGAGGCATCTATATATTGACACTCTCCTGCGCTTGCGTGGGACCTATGGTAGTAATCAAAGACGTGCTGACAGCTACGAACCACCTGCATCCCTTCATCTTCAATGATTTCACCGGCGGCGCTGTCATCTTTCAGCACTACAATTGTCCGTGTATTGGAGCCAGAATCGTGTTACAGTGGTTGGTTGTTGTTGGTTGTTTTTGGGGAAGGAGACCAGACAGCGAGGTCATCGGTCTCATCGGATTAGGGAAGGACGGGGAAGGAAGTCGGCCGTGCCCTTTGAAAGGAACCATCCCGGCATTTGCCTGGAGCGATTTAGGGAAATCACGGAAAACCTAAATCAGGATGGCCGGACGCGGGATTGAACCTCGTCCTCCCGAATGCGAGTCCAGTGTCTAACCACTGCGCCACCTCGCTCGGTTGTTACAGTGGTCTGAGGAGCATTATAGAGAACTAACGTTGATGTCTGGGCCACCAAATTTGCCAATGTAATTCCAATGGAACTCATCTGGGTCACTATCGGATGCAATCACTGAGGACGCAGATCAGCGCCCTGTTATTTAAGCGAGTTGCATGACTTGTACATAGACATCCAATGCCACATACATCCAGAATCCTATCAACAAACTGTCGGATCCCTGATACGCAGAATCAGTGATGTATTTAGTTCTAAAGACGGACAAACACGCTATTAAGCAGGTAGTCATAATGTTTTGGCTCATTACTGTATGTCGCATCTAACCGTAACATTCAGGTGTCTTACGCGGCACATCTCCAAATGGGACAACCCTTCCCGTGATTTTCGGCCACTCAGCTTATAAGAAACCAGTAACCCAACTACACCAAATTCTTTAAAGAGTCGAACTCCCAGAACGTATAAAACAGCTTCATTATGTTGTGAAGCTGTAAGCGAGGAAAAGTTTAGAAAGGGTGTGAAACTGTGTTTTAAGTTTGCTGGAAATTGCTAAGTGCTCTCATTATCAAACACTGAATAAATATAAATTATACTGGGTAATTAGCTCTCATTTTAAGTAAAATCTAATTTTTCACGCACCTCAATGTTTATGACGTCATATCTCATGAATTATGAATCATGCATTTATATACGAGGGCTGTTCGGAAAGTAAGTTCCGATCGGTTGCGGAATACCGTGAAAATTCGATTTACGTTTTGCACAGATGTATTGGGTCGTGTCTGTAGTACGCCCGTCGATCGCGGTAGGTCGCTCTTTTCAACTCTGAGCGCGCAGTGACCAAGTAAAGATGCCTAGAAAATAGCGTCTCCCGTTAAGCACGAGGGCCTGGTGAGAGATTTCGCCTGACGTTATGCAGCCCACATAACATGACTGTCGTTCGTTTCCTTCTTCATGACAATTCTCGGTCGCACTCTGCAGGGGAAATGAAGATGCTCCTGCAGAGTTTTCGATGGGAAGTGTTAAATCACCCACAACACAGGGCGTAATTGTCTCGTCCTGAGCTTCATCTCTGCTCACAAGAACCGCTGACTATGAAGACAACATTTTGGCACAGACAACGAGCTGTAGACGAGTGTAAAGAATTGGCGGAAAGTACTAGCGGCTGCTCTTTTATGATGCCAGTACTGGAAAGTTGGTACAACGCTACAACATATGTCTAAGTCGGAGCGGCGACTATATAGAGAAGTATTTGTAAGGTCTACCCAACTATTGCAAATAAAAGTTTTGATTTTCACTGTGCTTTCGATTTCGCGACGGATGTGAACTACTTTCCATACAGTTCTTGTAATACCCCGGTATGTGTGAACACTGTTTTGCTAAATGTGTTGCGAACAGTTATAAACTAAAACTTAACGCCTGACGCTGAACTTTTATTGCATGAAAAACGTAATATTTTTTTCTTCCTTTCACATTGGCTGGGGATATTAGAGATAACATGTTTTTGAAAAGATTTTACATAACATGTAAAATTCATTAGAAGTCGTAAGTGCTCTGATTTTCAAATACTGGATCAAAATAGTCTGATTAGTTTGAGCATGGTGAGTTACGTTGCTCAAGACAGTTTTTAAACTGGGTCAATACTTATATGAAATACTGAAAATCAATTTTTCATTACTCCTGGAAGCCATTAGATAGGCAACCTGCAACAGTAACGTGTCACCGTGTGCGTTTTACCCTGTTCGTAACACACATTTCTGACGCTGAAGCCGCACCGTGGATATTACATTGGTCTGAAGACAGTCATATGTCTGAAACCATTTACAACACACAAATAGCGATTTGGTTGGCTTTAAGATCGGATTTAATATAATGTTGACTTTGTTCGTTGAGTTGGATGTAATAACGCACGAGCAGTTCTGTCAAAGTGCAATAATTATCAAAAGCGAAACTCAACTGGGAAAAGAGAAAAAATGGCAACAAAATATGTAAGTAATCGCGCTAAATGGCATTTTCCCCCTTAAAACACAACTGAAATGCCTGTATAGTGAAGGAGTACAGCCTACTTCGAATAGGTGCTTGATTCACAGATAACGTAGTGCGATCCACCTGAAGGGTAGAATCCTTGGACGCCTTAAGGCTGGATAGGCAGGGATCGTAGAATCAACAAAGATGAATGAAGTTTGGCGACGCTCTCAAGACACATTTTAGGGGACATTGTACATGAAATTCGTTGAAATTTGACATTTTCTGTTTTCTACTCCATAATGTACTTTGGACTTTCCTGAACATTTTGGTATATAATATATTAAAATCATTTAATTGTGAGACCTTCAAATAACATTTTGAATGTTGACGCGTGACTGTCAAATTTCGCGGCTACGCATATACTGCCACAGCTAAGCAGTCATATCTTGGGAACTACACAGTCTACAAGCTGTGAACTGCTTTGTTTTGTGCCTACATCTCAGAAGTTGGCATTACGAATAAACAAATCAGTCCTTTGTTTATGATGCTTTTTATACGTAAATAAAATGACTAAGCCTAAAAGTAACTTCAAGAAACGCAAATCTGCGGTACACAGATATGTGAGACTTTCTTTCATCGAATATCAACCGATGAAAAGCCATGTCGTGCTTTGTGTCCATCTCCACCAAACACTTGTTGCAAATAGAGGCAAGGTGTATTTTCTGGCACCCTGCATGAATTTACACATAAATATTCTCTTCCTTTGGCAGTAATGGAGGCAATCAAACCTATTTACAGAGATTTGGCAAATCCTGAGCTACTAAAGAAGTGTTTACATGGGAAGACCCAGAATGTGAATGAGTCCTTCAATAATGTTGTGTGGTGCCATGTGCCTAAAAATGTATACGTTGGCCTTATGACTCTAAAGCTAGCAGTGTCTGATACTGTAATAATTTTTAATGGTGGGAACTATGAAAGACTTAAGGTTCTGGAGAAGTTAGGCGTAAGATTTGGATAGAGCACAGCTAAAGGACTGCGGGAACTAGATGAGCTTCGTGTACGTGAAGCAGAGTTAGCTACTCAGCAAATGACAAAAGAAGCAAGAAAGAAAAGGAGGAAGCAAGCACTGGGCTGTTGTGACACTGACGAAGACACAGGCTATGGGCCGTAAAAGACGCAGAAATGTAAATCTGTATAGGAATTTGTAATGAAAAAAGTTTTAAACCTCAATATATCTGAACTACATTTTTTGCATTAAATGACCCGTTTTCTAAAAAAAGTACTGATGGTAGAGACATGAAATTTTCACAGCATGCCAAGTGTGAGATTCAACATATATGGAACTAGAATAATTAAAATATCCTGAGTTGTTTTGTTTTTATGTTCATTTACTTACAAAATTCTGTCAAAAAATTGAGTGTTTGAAAAAAAGATAACATGCCCCACAATACAATTTTAGCAATAATTCTAGCTCAGTGTATCTAGAAAGGTGCGTTCTATAATTATGGAAAATTCTAAGTTGGTGTCTTAAAATGTTTCCAAGATAATGGGTCACAAAACTCGATAATTTAACGTTGGCGGCATAGTCATGTCCCCATAATATTCTTCGCGTGGATCGATAACACTTAAAAAGGAAACTGTTGTTGCAGATATGTAGTTACATGGTCCATAGACCATTAGAACGATCTTTATCGAAATGATGTGAAAGACTCACTTTAGAGGAGAGCTCAGTTACATCTGGCATGGATGTCACCTGAATAAGAAATCCATCAGGGACATTTCAACACGTTTGAAACTGCCCAGTTCGAATCTTGGTGAAGTGACAAGTGGAAACGCGAAAGAACTACCACATCCAAAACAAGAAGAGCCAGACCTCACGAACTGACGGATAAATGGTCTGCCCTGCCCAGAATGCCTTTGGGATACTGTAGAACGCTGATTTCACTTCAGACCCCAGCATCCATCATCACTACCACCTCTCGTTTTGGGTCTAGAGGGAGAATGGGCTGCCATTCTTCCAAAGATGTTCGGACACCTCACTGTGTCCAACAGAGATCAAGCCGCCGTTAAGGGACATACGTCATATTTGGGTCCACTAATAGGTGTCCTGATTCTTATGATCAGCCTGAGTACGAACAAATTCGCAGGAGACCGTGTGACCATTTCGCTCAAACAGTCGTATATCTCTTGCAGGGATCTGGAAGGTACGCTAAGAGATTCAGGCGCATAGAGAGGTATATAGACTCATTTTTAATCGCTGGACACACAAATGAAATGCGGCAGAAATTTGCTAGTGCTGGTACAAGTACCCCCTGCTGTAGTTGTTGTTGTCTCCCAATACCTACTGCAACCTACATTCTTCTAAATCTGCTTAGTGTATTCATCTCTTGATCTCCTTCTACGGTTTTTACCTTCCACGCTCACCTCCAATACTAAATTGGTGATCCCTTGATGCCTCAGAACATGTCCTACCAACCGATCCCTTCTTCCAGTCAAGCTGTGCCCCAAACTCCTATTTTCCCCAATTCTATTCAATACCTCCTCATTAGTTATGTGATCTACACATCTAATCTTCAACATTCTTCTGTAGCACCACATTTCGAAAGCTTCTATTCTCTTCTTGTCTACACTATTTATCGTCCATGTTTCAGTTCCATACATGGCTACACTCCATACAAATACTTTCAGAAACGACTTCCTCACACTTAAATCAATACTCGATGTTAACAAATTTCTCTTCTTCAGAAACGCTTTCCTTGCCATTGCCAGACTACATTTTATATCCTCTCTGCTTCAACCATCATCATTTATTTTGCTCCCCAAATAGTAAAACTCCTTTACTACTTTAAGTGTCTCATTTCCTAATTTAATTCCCTCAGCATCACCTGATTTAATTCAACTACATTCCATTATCCTTGTTTTGCTTTTGTTGCTGTTCATCTTATACCCTCCTTTCAAGACACTGTCCATTCCGTTCAACTGCTCTTCCAAGTCCTTTGCTGTCTCTGACATAATTACAATATCATCGGCGAACCTCAAAGTTTTTATTTCTTCTCCATGGATTTTAATACCTACTTCGAATTTTTCTTTTGTTTCCTTTACTGCCTTCTCAATATACAGATTGAATAACATCGGGGATAGGCTACAACTCTGTCTCACTCCCTTCCCAACCACTGCTTCCTTTCATGTCCCTCGACTCTTATAACTGCCATCTGGTTTCTGTACAAATTGTAAATAGCCTTTCGCTCCCTGTATTTTATCCCTGCGACCTTCACGATTTGAAAGAGAGTATTCCAGTCAACATTGTCAAAAGCTTTCTCTAAGTCCACAAATGCTAGAAACGTAGGTTTGCCTTTCGTTAATCTTTCTTCTAAGATAAGTCGTAGGGTCAGTATTGCCTCACGTGTTCCAATATTTCTACGGAATACAAACTGATCTTCCCCTAGGTCGGCTTCTACCAGTTTTCCCATTCGTCTGTAAAGAATTCACGTTAGTATTTTGCAGCTGTGACTTATTAAACTGATAGTTCGGTAATTTTCATGTCAGTCAACACCTGCTTTCTTTGGGATTGGAATAATTATTTTCTTCTTGAAGTCTGAGGGTATTTCGCCTGTCTCATACATCTTGCTCACCAGATGATAGAGTTTTGTCAGGGCTGGCTCTCGCAAGGCTGTCAGTAGTTCTAATGGAATGTTGTCTACTCCTGGGGCCTTGTTTCGACTTAGGTCAAACTCTTCACGCAGTATCATATCTCCCATTTCATCTTCATCCACATCCTCTTCCATTTCCATAATACTGTCATCAAGTACATCGCCCTTGTATAGACCCTGTATATACTCCTTCCACCTTTCTGCTTTCCCTTCTTTGCTGAGAACTGGGTTTCCATCTGAGCTCTTGATATTCATACAAGTGGTTCTCTTTTCTCCAAAGGTCTCTTTAATTTTCCTGTAGGCAGTATCTATCTTACTCCTAGTGATATACGCCTCTACATCCTTACATTTGTCATCTAGCCATCCCTGCGTAGCCATTTTGCGCTTCCTGTCGATCTCATATTTGAGACGTTTGTATTCCTTTTTGCCTGCTTCCTTTACTGCATTTTTATATTTTCTCCTTTCATCAATTAAATTCAATATTTCTTCTGTTACCCAAGGATTTCCACTAGCCCTCGTATTTTTACCTCCTTGATCCTCTGCTACCCCCTAGGAGCGCTGAACGGTGGCAAGCGAAGTATTCTCGTAAGCGCAGACCTATCCCCATCTGCGGGAGGTCACGGTCGGAATGAAACGCTCAGTAAAAGTAGTTGACACTTAGCGAGCGACTAGAGCGAGGTAGGTCAGGGCGGAGAAAGTGAGGAGGCCTGGGCGTGAAGTAGGGTACGCACACGGCGGTAGCGCTGGCCCGTGTTTAATGCCGGACGCGTCGGCTCTCGCACGGGCTGCCAGAACCAGGTCACCGGGGAACTCCGCGCTGGCCTCTGGCAACAACTCTCAGCGGCCTCGCCAGGAGGCACCGACCCGTTTTCCTCTCCCACCTTGCCGCTCCACACGCTATTATTCTTTTTCTTGCGGAAAGGAAGAGTCACACAGCACTGTTGGCTGGGGGGCCACGAGAGGTAGTTCAGCCACCCGAGCCAATAGGGTTTTCTTCCTCCGTGTGCAATTACTCATTTCCTTGCGATGTTTAGAGTTATGTTTCAATTGTATCATTAACCCTTAACTATATCCGCTAAGTAATCAATTACCTCGCGCGTTATTCTTTTGCCTACAATTCCGTTCCTACAACACCGTTGCCACTCCGCCTCTACGTAATCTTAGTACCGGCTATACTTTTGAATTTTGCAGGGGCGTGCTAGCCGGCGATGATTATTTCAGTAGTTACGTACCTGATGGGTTCAAAATCTGCCCCGCGAAGCTATAAACGTTACTTTTCTTAGCTGTCATCACAAATCATTTTCAATTGAAACTTCCTGGCAGATTAAAACTGTGTGCCGGACCGAGACTCGAACTCGGGACTTTTGCCTTTGGCAGGCAAGTGCTCTACCAGCTGAGGTACCCAAACACGACTCATGCCCCGTCCTCACAGCTTTAGTTCTGCTAGTACCTCGTCTCCTACCTTCCAAACTTTACAGAAGCTCTCCTGCGAACCTTGCAGAACTAGCACTCCTGAAAGAAAGCATATTGCGGAGGCATGGCTTAGCCACAGCCTGGGGGATGTTTCCAGAATGAGTTTTCACTCTGCAGCGGCAGAAATGAAGCTGTGAGGGCCGGGCGTGAGTTGTACTTGGATACCTCAGATGGTAGAGCACTTGCCCGCAAAAGGCAAGGTCCCGAGTTCGAGTCTCGGTCCAGCACACAGTTTTAATCTCCCAAGAAGTTTGATATCATCGCACATTCCGCTGCAGAGTGAAAATATCATTCTGGCATTTTCAATTGTTTTACTCGGAATGGGGCGACATTTGAAAGATGATCAAATTGTGGAGTAGTTGGTAAGTAGTAAAGACTGCCGACTCATTGGATACACCATATTGTTTTCAAGATGCAGCCGAGTTTACTAACAGTGATATAGAAATATCTGATCAAGAAAATATCAATTAGAGGACGATGAAGAAGCAGGAAAAGAGAATGTTCGCGATGTAAACAAAGAAGTACTAAGACAATATGGTTAGTTTCACGGAAAAAATGTTATAAATCAGAATAGCAATATGGTGCATCGATTTTTTGTAAAAAAAAAAAATAAAAAAAATAAAAAAAAAAAGAAAAACACACACGTCGTGGCATCGATCAAAGCGAATATTTAAGAGGAAAAAATGAGTTTGAAAAATTTGTCTTGTGATTTCCAGACTGCAATGGACAAAGTCTTTTGGAAAAATTGTGAAAATGATAGAAAGACAGACGAATCTGCAGGCTCAATTCCAAACGGGACCGAGTCAGCCAGAAAAATGGAAGGTGTCACGATGCCACGCTGTAAACACACAAAAACTGCCAAAACATGATACAAAGGTCAAAAACACAAGTTCTAAATGCATTCCATTGACAAGAAGGTACGCCTTGATTGTCACGAACGAAAATAAGTGCTTGGTTGATTTGTTCGTGTACCTGCTGTCACTGTTTTGTTCAAAACCATTGTTTAACTTTTTCTTTGCAGCTTACTTAACAGAAGGAGAGTTTCTTTGTTTTTTTTCAGTTAATTTAAAAAATTCTGTTTAAGAGGCCAATGTTAATGTAGGAGCGTTAATTGTTGGTAATATTATGTTTTCTTTTTTATCCTTCGATGCATAACAATGGTTTTTACAGCCAACAACCTCTCATTTTCTCCATAAATTGTCTTAAAATCAGTTATTTTAGTTGATATCCTCTGTAACTGTAGGAAAGACAATTAACTTTCTTCAAAAAAAATATTATTTGCTGCTAGATAAGTTAATTATTTTTTTATTAATTTTGTAAATCTATACGTGTAATGCATCAAAGGGATCTTTAACAAACCAAGCCGTCTTTCGAACAGTTTATTTGTCATTGATCTGAATGGCACATTAAAGTAGCAAGTTTGTGATAACAATTATCGGTTCCGCATAGTAACACCCTTTTTTGATAGGCTTATGGGTACTGTAAAAAAACTGACTACTTTTTTTTAAAGGTAAGTGTATCTCTCAATGCCAAAATAGTTTCACATGAGCGTAAGTGTAGTTTCACAAACAGGATAACTACGTAAGTTGTTTTTATTCTTTGCTTAGAACATGGATAGCAAACTAGCTGTAAGTGACAAGAGAATATCATCTGAAGCCAGCACAAGTGATCGAATTGTTCAGTCAATTAATATTGAATGGTTTGAATATGAAACTCTTTCCGACTAGGTAAAGAGTAGAAATACCTCTGGAGTGAGCATTGCGTCCTGTGCATGTTGTCGACATTAAACTGGAATTGTCACGTGATCTAGGGACGATGTTGATTGTTTAGCTTCCGCCATCAGGTAACGTCACGTCTGGTCACATAATAGCAAAACATTCTACAAGACCTTTCGAATGGAGACATTCGCACAGGTCGTCAACGGAACGTCACGTCATTTCACGGTACGGCAAGGTTTCTCGGGAAGAAAATTTTAGCGGTACCAGTCTGTTAACATCTGAAGTTAACCTATTTTCACGGCGCTCATTCTCCTTATAATAGTGGATTTTGTACTGTTGTATCATCATAATCTTTATTTTATAATAGCGCTTTGTTTTAGTGACAAATTGGAGATGTTCCATTACGACTGGGATATTTTTTCCACTTTCTTACACAACCGAGGTCGTATATCTGAAGGCGAAAAGTTATTTAGGTTTTACGATAACACAACGGCGCTGACGCCCACAATGTATATGTATAAGAACATAAGTAGACGAAGCAAATTCCACCATATGACATTTTAAGCAAAAAAGTCATCTTTAATGAAGGAGTAAAATGCAGTTGTTTATGACGTTATTAACTACGTAAGAAAAAACATAATGGATAAGTTTAACACGCTTCATTAATTCGTTTGAAGCTTTCTTTGATGTGTACAAATGTACATATTTTCCCTAGCAAATAATTGTTGATGTTTTGAAACGTTGTCTCACTTCTCAGTAATTTACCAAACATAATTGATCAAGAACATAGGTTATAAAGTTTGCTTCGGCCATTGACAAATTTTGTCGTTGTTAGCTCCTCACTTCTGATACTATACTCTAACATTTTATGGATATTAGGGATGGTGACTCAAAACCCCAATTTCGCTGTTCAGTACTGTGTTAAGCGACTTGACGAGATGTGACATGAAAGACATTGTAAATACATGCTGACGTAAAGCTTCTGTGACGTCATGCTCGTTCATTTTGCTCTTCAAAGCTAAGAGCCCAATTTATTTCAAATATCAGACGTAAACTGCTATGGTACCTGCAAACGGCTATACTAAATCCACAGCACTTACGAAGGGAATCTGTCTTTACTAGCGATATGACAACATTCAAAATTTATAGGACAAATATCGGACAAATCCACGGCGTCCCGAGATCATGTGACCATTGTGGCAACGTATGTTGACAACACAAAATCAATTCTGCACTTCTGAATGCTCACTCCAGAGATATTTCTATTCTATGCGACTAGGGCGATAGCATAGAGTAAATATCTCTGGAGTGAGCATTCACATACGCAGAACAGATTTTGTGTTGTCAACATACATTGCCGGCCTGGTCACGTGATCTCGGGACGTCGTGTGTTTGTCCGTATAGCGCCCTGTATATTTAGAATGTCACTACATACCTAGCACAGACGGATTCTTTTCGTACGTGTCGTGGATTATATATATATGTTGCGCAGACTTTTTAATAGTATCCATTTGATACCGGGAATAAACCAGCTGCGTAACTGTTAAGGGCAAGTGATATTACATTCTGCTTCTTTGCGATGGGTGTCGTAGTTCCGATGCACTCGATTTTTGGTAGTTTTCGGTATGATACGGCACTTTATAGTATTGCAGAGCCTGACGTACATTTTTGCAGTGATAGCCCTGCAAAACGACTTGACAGTACGCTAGTACTTTTGCAAGTGTCCGAAAAACACCGAATTTGCCACACATTAGCGATTATATCCCTGCTAATTCGTCCTTTTTTCTTGTTTTTCTGCGTATATATTTTCTCGTTTTTGCGACCTAAAGCACAATTTTTCTTACTGGTGGCACTTTGAGGTATTTATTTAACGCATTTTTAAGTACTTGCTCCCAGTTTATTAAATAAATAGTAGACTGAGTAATCTATATACATAATCGACAAGTCACTGATAAATGTATGGAGGATAGTATTTACTGAAACAACTAACCATTCCCTTTCCTGTTCCACTAGCAAATTTACCAGAGGAAGCGATTGTTTGTAAGCTTTTGTACGAGCCGTAATATCTGTTATATAGTCATAAAATCGTAGAAAAATACGTCTACAGAATGAAGCCTTAATTATAAGGCGTCTCGAAATTTTTAAACATATACAGTGTCTCCTACTAATATGATAACTATAATTAGAGCTACATGGTATGTACCCATGAAAAGTTACTATCCCTCCTTTCGCATATTTTTCTTTGCATCCGTAGCAACAACAGTAATTCACCCTCGCTATTACAGTATCAACACAACAAAAACTCTTGATATTATAAACTTCAAACGCTGCATAAAGCACACACGCACAGCGAAGTCCCGAAAACACGTGACAATCCTGGTTTAATGTCGACAACATGCGCAGAACGCAATGCTCACTCCAGAGATATTTACTCTATGGGCGATAGCAATGATGCAGACATTGATGACCCAAAGAATAATGAACATCTTCTAGCTTCCAAAGTGAAGCAAGCAGTGAAGGATTAAATGATTCAGACTACAGAACTGCTAATTTCCTTGTCAGTCATGATGGAACCCAACAGATTGAGTCACTGCTTCCGATAAGCAGAATACAAGTGTAAAATATCATGCCAATTTCTTCTGGTCCAGTAAAAGGTAGTATAAGAAAACAGAAAGGAATTTCCACTAGAACTGAGAGCTTCCACGTTCAGCATAATTTTACCATCATCTTTTTGATTTGAAAGACGTTATGTGGCCAGATGTTCTCTGCGTCACAACACCAATGTAGACAACGTAAAAACAAGTCACCGATGTAGACAACGCAAAACCAAGTGAAAGAAAGTTTTATTCCAGAATGAATGTAAATCACAAGTTATTCTCTTGACCAGAAATTACGTACATGCGTTGAGAGAGACAGTCAAGAAGATGTAATTTTGTCTTATGGACAAGCGTATTAGTTGAAGTACCAACAAATATCTCGCGATTCTCTTCACAGCTACTTCCCCTGCATATGGAGACAAGTCGGGTGAAAGGGAATTTTTTCCCATATGGTGAGGAGGTTCAGCAGCCCGCACTTCCAAGAGCCACGGCACGGCTCGCCAACAGACGAAGATTGCTGCGGAAACTGGAAACCACCCAACGGAGTATGCTTCATGTGCACACATCAGATAAGTAGAAAAGTGCTCAAAAATTCAGCAAATGCACACAAAATATATGAAAAGAAAGCAGTCAAATTATTTTTGAAGGTTGTTATTTTTAATAAGCAAATTTTAGGTAGCCTATGTTGGCAGCGCTATAGACAGTGTTAATATCGCTAACAGCGTTTGCGCTCTCGGCAAGAGATTCTGTGGTTGGACGGACTGGCAGTTAGCGAGTGTACAGGGAAGTGTATGGACATGATATTCTTAATGGAGACTCTGTGTTGGTAGGGCATGCATAGTAAAGTGAGATGAAATGTTTATAAGAAAATACGCAAGGAAATGGAATGTATGATGATGGATGTTCAGTTGATAATGTTTGGGCAGTGGAATTATTGAAAACTACATAATATTTGAAATTGGATGTCACATGAATAAGGTAAAATTTTCTACATACATTGTTTGCTCTTCAACAAAAATTTTCTTTCGCTATTATATGCCTCCTAGTAGTTAGAGTCTATAGCAGTTTGAATCTTTTTTTTAGCTGGCTGTATTTGCTACTTACTGTATTGCTATAGTTCGTGTTACGAAGATTTTCTATGAGGTAAGTGACTTATGAAAAGGAATGGGGTTTGCACTGTTGGGATTCGTGATTGAAATGTGTTTACGCGATTAACGGAGTGGGAGGCAGTTTCATATTTCTTTAGTTTCACATTTTTTGGGTTTGTTTTATTGTTAGTATTTCTTGCAGTTCAGGGCCATTCTTTTGTATTAATTATTGGAAGTCGTGTTGTCAATGTATAGCAGCCAGATTGCGTTGGGTTTGTATATTGTGGGTAATAAATGAATAGGTTACGTTTGGGTTGTGTTTGTCAGGGAAAATTCTGTAGGTCAGTGTTTAATAAAAAGTAATTAAAGAGGTAGTTTTAAAACTTTCTGGTGCCGATCAGAAAAACTGAAAGTTGGTTATTCAATCTTAAGGAAATTATAATTTATATAAATGCATTTCGTATTATACTGAAATAATGGTCACAGTGATATAATAAATATTTTCGTATCAATTCCGTGTCGCAAACTCCTTCAAAATTTGATAATACTTTCAATATAAATATTTTGTATGTGTTTTAAGGTAGGGGTCTTATAGATCCCTCTCATGCATTTTTGCAAGATCTGTCGCTCATGCATCGAAGGGTTAATAAAGATTGATTTTTCATAAATAAAAGTCGTTCTTTTATTGTTTGTTTAACAACAGTTTAGAGAAACATTTATGTAAATAAATTTCAGATGATTTCTGTTTTGGTGCTCGAAAAATACCCCATGAAGTTACTAACGTCAGTGTAAAACCGTGTGTATTTAAGCCTTAACTTACGATGGAGGGTCACGTAGGAGGCCCGCGACGTTTATACACCTGAGCATGCCCGTAACACTGCTTGAGGTACGTAGCCGACTTCACGAAAATACATAGCTACATTTTTCTGCAACTCCGAAGTGACTGAAGCAGGATTTATCCACACACACACACACACACACACACACACACACGCACACACACACACACACACACGGACAAATAGCGTGCTCTCGTGCGTTGGAGATTGCGTTTACGTTCGTATACGTTGGGTATAAAGTAGTAAAAGAGTTTTGCTATTTAAGGAGCAAAATAACTGATGACGGTCGAAGTAGAGAGGATATAAAATGTAGACTGGCAATGGCAAGGAAAGCGTTTCTGAAGAAGAGAAATTTGTTGACATCGAGTATAGGTTTAAGTGTCTTGAAGTCGTTTCTGAAAGTATTTGTATGGAGTGTAGCCATGTATGGAAGTGAAACGTGGACGATAAACGGTTTGGACAAGAAGAAAATAGAAGCTTTCGAAATGTGGTGCTACAGAAGAATGCTGAAGGTTAGATGGGTAGATCACATAACTAATGAGGAGGTATTGAATAGAATTGGAGAGAAATTTGTGGCATAACTCGACTAGAAGAAGGGATCGGTTGGTAGGACATACTCTGAGGCATCAAGGGATCACCAATTTAGTATTGGAGGGCAGCGCGGAGGGTAAAAATCGTAGAGGAAGATTCAAAAATGGCTCTGAGCACTATGGGACTTAACTGCTAAGGTCATCAGTCCCCTAGAACTTAGAGAACTACTTAAACCTAACTAACCTAAAGACATCACACATATCCATGCCCGAGGCAGGATTCGAGCCTGCGACCGTAGCGGTCGCGCGGTACCTGACTGAAGCGCCTAGAACCGCTCGGCCACACCGGCCGGCGTAGAGGGAGACAAAGAGATGAATACACTAAACAGATTCAGAAGGATGTAGGTTGCAGAGAGACGAAAAAGCTTGCACAGGATAGAGCAGCATGGAGAGCTGCATCAAACCAGTCTCTGGAATGAAGACCACAACAACGCTGGGTAATGTACTTAGTCGAATTAGGTCCCACGATGCAAAGGAATCAGGTTACGAAATCAGACGTCGAAAGTAGTAGACAGGTTTTAACATTTGGGAAGTAAAGTGTGAAGCCGATCGAAGTAGAAAGCAGTGCATTGCAATTTGGAAAAGGTAAGAAAAACGTTTGTGAATAAAAGACATTTTTTTTAAAGTTCGATATAAATTTAACTGTCAGGGAGTCCTTACTGAAGATACTTTTCCGGAGTGTAGGCCTGTAAGGTAATAACACCTGCCGGCCGGAGTGGCCAAGCGGTTCTAGGCGCTACAGTCTGGAACCGCGCTGCTGCTACGGTCGCAGGTTCGAATCCTGCTTCAGGCATGGATGCGTGTGATGTCCTTAGGTAAGTTAGGTTTAAGTAGTTCTAAGTTCTAGGGTACTGATGACCTCAGAAGTTAAGTCCCATAGTGCTCAGAGCCATCTGAACTATTTAATGACACGTAGACGATAAACATTTCTGACAAGAAGGGAACAGAAGCTTTAGAAATGTGATGCTAAAGAAGAATGCTTGTAAGTAGATGGGTAGATCGAGTAACTAATGAAGACGCACTGAGTCTAACTGCGAAGGAAAGTGATGCAGAGTATGTCACAACTTGACTACAAGAGGGGATATGTAGCTAGGAAACATCCTGAGGTATCAAGGAATAGTTAATGGCAGTTTAGGGAACTAGGGGGCTGGTGGCTACGATAGCGTGCTGTCCTTTTCCTGAGGCAGATTGTGTGTGGGGGGTGGGGGAGGGAGGGGGACTCTTTTATGAAAGGAGTATGGCGCCTGGGAAGTACTACAGTCCATGTGATGTCGAGACGGCCGCGCGTCGCCGACACGTGGGGCGAGCGTGCAGCTGATAAAGGGTAGCGCTTGGGTGCAAGTGTCTGTGTGTGTGTGTGTGTGTGTGTGTGTGTGTGTGTGTGTGCAGACTGCAGGCGGCTGGCGCCACCGTCGCTGCCACAGCGGTCCGCGCGCTGAGCTAAGGTGATCCTAATCGTCTACCGTCTGAGAAGTCAACAACCAGCTCCGCACCGTCTGTCCCGTGAAGCGGCTTCAGCTATTGTCTTGGTTTGAGCTACGCTGTCGAGTGAAGTTTCACATTCGGAGGAGCGGGTTTGAAACGCCCGCCCACAATCTGATATAGGTTTTCCGTGCTTCCCATAAATAGCTTAATGCAAATACCGGGACGATTTGAAAAGAACGCGGAAAATTTCCTTCTACATCTACATCTACATACGTACTCCGCAATCCACCGTACGGTGCGTGGCGGAGGGTACCTCGTACCACAACTAATATCTTCTCTCCCTGTTCCACTCCCAAACAGAACAAGGGACAAATGACTGCCTATATGCCTCTGTACGAGCCCTAATCCCTCTTATCTTATCTTTGTGGTCTTTCCGCGAAATATAAGTTGGCGGCAGTAATATTGTACTGCAGTCAGCCTCAAATGCTGGTTCTCTAAATTTCCTCAGTAGCGATTCACGAAAAGAACGCCTCCTTTCCTCCAGAGACTCCCACCCGAGTTCCTGAAGCATTTCCGTAACACTCGCGTGACGATCAAACCTACCAGTAACAAATCTAGCAGCCCGCCTCTGAATTGTTTCTATGTCCTTCCTCAATCCGACCTGATAGAAATCCCAAACGCTCGAGCAGTACTCAAGAATAGGTCGTATTAGTGTTTTATAAGCTGTCTCCTTTACAGATGAACCACATCTTCCCAAAATTCTACCAACGAACCGAAGACGACTATCCGCCTTCCCCACAACTGCCATTACATGCTTGTCCCACTTCATATCGCTCTGCAATGTTACGCCCAAATATTTAATCGACGTGACTGTGTCAAGCGCTACACTACTGATGGAATATTCAAAGATTACGGGATTATTTTTCCTGTTCATCTGCATTAATTTACATTTATCTACACTCCTGGAAATGGAAAAAAGAACACATTGACACCGGTGTGTCAGACCCACCATACTTGCTCCGGACACTGCGAGAGGGCTGTACAAGCAATGATCACACGCACGGCACAGCGGACACACCAGGAACCGCGGTGTTGGCCGTCGAATGGCGCTAGCTGCGCAGCATTTGTGCACCGCCGCCGTCAGTGTCAGCCAGTTTGCCGTGGCATACGGAGCTCCATCGCAGTCTTTAACACTGGTAGCATGCCGCGACAGCGTGGACGTGAACCGTATGTGCAGTTGACGGACTTTGAGCGAGGGCGTATAGTGGGCATGCGGGAGGCCGGGTGGACGTACCGCCGAATTGCTCAACACGTGGGGCGTGAGGTCTCCACAGTACATCGATGTTGTCGCCAGTGGTCGGCGGAAGGTGCACGTGCCCGTCGACCTGGGACCGGACCGCAGCGACGCACGGATGCACGCCAAGACCGTAGGATCCTACGCAGTGCCGTAGGGGACCGCACCGCCACTTCCCAGCAAATTAGGGACACTGTTGCTCCTGGGGTATCGGCGAGGACCATTCGCAACCGTCTCCATGAAGCTGGGCTACGGTCCCGCACACCGTTAGGCCGTCTTCCGCTCACGCCCCAACATCGTGCAGCCCGCCTCCAGTGGTGTCGCGACAGGCGTGAATGGAGGGACGAATGGAGACGTGTCGTCTTCAGCGATGAGAGTCGCTTCTGCCTTGGTGCCAATGATGGTCGTATGCGTGTTTGGCGCCGTGCAGGTGAGCGCCACAATCAGGACTGCATACGACCGAGGCACACAGGGCCAACACCCGGCATCATGGTGTGGGGAGCGATCTCCTACACTGGCCGTACACCACTGGTGATCGTCGAGGGGACACTGAATAGTGCACGGTACATCCAAACCGTCATCGAACCCATCGTTCTACCATTCCTAGACCGCCAAGGGAACTTGCTGTTCCAACAGGACAATGCACGTCCGCATGTATCCCGTGCCACCCAACGTGCTCTAGAAGGTGTAAGTCAACTACCCTGGCCAGCAAGATCTCCGGATCTGTCCCCCATTGAGCATGTTTGGGACTGGATGAAGCGTCGTCTCACGCGGTCTGCACGTCCAGCGCGAACGCTGGTCCAACTGAGGCGCCAGGTGGAAATGGCATGGCAAGCCGTTCCACAGGACTACATCCAGCATCTCTACGATCGTCTCCATGGGAGAACAGCAGCCTGCATTGCTGCGAAAGGTGGATATACACTGTACTAGTGCCGACATTGTGCATGCTCTGTTGCCTGTGTCTATGTGCCTGTGGTTCTGTCAGTGTGATCATGTGATGTATCTGACCCCAGGAATGTGTCAATAAAGTTTCCCCTTCCTGGGACAATGAATTCACGGTGTTCTTATTTCAATTTCCAGGAGTGTATATTTAGAGTTAGCTGCCATTCTTTACACCAATCACAAATCCTGTCCAAGTCATCTTGTATCCTCCTACAATCACTCAACGACGACACCTTCCCGTACACCACAGCATCATCAGCAAACAGCCGCACATTGCTATACACCCTATCCAAAAGATCATTTATGTAGATAGAAAACAACAGCGGACCTACCACACTTCCCTGGGGCACTCCAGATGACACCCTCACCTCCGATGAACACTCACCATCGAAGAGAACGTACTGGGTTCTATTACTTAGCCGGAAGTGGTGGCCGAGCGGTTCTAGTCGCTACAGTCTGGAACCGCGCGACCTCTACGGTCGTGGGTTCGAATCCTACCTTGGGCGTGTATGTGTGTGATGTCCCTAGGTTAGTTAGGTTTAAGTAGTTCTAAGTTCTAGGGGACTGATGACCTCAGAAGTCCTATAGCGCTCAGAACCATGTGAACCATCTATTACTTTAAAAAGTCTTCAAGCCACTCACATATTTGGGAACCAAACCCATATGCTCGTACCTTAGTTAGGAGTCTACAGTGGGGCACCAAGTCAAACGCTTTGCGGAAGTCAAGGAATATGGCATCCGTCTGATACCCTTCATCCATGGTTCGCAAGATAACATGTGAAAAAAGGGCGAGTTGCGTTAGGCAGGAGCGATGCTTTCTAAAGCCGTGCTGATGCATGGACAGCAACTTCTCTGTCTCAAGGAAATTCATTATATTCGAACTGAGAATATGTTCGAAAATCCTGCAACAAACCGTTTCACAAGTGGGCATTTCGCGTTGTAATTAGTTTCGTTTCATTACGTTTTCGATGTCTGACACAGGTCAGTGACCAGAGCAGCAATATTCGTGCAACCGTATTTAACTTGCGCGAGCTGGACGAGCTTATTAATTAGATCCAAGTAAAAAGAGGAAACTGAAAACTTTCAAAGTGCCACATCTAACATTTCTCAGGAGAATGAAAAAACAATGCATATCTCATTGTACATAACTGATTTGTACCTAAAAGAATTGAGAAGATATTCTGATACCACAGAATTATGCTGCTCACCGCATCATAGCAAAAAAGGAGCAAACTAGAAAATAAATACATTCTAAGTGCCATACCAGAAAACTAGCTGTTTCTATGAGGCAATAAGAAAATTTTTACGAGGTGATTCTTGCAGAAAAGAAAACATCATCGTTTCAACCTGGTAATTTCATATTCAAAAGGCTGCTCACGTTCATATTACATTTATTGTTGTTTACATTACTTGTTGGAAAAAAAACAGTCAACAACACATGCAATTTAAAAGTGAACAGGTGTTTGAAGATTAGTCTGTTGGTGCCGAACAGCTAACGGGGATATTTGCGTAAATAAAAAATGTTATTAGCCTTTATTATTCTCTGCGAGAATCAACGTATATCACGTACACAGCAACGGTCTCAGACATGTCAGTTTTCGACAGAATAACAGGAAGAAAGTTTTAGTTCCAACTGCCAGTAATACTGAGACAGTGTGTTTCATTTCTGATAACACAAAAGCAGAAGTACAATATTTATTCTTTAACTAGTAGAAGGGTTAACAAAAGCCACTTTCCATATCTTTTAAATTTCGGCCCCCCGCAGAGAAGCACAGCTTGACAAAAAGACATTGCGCCATGTACTAACTCATTTCTCCACGATTTGGCGCCTGGATCAAGTCTACGGTCGTGGAACAGGGTACCGACAACCCAATAGCATTGAAAAAGCGTTTTATATATAAAAAAAACACTTACAGCGTTTTCCATTTGCCCTCCTGAAGTGTTGATTTAGTTCAGCAGTAGATTTTTTTGAGTTGCACGTGTCCAAAACACGTCGTCAAGAACTCATATCGACAGTGATGGAAATGACGTCCACGTCGTGACCATTTTCTGCAGACCCCGAGGACTTGAGGAAAATTTCATTTGAAACTAGAAGGTTGAGCTGAATAAAGTCTTCATGAAGAGCGTTAGACAGTGCAAAAAAATATATATAAAAATAATAAAAATGGCGCCGCGCGGAGTGGCCGTGCGGTTTGAGGCACCATGTCACGGACTGCGCGGCCCCTCCCGCCGGAGGTTCGAGTCCTCCCTCGGGCATGGGTGTGTGTGTTGTTCTTAGTATAAGTTATTTAAAGTTACTTTCAGTAGTGTGTAAGTCTAGGGACCGATGACCTAAGCAGTTTGGTCCCTTAGGTATTCACACACATTTGAACATTTTTTAAAAATGGCGGATGTTTATTATTAATATAAAAGTCGATGCTTTGATCCTTAGTCGGTATAGGACTTCCATCAGAACAGAGAACTCTACCGACACGGAATATAGGGAGTAATTGCCGCGCGGGATTAGCCGAGCGGTTTAGGGCGCTGCAGTCATGGACTGTGCGGCTGCTCCCGGCGGAGGTTCGAGTCCTCCCTCGGCCGTGGGTGTGTGTGTTTGTCCTTAGGATAATTTAGGTTAAGTAGTGTGTAAGCTTAGGGACTTATGACCTTAGCAGTTAAGTCCCATAAGATTTCACACACATTTGAACTTTTTTTTTTTTTTTTTGAGTAATTGTAGTGGGAGGAGAACTGACAAGAATGCGCTGCACATAATGTAAGAGAGATGCCTGTTGTAATATAAGCTGGACCATGAGCTGTCTTTTGAAGTTTGGAAGAAACTTAATTCCTCTGTGATTTTGAGGAAGATTCTGCTTCATGATAATAAAAAAAAAAAAAAATGGTTTAGAGAACTTGGCAGGGCTATGTGATGGTACAGAGAGAATTTTACTTTGTTGAGAACGAGTATTTCTGGTGTGCTGTTCAGGTAGTAGAGTAAGAGATTAAGACAAGTAAGAGGGAGTGCAATGGTAGAGAAGACGCTAGAGCAAACATATAGTAGGATAGTCCTCATGCTTTTCGGCACGTAGCCATGATAATTGTTCGTAGGCTGATGCGATATGGCCGAAAAAGTGCACGTTATTAGTGTATCGTACACGAGCATCTATCACCAGTTCCTGCCTGCTTTAGCCTTGGAGACTGGTATCATCATTGTCAAGCGTGCGTAGTATTTGTGTTGCTACGAGCTCCTTTGTAAGCTCGAAAGGATATAATATTTATATACTTCTCTACGACGCTGAAACCTTCCTAAGATCGCAATTGTGTGCTCAGTCCAGTCTAAATGATGGTCAAGAATTATCCCCAAGTTGTTTGCAGAAGAAGAAAAGTTTATTTCCCTGCCGTTTAGTATCAATGGTGGAAGAGATTCTCTGAACTGAGGGATAATAAGTACTGTGTGCGACTAAGATGGCTGCGTTAGAGATGGCTTAAGTTTCAAACCTAAGCCTAAGTAAATCGGGATTTACAAGTTGGATAGCTGTGCACGTGTTTGATGGACTTGCACTTAGATATAACTGAGAGTCTATAGTATATAGGTAATATCTGCAGTGGGAGAGTAGTTGACACATCATTAACGTATGAGAAGAGTAATGAGCCCCCTACTGATGCTTGTGGGACATCGATACTAAATTCCTCCAGTGTGACCTTTCTGTTCCAGTCATTACACACTGTTGGCGATGTATAAGATGTGAGTGGAACCACTGTACAGCAACTGAAGAAAAATTTTGACTTATGAGTCTAGCAAGTAGAATGTCAAAGTCGACTGTGTCGAAAGCTTTGTTGAAATTCAAAGCCGGCCTTGTGGACGAGCGGTGAGCGGTTCTATGCGCTTCAGTCTGCTACGGTCGCAGGTTCGAATCCTGCCTCGGGCATGGATGTTGTATGATGTCCTTAGGTTAGTTGGGTTTTAAGTGGTCCTAAGTCTAGGGGACTGATGACCTCAGATGTTAAGTCCCGTAGTGCTCAGAGCCATTTGAACCATTTTTTTCTTTTTTTATAATTCAAAAAGCGCACAATAGTCGCTTGTTGTTTATCCTTAGCTTGTTTCAGTTCGGCAGTGATCTTACTGCGATTTTGCCGGAAACCGGACTGGTGTTCATCTGAAAGGTTATTTGATGTTAAATAATTTGTAAACCGTTTGTAAACTATGCACTCTAAAGCCTTGGATAATCCTGTTAGAATGCTGATGGACCTGTAGCCGGAAGGACGTTTGGTAGATTCCTTCTTGGGTAATGGTTTTATGAGTTCCTGCTTACGCGCTGTTACAAAGATGCTGAAGATCAGAGAATAGTTAGAAATGTCGGTTATTTTGAGCAGTAGAGGATCGACGAGAACACTGATCATTTGCACTGTTATATTATCGTGCCTCGCAGCTGCAGAACGATTTCGCACAGTTGACTTCCGGACCTTGTTAGGGCTTACTACCTGCAGAAAAAGTTTTCGCTCGTACCAACCGCTGATACTTTAAGGGAATCGATGATCTGCTCCATTGTACGTTGATCAAGTAAGGATATCGGCGTGACGAAGTACTCATTTAGATCCTCACTAAGAACTAGCGGCTAAGCTGCCTATTCATAGATCTCGTAAATTAGGGAACGATGGGGAAGGAAATCTGAGATGGTTATTTTCAAATATACCATCTCGGTATCTGAGTTACGCGATTTTAGGGCAATCACATAAACGTTAACTTAGATGGCCGGATTAAAGGCAATCGTAGCACTTACAGACCCAAGGCCAGTACGTAACCACTGCACCCACACTCCGAGATGTTCCTATTTGCAGCAAAGGTAGCGCAGGGTCCCCGGTAAGTCGCAAACTATATTTGAAGGAACATCAGTGTTTAAGGTCTCGTCGATGACGGTGTCATTAGCAGCTAATTCGGAAAGTACAAAGACGAGAACGAAATTGGATCCGTCCTTTTCAAAGGTACAGTGGTGGCATTCTCCTTAATCGATTTTAGGAAACAGCGGAAACCTGAATCTGGATGGCTGGACAAGGGATTTGAACCCCGCAGCTACTGAATGCGTCTTGAATCTTAACACTGCGCCATCTCGCTCGATACGAATTTACCGACAATCATGTTGTACTCACCAAAACAACCGCAGTTTATCCTTCCTTCTACCGCTCTCTACTCAAGCATCTGACGGAAAGACCATACAAAAAGTAAAAACTTTTAGATAATTAAGAAGTTCGGAGAAATAAAAATGGAAACCATGTGGAAGAAATAAGAAGCAGAATATGTAGGGTAAAAGAGCTTTCGAAAACGTAAAACTTCAGTCCGGAACCGCTCTGCTGCTACGGTCGCAGGTTCGAATCCTGCCTCGGGCATCTGTTGTCCTTAGGTTAGTTAGGTTTAAGTAGTTCTAGGTCTAGGGGACTGATGACCTCAGATGTTAAGTCCCATAATGCTTAGAGCCATTTGAACCATTTGAAAGCGTAAAATGTTTGTTGACTCCGTAAAGAATTCCTGTAAAATTAAGGAAGAGATTCGTCAAGTCTTTTTCTGAAGTGTAGTATAAAGGTGCATCAAAGACAGTCATAACGAAAGAGGAAAAACTCGTTAACAGTTCTCAAATGTGCTTGCGAAGAAAAATTGTAACTAGTGAAATTGAATAACAGAACTGCGAATGAATAAGTACAGGGTGATTATAACCAAAGTATTTGAGCCACTGTTGATGGAAAACTGTTTACCGTATGGGTACCCAACTTTATAGGAGCGATGTTCAGACTGGGTACTGCGTTGTCATTAGTGTTAGTGTAATGACTTACCGTTAGGCGCCGGTACTGGTACGGCGACGTAGGGTTCAAACAACCATCAGTGTGCATTACGGTTGTAGACAATCAACACGTGTCTAGACAAGGTGAGCAGGACTTTACTCGCAAAGCTATTTTGCCGGCCGCGATGGCCGTGTGGTTCTAGGCGCTCCAGTCCGGAGCCGCGCTGCTGCTACGGTCGCAGGTTCGAATCCTGCTTCGGGCATGGGTGTGTGTGATGTCCTTAGGTTAGTTCGGTTTAAGTAGTTCTAAGTTCTAGGGGACTGATGACCACAGCAGTTCAGTCCCATAGTGCTCAGAACCCTTTGAACCATTTTTAAAGCTATTTTTTCAAAACAACAGTAACAATGCTACTGCCCTTGGCGAGTAACGAGGCGTTAAATGAATACGGAGAGGTCGTCTTTCCGTACCGGGGTTTAAGAACATAACTGGGAAGTTCTAATTCTTCTGGAGGCCGCCGACGGCCACTTGCGCCATATACTGCTGCAGTTACTACTGCCATGACAGAATGCTGCACGCAGTGTGTGATCTTGAAGCAGTGCACGAACTGTGTCACGACAGCTGGACATCACGTGGTCCATCATTCAAAAAGTGCTGCGAACAGTTCTGAAATAATATCTCTAGGGCGGTTCCTGGCTGTCGTGGATGCAAATGGTCGTCACAGTGAGCAAAGTTTGTTACCTGCAAGGTACGCAGTTAACAAACGTTACCCTCTCACGCGCAAATTAAAGTGCGGTATTTTTCAGTGGTTTATTCGTTATTTCTCTTCCGCAAGTTCTTACAAATGTTTCCACAAAGTTTCATTGTCCTGCGATCACTCGGTTTTCGTGGAGGGCTCTCTCAAGTAGCGAAAGTTTGATTATAACCACCCTGTATTTATAAGAATAGAAGAAACAAGCCAAACTGGTGCGAAGGATAAGAGTGAGGATAGCATCTTGGCTGGGGCACACACAGCAAAGAAATTGCCTCCATTCGGCAATGAAGAGTCGGAGGAAAGATTGCAGGGTAGACAGGGAGAGGAAGAAGAAGACTCGCGATTATGGGTGCCATTAAAAATGGACGACGTTAGCGGCAGATTAAGGAAGAGGCATAGAAGAGAGGAAAGTGCAGAGCGTCCAATCACTACCTGTCTTAAGACAAATATACCAAAGAAGAAGACCCTTGTGGACAGCGCTGACTTTCTAGAGATGGTCTTAAAATAGCCCTTGTCGTTTATTTGTGCTTGGTGAGCGGCTTCGGTTAGACAACCTTCGTGAGGGTCCACAGTGAAGTGTCAGCTTTACCATACTCGGTGAATACGTCTACACCCATACTCTGCAAATCACTGTGAAATGCATGGCAGAGGGTACTTCCCATTTTGACAGTTATAGGGCCTCCTCCCCGTTCCATTCACGCATGGAGCGCGGGACGAATGATTGTTTAAATGCTTTTGAGCGCGCTGTAACTAATGTAATTTTGTCCTCACGGTCCCCATGGGAGCGATACGTAGGCGGAATCTACGTAGTATCTTCCTTGAGTCATTACAAGCTGTTTCTTGAAACTTTGTAGGCAGGCGTTCTCTGGATAGTTTATTCTATTTTCTTCAAGAGCCTGCCAGTTCTGTCTCTTCTGCATCTCTGTGACACTCTCCCGCGGGTAAAATAAAACAAAAACAAAAAAAAAACATTTATGCCGCTCTGTTCTGTATACGTTCAGTGTCCCGTGTTAGTCCTATCTGGTACGGGTCCCACACACTTGAGCAATATCAGTATTCTAGAATTGGTTGCGAGAGTGATTTGTAAGCTATCTCCTTTGTAGACTGATTGCACCTCCCCACTATTCTACCAACAGACCGAAAGACTTCGGTCCCCGCTTTACCCACGATGGAGCCTATGTGATCGTTCCATTATCATATCTCTACAAAGTGTTACACCCAGGTATTTGTATGAGTTGGCAGACTTACTGACATTATAGTCATAGGACACAAAGTTTTTCTGTTTTGTGAAGCGCACAGTTCTAGAAGTTGCCAATCTTTGCACCACTTTGAAGTCGTATGAAGATCGGATTAGACATTTGTGTACCTTTTTCCCGACAGTACTTCATTATAGAGAACTGCATCTATTGTGAAAAATCTGACATTACTGTTAGTACTGTCTGCAGAGTCGTTAATATACAACATAAACAGCAAGGGTCCCAACACAATTCCCCGGGGAAACACCTAAAGTTCTACATTTCTCGATGACTCGCCATCGAAGATAAAATGGTGCGCCCGCCCTACCAAAAATTCCTCAATCCTGTCACAAATTTCACTTAATATCACACATGATCGTACTTTTGATAAGCATCCGTGTGGTACCGTGCCAAATGCGTTATCAAAATCGGGAAACATTGCACCAACTTGGTCCATGTCTTCCAGGATGTCGTAAGAGACAATTGCTGGTTGGGTTTTAGATGATCGAAGTTTTCGGACTCTATTGTGGTTGGCGTGGAGATCATTCTGTTCGAGATACCTCACTACGTAATATCTTATACTAGGCATCAGTCAACAGTACAAAATAAACATCACTCACCGTAGTTCCTTAGATGCTATTTCCAAAGTTATCTTTTTACAACCTATGGTTTTCTTCGGCGGTACCTCAGCAAGCTGGCATTGAAGCAACGGGCCTTCCACTTGGCACTTGCGTTAGGGGAAAAGCCCGTGCACCACTAAGAAACGTCACAATGAGCGACAGAAAATAACAGTGAGAGCTAAGAAAAGCTTTACGTCACAGTCTTCCGACGTATAAAGTGCGCTCTTCCGCAGACCACTGCGTCACCCTGTTTCCTTTATTCTTTGCCCTTCGGGTAATTACTCGTCACGACGATGACATGCATTTCAGCATGGGAGGCCAAATAAAAAGAAAGGACAGTATATCGTTGGCAATTAATAACGAGATTTCTGAATTTTTTTTTTCAGGTCATGGCACTTAAGACTAATAGAAATCCGGAACGTAAATGACGGACAGACATTCATACATGCTTACGTATTCTCCTGCTTCAATTGATCTCATTCCCTGTCGTTCTTTCGTTTATTACTACAACTGTGCCACAATGTGTAAACGATATATATTATATTCCGTAATCATTTTTCAGTGCAGGGAACCCAAAAGTGCGTAAATTAAGGAAATTATGGCGTTTCTTTAATTTCGGAAGCGTGTTAAAATAAAGGAAACATGTTGAAAACAGATAGCAACACGTAATGTTTTCCAGTCAAAAATGCTAAAGAAGCTTTTGTAATCCTCAAACATGGTGACTATTATCAATGAAAAGGATTGAATCTTGAAAATAAATCGTTACGTACGTGTATTACCATCGTTGTTCAACTCGTCTGGCCGGCTGTTGTGGCCGAGCGGTTCTAGGCGCTTCAGTCCGGAACCGCGCTGCTGCTACAGTCGCAGGTTCGAATCGTGCTTCGGGCATGGGTGTGTGTGGTGTCATTAGGTTAGTTAGGTTCACGTAGTTCTAAGTCTAGGGGACTGATGACCTCTGATGTTAAGTCCCATAGTGCTTAGAGCCATTTGAACCATTTTCAACTCGTCTCTAGCAGCTGCTGGTTGGTTCTTGCGTTTTACGCACTCAATTATCACGGTTCCTACCGCCCTTGCGATCACGTTCTGTGACGAATTTCGTTAAAATAACATACATGCAAACACTGATACAATAAGATTTAGATAAAAGCTAATATTCTCCCTCCCAGCGTCACACATTCATTTACACAGTCAGGTGCAAGTCAAGCACCGACAAATACACAAAACCAGCAATTTCTCAATCAGACATTGTCTCACAACATACTTTTAAACGTCGAGTGCAGGTCAAAAGAAAGTTAAGAAAATGTCACTAGCTGATCACGCATGAAATAAATGGATGATTCATTTCAAGCTTCTAGTACTGGCGTACTCTATTTAACAATTTCGGTAGATAAGGCGCTACAGCGACTTTTAAACATGTGCCGCATTTGTCTCAACGCTGCGCTAAGTAGAGGAACCAAGTGTCGATTAACTATAAGTTGCCTTCTTGTCAATAAATAAAGCACACCCAGCTAATAGGAGGTGTAGAATGATGTACATACCACAGGAACTGTGTACTAGCGAATCTTCACAGCGAACATTGACGAATTTTCTCCCTCAACCCTGCGCGACTGCTACGGTCGCAGGTTCGAATCCTGCCTCGGGCATGGATGTGTGTGATGTCCTTAGGTTAGTTAGGTTTAATCAGTTCTAAGTTCTAGGGGACTGATGACCTATGATGTTAAGTCCCATAGTGCTCAGAACCATTTGAACCATCTCCCACAACCTCCTCCAGTTCTACTGTGCGAAGTTGTTTGTCAAGAAGCTTGCCTCCCCTTTGTTGTTTGGACAACAAAGTTTCTCGAACGTACCTCTCCACGTCAATAAATTTCCGCCAATTAAGAAGACGACTGTAGCAAAACTTTTGTCTGTACGTTCACTCGGCTTCAGGACACTAGATTCTGCTGCACCGTACCATAAGTTAATGTCTAAGTTCTTGTAACGAACAACGCTCCATCTTCAGCAACCAGCCTTGAACTGTACAAGGTGGTACAGCCCCACTGTACTCTGGACACGTAGGAGGAATATGTATTGTTTCCAAGACAGCGCTATCAACGTCGATTCCTAAGCTGTTGTTTGTCATGAAACTTAAACTATTTACAAATACATGCCTCATATGCAGTGGTTATTGAATTCCTATTATTTAGATCAGTGGGGGTAATTACTACCTGAGAGGTAAAATGAACTTTTTTGTAGGGCAGGCATGAAAACGACTTGATTGTGTCTCACTAAGTATTTTTTTAAAAAAACATTATTACTATCATAAATATTGTAAGACTAATACTGATTACAAAAGACCGATAATTACTTTTTAAAAAAAGTACTATCTTTAATGCGTGACACGAAGGGGTCGAGAGTACAGCTAGTGAAATGAATGTATGAACACTATCTTCTTCGCATATCCACCCTATGGATACAAACGCTTTGCACCGTGCATGTATGAAAATAAAAGTTGAATGTTTGCAGTGGGCCACAAACTGCTTCATTACTCACTGTGAAACAGATAGGCGAAATAATTGAAAGCGCAACCCAAAAGGGACTATACATGGCATTTCACAACTCGACGGCAAAACTTCAAAAATTGATTCCTCGCATAAAAAAGTCTAGTAAGCATGTGCTCTAAGATGCGTGTCCTAAGAGTTATGAGCACTTCTTCATATTCGATACTGTGAAACAGACTGTAATATTTCTAGCTTTGCAGTCATCATATTCGACTACAAGAAGCTCTTCTTAGAGGAGTTGAGAAGGTAGCGGAGGGAAGATGACGTAATGTGGTCTGAGGTGCCAATGATTTCTGGTTTTTTCGGTATGGGTATTGTGAGAAAGACTGCCTAAATTGTGATCCTCCTCAACGATTGGCTGCTGGATTCGGAAGTAGCGCCCAAAGTGATAAACTTCTGTTATTAATATTAGAAAAACTTGTCAGTAGGCTGTTTAGGTTTTTATGTTGGTAACGCCACGTAGCACTCTGTATGAAAATCACTGACTGTGGTGTGTGCAGTCTGTGGCTGGTTTGCATTGTTGCTATTTTTGATATTGTAGTTTTGGGCAGTTGGGCGTGAACAGCGCGTAGCGTTGCGCAGTTGGAGTTGCCGCCAGCAGTGGTGGAAGTGGGGAGAGAGATGGCGGAATTTTGAGAGCGGACGATCTGGACGTGTGTCCATCAGAAAGAGTAAATCTGTAATACTGTATATCATGAACTGATATATATATATATATATATATATATATATATATATATATATATATATATATATATATGATGACTTTTGAACACTATTAAGGTAAATACTTTGTTTGTTCTCTATCAAAATCTTTCATTTTCTAACTATGCCTATCAGTAGTTAGTGCCTTCAGTAGTTAGAATCTTTTATTTAGCTGGCAGTATTGGCGCCCGCTGTATTGCAGTAGTTCGAGTAACGAAGATTTTAGTGAGGTAAGTGATTCATGAAAGGTACAGGTTATTGTTAGTCAGGGCCATTCTTTTGTAGGGATTATTGAAAGTCAGATTGCGTTGCGCTAAAAATATTGTGTGTCAGTTTAGTGTTGATCGGAATAAGTAGAGAGAAATGTCTGAGTACGTTCAGTTCTGCTCAGCTGTTTGAAAATCAAATAACGTAAGAGGTTTGTCAGCACAGTAATTCATTAATTTTTCGAAGGGGATGTTTCATAAACTGAAAAGTGAATGGACCTACATTTCAAACTAAAGCATCTCTCAATAGCAGGCTATGATTCCATTTTTTCAAAAGTGCTCATTAGCAGCAGAATAGTAAACAGTTGCTAAACGAAAAGGCAGACAAAGCACTTCGGGAATCTTCGGGTAGCGCCTGACTTGGATGGCGGGCGAAGTGGTTCGGCTGGAAAATCAGAGCTGGTTCGACAGTCTCGGACGACAGACATGTTGTCTGCCGCGGTAGGTGTCAGTCAAGACTTGATTAGCGATGTCTGGTTATCTGAATGTGTAATTGAGAAAAATTTGATAATAATTACGCAAGTATGCAGTTCATTGTTTTTTTTATGAACGTGTGAATATTGGAAATTATTTGTGATTCATAAAGTGGAATATAATTGTGCAGTTTCTCGCATTCTGCTAATAAAAAGCTAGTGGCACCCGTACAAACAAACTAATTGAAGAGTTAATTTCTTTTTAAATGGCTCTCAGCACTATGGGACTTAACTTCTGAGGTCATCAGTCCCCTAGAACTTAGAACTACTTAAACCTAACTAACCTAAGGACATCACACACACCCATGCCCGAGGCAGGATTCGAACCTGCGACTGTAGCGGTCGCGCGGTTCCAGACTGAAGCGCCTAGAACCGCTCGACCACCACGGCCGACGAAGAGTTAATTATTTATACAATATCAGTTACTCGATAAGAGTTTATTACAGCCTCAAGATAACGCATTCACGACCTACGTGCTGTTTTCTGCGCAGGGAACAACAACTATAGAAGATTGCAGTTTGGTGAACATTAATTAGAACTTATGGATTCCACTCAGGGCAATGGAAGCAAATAGGCACCTCACGTATACTGCAGTCTTAGTACAAATGAGATCCGTGACACGTGATCTGGGGTAACAGAGGAGGTATGAAGGAGAGAAATTCTCGAGGGAAGGGCTGTATCATACGCACACACATATATATATATATATATATATATATATATATATATATATATATATATATATCTTTCTATCCCTCTCTCTTTTTCAACTTGCCGCAAAACCTCTTCTGTTGCAAGTTCTTTGCTTTCCGTGTTTTGAGTGGAGGTAGCACGTACCAAAACAAGAAGAAAATGTCCAGTAAATATCGGATCTAAAATACGAACATTAAGAGCTATGAGGACTTATTCGAAAATAGATGTGTTTCGCAGTAGTAGCGAAGATCAATGAGTGCTCGCAACTCTTAAGGTATGTATTTTAGAGCCCACGTTTATTGGAATTTTTCTTCTTGTTTTAGCCGTACAGTCTAGGGCGTCTTGTCACGCTCCGCGCGGCTCCCCCCGTCGGAGGTTCGAGTTCGATTAGGTAGTGTGTAAGCTTAGGAACCGATGACCTAAGCAGTTTGGTCCCATAAGACCTAACCACAAATTTCCTAATTTTTCTTCTTCTTTTGGTCCATACTACCTCCACCCAAAATAGGGAAAGCAAAGAGGGTGCAGGAAAAGACATTTATTTCAAAGTATCGAAGGAGAATTGCTCATAGCTCTTAAGGTACGGGTATGCATTGTAAAGCCTATGTTTACTAGGCATTTTTTCTTCTCAATATATGAGGGATCCATTACTGTAGTATTGCCTTCGAGTTTTGAAACAGCTTGTATCATGAATGAGATTTTCACTCAGCAGCGGAGTGTGCGCTGATAAACTTCCTAGCAGATTAAAACTGTGTGCTGGACCGAGACTCGAACTCGGGACCTTTGACTTTCGCGGGCAAGTGCTCTACCATCTCAGCTACCCAAGCACGACTCACGACCCGTCCTCACAGCTTCAGTTCTGCTAGTACCTCGTCTCCTACCTTCCAAACTTCACAGAAGCTCTTCTGCGAAGAGCCTGTATCATGGATACCACAGTGACGTACATATTATTATTACTATTATTCGTGGCAGTGGCCAGACACAAAGCGTTAGACTGAAGTCTTTCAATTTCTACCACTTTAGAAGCAAGGAGTGTAGCAATCAAATAATTTATAAACTATAAGTACAGTGCACCCATTTTAACTTGGTTGATTTTAAATGTGGTGCAGGTTGCAGACGACGCAACTGTCGCTGGGGCCAGGTGTGATGTAGAGGAGGCATTTTTTGCATCAGATGTTTACCTTCACTGTGAATAGTTAGCTGCTTCTACTATGAGAGGCAAAGCAGTAGTAGATAACACTCACGATGCAACGGGAATTGCTGCATTATTCATTATAGCACACACACACTTTTTGAACAAACGCATGGAAGAGAAACGTGGCATTCGAGATCTATAGATCTGAAAGCAGAAGTCTGACTGCGATAGCAACGAAACGAGAAACAAGGAACTGAATGGACTTGGAGCATGACTTACGATGTGCACTGGCTGAGTACAGCCCCAGTGTAAAAAGGTTGTCAAAAATAAGCAGAAACCAATTGTCATCAGTTATTTATTTAATACATTGCGGCGACAAAAGTCACGGGAAAGCTGTTAATGTCGTGTCGGACCTCCTTTTGCCCGACGTAGTGCAGAATCTCGACTCGGCACGGACTCAGCAAGTCGTTTGAAGTCCCCTGCAGAAATTTCAGCCACGCTGTCTCTACAGCCATCCGTATATGTACGAGTGTTGCCGGTGCAGGATGTTGACCTCTCGATTATGTCCGATGAATCATTCACTCCAACTGTTCCGAATGTTCTTCAGACCAATCCCGAACAATTGCGGCCCGGTGACATGACATCGCTGTATGAGAACATGAAGTCCATCAATGGCTGTAAATGGTCTCCAAATAGCCGAAAGTAATCATTTCCAGTCAATGAACTGTTCAATTGGACCAGAGGACCCAGTTCATTCCATGTAAACACAAGCTACACCATTTTGGAACCACCACTAGCTTGCACAGTGTCTTGTTGACAACTAGGGCCCATGGGTTCGTGGGGTCCGCGCCACACCAACACCGACTCAAAGGAAGGCCTCGGCGCTTGTTGGTGACGTCACGTCAGCTAGGCACGGCGAACGCCAGGTCTGTTGCAGGCAGAAACGCCTGGGCGTGCTTATCACTATAAATCTCTTATTTTCGGACAAAATGTTTGGTATTGTTTTGGATTCTGCAGTTTTATTTAGATGAAAGATTTTCTTACTATCGTAAAGCTACAAATGAAGATCATATTTCTGTATTACTGAATCCTGTCGAAACAAACGTAGATCAATATGAGAAGATGCTTTGCCCCATTGCAAGCTTCGGAAATTTTACATTCAAGTAATTATATTTACTTGATCCATTTTGTTATCGAAACTTACCCCAACCCTCTTACAATTAACTCGTTTCTTTTATTTATTTATTTTCGTTTGACATCGTCACTGGAAATGTGAACTAATTTACATGTGTAAATGTCCAACTGTTGTCAGTCATTAGATTACAGTCGTTTTCAACGAAAGGAATTCTAAACAGGAAACAAAATAGCTTCATACATCGAAAATACTGCTGAACTTAACTTTTTTAAACATGCACATTAGAAAAGATAAATATTCCTCTCTTGCAACTGAAAGGAGAAACTTTATAAGATAAAAAAAATTTTATTTGATAAAACAAGTATCTCTCTTTTGCCTCTTCTTCTGAGCCCCACCCCCTCCCCCAACGTTTACAATCGCAAGTCAACCAAGATACCTAAAGAAGAGCTCCAATATGTTCACAGTTTCTTGTAAAAGCAACCCAGTACAAACGTAACTTCCTTATATTTACAAATAACGTAAAGAAGCACGAATTCTGTTGCTGCTGGACCATGAAGTTGTTTTTGTATGTCAGTCCTTAAAACAGGTGGAAATTTTAGTTCAGGAGTACACTATTTGTTACGAAGTGTAATGAATTGCACAATTAATTGATTGCAGAAATCTCTCAGAACAATGTGTGTTGGTCAACTACAGCCAATAGTTTCACATTTTCCTGTGTCAGAGAGGGAGACACCACCATTATGAGTATGCCTGCAAAGAGACCTGGCGTTCGCCGTGCCTAGCTGAGGTGACGTCAGGAACAAGCGCCGAGGCCTTCCTTCGAGTCGGTGTTGGCCACACTCTAAGCCTACCGTCACCTCTGACGAGGCCACGATTTTCCAGTCGTCTAGGGACAAACCGATATGGTCATGGGCTCATGATAGGCGCTGCAGGCGATGACGTGCTCTTACTAAAGGCACTCGCGTCTGTCGTCTGCCAAATTTTGCCGTGTTGTCCTAAAGGATACGTTTGTCGTATGTCCCACACACATTTCTGGGCTTATTTCGTGTAGTCTCGCTTGTCTGTTAGCACTGACAACTCTACACAAACACTGCTGCTCTCGGCTGTTAAGTCTTGCTTGTCCGCGGCGAGAGGTAATGCCTGAAATTTGGTTTTCTCGGCACACTCTTGACACTGAGTATTTCGGAATATTGAATTAGCTGTCGATTTCCGAAATGGAATGTTCCATGCATTTAGTTCCAACCACAATTCTGCGTACAAAGTCTGTTAATTCCCATAGTGCAACCATATCACGCCGGAAACCTTTACACATAATCACCCGAGTACAAATGACTGCTCCGCCGCCCGCATCTCGTGGTCGTGCGGTAGCGTTCTCGCTTCCCACGCCCGGGTTCCCGGATTCGATTCCCGGCGGGGTCAGGGTTTTTCTCTGCCTCGTGATGGCTGGGTGTTGTGTGCTGTCCTTAGGTTAGTTAGGTTTAAGTAGTTCTAAGTTCTAGGGGACTGATGACCATAGATGTTAAGTCCCATAGTGCTCAGAGCCATTTGAACCATTTGAACTGCTCCGCCAACGCACTGCCCTTCTGTACCTTGTGTATCATTTAAAAATAATAATCTTCAAAGAAAATTCATTTTCATACTAAAGTTTAGTTAGGGGCGCTAACATTAGTGATACGTTGGTGTTGGGGGGGGGGGGCAAGGAGGTGGCAAGAAGGGGAGGGAGAGATGCTTAAAAGCTGATTGCAATACTCTCAGAGGGATTGGGAACCACTGACTTAGAGTTTTAAGTAATTATGCACCCATTTCAGCCATGGAGCCAATCGACTATCTTGTGCTGGGACATCATGCGGAAAACACAAAAGTGAATTGCTTAATTCCGCTTACAGTTGGTTCTGCAAATTGCAAGCCTTGGAATGGCCAAGCAAAGTGCAGTCCCCTTGGCCATGAGTTCAGCTAGCAGATACTTGCAGCCTACAGACAATGTGGCTAGTGACAGCTTGAAACACGATTCGCAGAAGAGACGGCTCACCATCGCGCAGTAGTCCGCCCGCGGTAGCTGAGTGGTATGCCGGCACGGTAGCTCAGCGTGTTCGGTCAGAGGGTTAGCTACCCTCTGTAACAAAAAACTGAATGAACTACTCAACGAACAACCTGAACGGATGTCCTGGGACGTCCGCCCCGAACATACACAACGAACAATTTCGAGCAAAATGAGACTTTAAAAAAGAAAAATAAGTGGTCAGCGCGGTAGACTGTCAATCCTAAGGGTCCGGGTTCGATTCCCGGCTGGGTCGAAGATTTTCTCCGCTCAGGAACTGGGTGTTGTGGTGTCCTAATCATCATCATTTCATCCCCATCGACGCGCAAGTCGCCGAAGTGGCGTCAAATCGAAAGACTTGCACCAGGCGAACGGTCTACCCGACGGGAAGCCCTCGTCACGGAATAAAAACGTTCTCAGCCTGTATCCTCAAGAGAACAAGATCGCCCTGGAGATTCTGAACAGTTTAATCGAGCATATACTAATGCTGGATGGTCTTCACAACACTCGGGGATTCGGACTTAACACTGCTGATCGTTTTTCATCTGTTTCACAGCCCTTACAATCGCATTACGTTCTAGATTTGTCGACCCTGGAAATACAGAAAGTACTCCTGTGGATAACAGTTAATTTGGCAGTTGTGACAAAATTATTTGTAGTGACTTGGCAAGACAGCCAAGCCACTCGGAGGTAGCCGAAAGGCACGCGTTTAAGCTCACGCAAACTGGCGTGAGGTCTGGAACAGGACAATGTAATTAATATAGCCAATAAGGTACGTTACTGCTGGAATACTTAACTTTAATCCATAATTGGTGTACATCGCTCTTGACGGTACATAATTACAATCTCAATATAAACTGGTAATGGCGCCTTGCTAGGTCGTAGCAAATGACGTAGCTGAAGGCTATGCTAACTATCGTCTCGGCAAATGAGAGCGTATTTGTCAGTGTAGCATCGCTAGCAAAGTCGGCTATACAACTGGGGCGAGTGCTGGGACGTCTCTCTAGACCTGCCGTGTGGCGGCGCTCGGTCTGCAATCACTGACAGTGGCGACACGCGGGTCCGGCGTATACTAATGGACCGCGGCCGATTTAAAGGCTACCACCTAGCAACTGTGGTGTCTGGCGGTGACACCAGATTATTATATCGCTCTTGGCAACCTTGACGGTTCTTATCGTACTCCTATGAATATTTCAGGGCGCCTACATTTATTGACGGCACTGTTCTTAAATGGAACATCATTTTCTGCGAGTTAGAAGTTGCGAGGCAAATTTTGCGTATACTGCTGATATCTTTCAGTGAAAGTTGTTCTAAGTTTTGATGAGCAAATGCATAATTCCCGCGTACTTATTAAACAAACGCGTTGTGACGTTCCTCCTGTTTTGGAATTTATTCTATTTTCTGAACTTTACAATTGTTAGCACTCGGCAGATAGCAGAAGTAATTCGCTGTCTTAAGCTGCGCTGCAGAATACGATGGCACTGAAAAGGAAGCTGGTTCCCACAAAAGTAGTGGTCACTAGTGAACCATATGGTGCGGTAGTGAATCATGGGAGTAGGAAGAAGTACGCTAGTCTTGAGGGCGAATCTTTCTTGCCAGCTAATGCGTATGGGAACCACAAGTGTCCTGCCACGGAACGCAGAATTTTCTTTACTAAATGTCAGCTATTAAAGACCACTTTTGACATAGCATTTACCGGAAGGAGTCTACGGTTAATCATGGCTTTAATATCATAATATCGCTATGCAGTAAACCAGTTAATTCAGTTCACAAATAAACGTTGTTAAATTACCAGATATATGAAGAGCTACGAAGTTTTGTGGTGTAAGGAAGATATGCGGGAGTCTCGCCAGTCGGCGATAACATGTAGTCGGAGCCTGTTCTTACGTGATAGTTGGCTGTATCTCTCGAAATTTATTAAATGTTTGAGGTGAATCACTTCAGACTATTAAATTGTTTTTGTTTTACGGTATTTGCCATAAACGCATTGTAACGGCATGCCGTGACTTGCTTCAAGTAAATCATGTATCCACCATGTCCACTTATAAATATATGTAGCCTGCTTGCATCTGCTGAAGAATCCAATGCGCTACAAGAACTGCTTCGAGGGACATCAACTCCGAGAGATTCACAGAAAACAGGTAGGAGGCAATCCTACGCGCCGTGCATTAATATAATCCACGAAAGGGTTAGCTTAATTAGTGCAGTTTCGGGTGGGAAGGCATGACCTATTGTACTTTACATCACCTCTACCATTTTCTATGGAATCGTGACTAAACTTAGAAGCTTCTATATCTGTTTAGTACAGCGAGAGGATTTTGCACCGAGGCGAAACGTGCAGCTCTTCGTTGGGACTTTTCAATGCCTACTATGAATCGTACTGCTAAGGGTCTTAGAATGACGAGCAATACTCAAGAATCAGTGGAACGGGTGTTTTGTAAGACACATATTTCTTCGACCAATTACAGTCCCTTAGGATCCTTCCAGTGAATCTCAGTCTGGTACCAGCTTCCCCCTCCCCACTTTCAACTACATTCATATCCTTCACGATAAAGGATGACAGCCAAAACAGTTGCACGATAAAAATGTATTAAAATTCTTGACCGAGGTTTCGGTATATATAAATATACCTTCATCCGAAGTAAAAAATCTAAAATTACATCATGCAATGGAGTTTAATAAAACAGTTGTGCCAAAGGCGTCGTCAATAATTAAGACATCACCGAAGTACCGGTGCTAAACTGTTCGCATTGACCCTGTGCCTACAGTCATGTTGTATAAATGGAGATGATGTCTTAATTATTGACGACGCCTTTGGCACAATTGTTTTATTAATCTCCATTGCATGATGTAATTTTAGATTTTTTACTTCTGATAAAGATATATTTATATATACCGAAACCTCGGTCAAGAATTTTAATAAAGTTTTATCCTGCAACTGTTTTGGCTGTCATCCTTTATCGTGAAGAATTTCAACAGTTGCTGTTCCAGCCATGTTTAAAATCTTGAGATACATTCATGTCATTATTCTTCTCTATGTCGCCGTATTTTAGGAAGAGGTAGTATGGACCAAGAGAAGAAAAGTTTTTCTAGTAAACATGGGCTCTGAACGCTATGAGCACTTTTTTTATCTTCGACATGACGAAACAAATCTCTCCTACTGTCTTCTTCTGAAGGCTCTTCGATTTCCATGTTTTTGGAAGAGGTAGTACGAACCAAAACATGAAAAAATTGTGTAGTAAACATGGGCTCTACAATGCATACCATAAGAGCTATGAGAACTTGCTCAGTAGAAGAAACGTGTTTCATAGTAACGAAGATGAAGTGCTCATAACTCTTAAGGTATGCGTTTTACGGCCCATGCTCACTGGACTTTTCTACTTGTTTTGGTCCATCTTACTATCTTTCAAAAAATGGAAAGCAAGTAGAAGAGATTTGTTTCACTATATCGAAGATGAAGTCCTCTTAGCTGATTTTAGAGCATATATTGACTAGTCTTTTTTTGCCTCGAATGATCGTTTCTGTCACATCCCTGATAACTGATAATTCCTCAAGGACACCCTGCATACTGCAGCATTCTGTAGTTTCAACTGCAGCTTGGCAGAAATTTTGACGATGAGTGAGTCGTGAAATCCACTTATGATCGAAGTTAACGTCAGCACGCGTGACGCAACAGGCAGGCAACGTCACTGCGACGATATGGCCCGATATCTCAGTCCCCTTTTACTCGGGGGCGTATCTCCGATTGTGAGTGACGCAACGTCGTATCACGCACTTAAACAAACCCGATAAGTAAGTACAGCAGTCACGAACGTAATTCCGCAGTCCGTGCGCACAGAACGCCAATTTGGCACATACCAGCGCGCGACCGAGTATTTGACCGTTTCCTGCAACAGGTGACTCACACCCACGGTACGCTGCCCACGAGCGCTACAGGGAAGACACGTGCATCACGAATACTTCCGGACTACCGCTGAGTTCATGGCTGCGACAAGCATGCCGATGATATGAATCGTACTGTCTCTATCGCAGGAGACCAGGTGAATCAGCGAACACTAGTATGCGAAGCATACAGGACCAAAAATTAGTCACACCGGAGACGTCACGCTAATACGAATCCGAAGAGGAATGGTCAGAATTCAGGGATATTAAAGGAAAGTTCATTTGAAGTAAAAAACTTCATACGGACATACGATGCCCTATTCCGAATGGTTTCCGATATAGAATATATTTCATGTACACTTGTTTTTGAGCCAGTAGCGCGCACGTATTTGTCTTACCCACCTAACCTCTTTTTCTTTTATTTTAGCCCAAGCTACCTTGTTACCTTCAGTCTCTTTGCTCTGGATGTCTTTCTGTCAATAAACTAGCCAGCTGAACGTGCAGTTGCCATGGTGTCTTGTGAGCGAAGTAGTGCGAGAGACTGGGAGTGTATCAGAGAGAAACTTCGGTTTGTACACGCGATGGCTACAATTCCACACAGCGGCTCTAACGAAGAACATGCATATATGGTGTATGTTTACGGCTTCTGCGATGATAGTGCTCCTGCTGATGTCGAAGAACACCCTCGCCGCTTCCCGACAAGGCGAATTCCTGATCGCAACGTTCACCAGAGCTTCCAGCAAACTGCGTGAAACAAGTGTTCTTCCAATTTCCCAGTTTTCTTCTGAACGTCCAGTTCAACAACTTGTGCAGGAACAGCAACATATTGTTGGAATTGTGCAGCTTAGTCCTACAACCAGGACATGGCTGCATTCTGCACGTATCATGTCCAACTATAATGGGTCACCCTTCTCTGACATTACCTTTTTTCTATAGAAATAACCGATACCATGTATACTCTCGATTCTTGTATAGGTGAACATTCTCGGCTGTTTAACTGAATGAACTTGGTATGATTTTGAATACAGTGTATTATATTTCAGGCTAAAATGTATAAAAAATGTGTTACACTCGATATGTACTAACAATTAAAATTGCTCTTCTTTTAAAGATATTTGAAATTACGAAAATATTTGGCATATTTAAAATTCATTTTATTAACTTCACAATCTAACGCTAATTATTAAATTTATGTCTGAACTCATTTATAAAATAATGATATAATTTAGCGAAGATTCTTCTTGTGTCAAGAAAGTTTGTAAACTCTTTTGCTTTGTAAACTCTTTGGAATATGGTGAGTGCCGCAGAATGTTAAGTAGTAGTGGATATGCCTCTGATGGAATCCGACGTGTTCTTGATTGCGTCATCAATAATGTAATTTGTGGTGTGATAGAAATGAAAATTGTAAAGTCAGTGTGATTTAGAAGATGGGATAAAATAAAATCATTGCAACAGACAAATCTTCATCAGTTATTTCGTCTTCAGGAACCCGCAACGTTATAAAAATTACAGCCTGAAGCATGCACCCTAGACACAACAAGAATTAGAGCCAACAAAAAGAAGAGAAAATTTAAAAAAATAAAAGGTCTTCTTTTGTATGTTTTACGCCTCTCGAAGCTTTCAATATTTCTGCAAAGATAGAGAATTTTAACAGTGATGTATAGGCCCAACGAAGACAAACCAACGACAACCAGTGGATTCGGCCGAACGTTGGGCGCGAACGCATTGGCATTCAGCCTGTAATCCTCACCAAACCAAGGGGGTTGGGACCAACGAATTCGGCCGGGGAGTCACTCTGATAACGCATCGAGGTTGCTCACATTTTGTTATTGTTTTACAGCAGCGATTTAATAACAGTTTCACTGGTCCATGTTATAATGGAAGAACAGGATTTAGCAGTTGTTGCATGTGCAACATTTACTTTAGTGCAAGAAGCTGATCATCAGGAGAAGTAGAAGTAGAAATGGCACTGGTGGACGACTCTCTTTTAAAACGTGGGGAGCAGTGTGTTGACACAAAATTTATGTCGGATCTTAAAGCTGATTTATAATACGGGCTATTTCACAATTTTTTTGCGAATGAGTGCTACAGACTTCGGATTGGTACTGCACTACGTAAGCCTTAAAACTTCCAAAGATTACACCTCTTTTAGGGGAGCTGTACCCGCAGTAAAAAGATGCCAATAAAGGCTTCTTTTTCACACATGCACCTTATTTTCTAACAGCTCACTTATTTCCCTCCAAGTGCGTAATCTTTTTCAGCCTGCTTTTACAATCGCAGTTCGTAGAGTCACATAACCATTCCCATGAACAATAAAACTTCCAGTTTTAATGGTGTCTCCTTACTCCACTCAATAACCCGATATTTTTGGACACAGTAAACACATACCGTACACATTCAACAGACACAACAAATCGGTGCTGAGCCAACGGACATTCGAGAAGACGTCCAGACTAGGGAAGGGCTCCCAACCGCAACCCAATGCAACGCTTTGATGTTACCGCCAGCAGTCCAAACCGCAACCAAGGCCAACTGCTTCCTTGGATCCGATTTGCCGCCCGTACACACTAAGCACATTTCAGCTAACGAAGCGGCTGACTGTTGTTCGCTGGCCTTCGTTGGTCTAGTGTGTACCCGCCTTATGGCGAACGTTACATGCAGAAAGCTTGAGCCCATTTCGTACATAGGGTGTCCTCAACCTTCATATTGACGGCAATGCCACACGAATTGAATTTTGTCACTGGTATGTATTAAATGATACAGAAATGTACAATGTACACTAAATAAGAATGCACATTAAATGTGTTATAAATATGAATGTACATTAAATTTCTTTTATATCGGAAATCATTCAGAACAGAGCATATGCCAATGTGAAGTTTGCTTTAAACGATGTTTCGTGTCATGTCCCTGAATACTGAGCTCTCCTGAGACTCCCTGTATACTGGCTTCAGTTTGGTGGGGAATAAAATAAACAAGTTTCTTCAGTTATGACACCTCCATCAGGAGTCACTCTATGATCGTTAGATCCTGTAAGACTACCAAACTGTGGTCCTGTTTAGTGTTACATTTCACCCGCTGCTGCAGACAGTCCCAGGAGTTGGTGGCATTAGGATCGCATCAGTCAAGGTGCGATAGGGCACCTGTGTCTTGATTACATCAGGAATTTATGCGCGCGCTTTTTAAAAACGGCTCAGATTAATTTGGGAGAAAGGGGTGTCTACACTCTATAGCAAACACTTCATAAAGATCACCGAGATTTTCAAGATAAACATCATGGTTCAAGTTCAATTTCTCAGTAACCTAAGTAACTGGATCATCCGGTTGGATACCTTTTGTCACTGACAAGACACACTGTTCTCTGCTCCCTGACAATTAGGACCTTTTTATGACCACTGTTCAGTCGTCGTTTTACTTGACAGAGTTGTACACCATTCTTGCAGATAAGTTGGACAGTCCATGTTGATATATCATCGAATTTGACATTCACGATGTGGTCATGAGCACGTCCAAATACGATATCGAAGCTCATTTCCACCACTCTACCACAAATCCGCGTTGATCCATCTTATTGCGTTACAACCGACTGGCACAAACACATCACTTCAGTGCCACGACCTGGTTCACTAGCTGAGCGTCACGTAACCGCCGAAAACCAGTTCTACACCACCTGTAGCGCTTTAAAGCGACAAGTGCGCTCCTTTAACAAGGGCGAGATTTATGCACCGCAGATGACCCAAGGAATCTGTGAGCACTGGCCTGCGAAGTAGTTTTTTGATGTAATGGACGAGGCTGTAACGTCCCGTCGATATCTAGATCACTGGTGATGGACGAAGCGCTCAGATGAACAAGTATGGGGGAGGAAATCGGACGTCGCCTTCTTGAAACGACGGTCCTGGCATTCGTTTGAAGTGACTTAAATGGAATTTAGGTGAACCTAATGGATACGTAGTAACAAATGAAAAGTTGTACTAAGCCAGATTCGAAATCGGGTACCATGTTTTCCGCAAAGATTTACCTTAACCGTTGAGCCAATGGCGTAAATGCACCCGCCCCCACCCCCTCCCCTTCTTCCTCCAGGTTGACATTTTCCGAATTTTGTGTAATCCTAATTGCTGCTTAGCCTGTTTATTCGTTTATTGAGATCAGTATAACATTACACGCAAGTAATATGTGCATATCTCAATTAATTCTTTTTTGAGTGATGCTATTCAAAATATGAAAACAACACACAGTCCAAAGTCGCATAAATAGAACTACAACGCAATTCCTTTTTAATTGTGTCACTGCCGACTAAAACAAAGCCGTAACAAACAAAAAAAAACAGACGCAAAAATACTCTTTACCTTTCCGTTGCGTTGATACACTTGGCATAAGGAGTAGTGGGTCTGCCTTGCAGATCTTATGACAGTGTTAGTCAACACAGTCCCATCCACACATCTCCACCCCTTCTCATTTTGTAGCTTCGAATTCTTTCTCTCTTTTTTTTCTTCTCCTTCCTCCTGCTCCTTCACCCATACTCCTACTACTAGGTCAACCGCCCCTTCTCCTAATTTCGTTTCGTCCTTCCTGATTTGTTTCATCTGCTCCAAAACTGTGGTCTCTCGAAGAAGCGCCCAGAGCAAGCATCGCGGCTGCCGTTGACTGATTGACTGGTTCCATGGCACTGCGGTCCTCTGAGGACCTTGGCCTCCTCAATCACAGACTTCCAGTCGTCTCGGTCTCCAGCACGCCACCTACTCACTCCCACTGCTCTCAGGTCGGCTTCCACATCTTCCAGCCATCTCACACGTGGTCGCCCTCTCCTTCTACCACCAGGATGTCCCATCATCATCTTCTTCGGGAGCCTTTCTTCCGTCATACGCTGGATTTGTCCTAACCATCTCAGCTTTCCCATTTTGATTGAGATTACCAAATCAGGTTCTTTATACAGAGCCCTTATTTCTTCATTAGTCCTAATTATCCATGTCTCACCTTCTTTTACAGGACCAAAAATCTTCCTCAGCACTTTCCTTTCCCATATATTTAGTTTCTTCTCCAAAGCCTTCGCCAATACCCATGCCTCGCTGCCGTATACAGTGTTCTATATGATCTGTCGGCAGCCTTAATTCGGTTTGTTATATCTGACTCCACTTTGTTTTCTGATGTTATTACTGAGTTCAAAAGTTCAAATGGCTCTGAGCGCTATGGGACCTAACATCCGAGGTCATCAGTCCCCTAGACCTTAGAACTATTTAATCCTAAGTAACCTTAGGACATCACACACATCCACGCCCGAGGTAGGATTCGAACCTGCGACCGCAGCAGCTGCGCAGTTCCGGACTGAAGCGCCTAGAACCGCTCGGTCACAGCGGCCGGCTGTTATTACTGAGCCGAGATAAATAAGCTATCTGAACACATCCCCAGTCTTGACTCAAACCTTCATTGTCAATGATTTTTTTTTATGTGACCCACCACGAACTCCTCTCCTGTGCCAAGTGTCAACAAGTTCATCCCAGAGTAGCACTTGCAATCTACGTCCTCGATTATTTCCTGTATGTATTCCAATCTCGGTCTTCTTCTACAGTTTTTACCCTCTACAGCTCCCTCTAGTGCCATGGAAGTCAGTCCCTGATATATTTACAGATGTTCTATCATCCTGTCCCTTCTCCTTGTCACTGTTTTCCACATATTCCTTTCCTCGCCGATTCTGCGAAGAACCTCCTCTTCCTTACCTTATCAGTCCACCTGATTTTCAACATTCTTCTGTGGCACCACATCTCAAACGCGTCGATTCTCTTACGTTTCGGTTTTCCTGCAGTCCATGTTTCACTGCCATACTATGCTACAAACGTACATCCTCAAATTAACGCCTATGTTTGGTATTACTAAACTTCTCTTGGCCAGTTATGCCCTTTTTGCCTGTCCTAGTCTGCGTTTTGTTGTGACTTAGCACGACAGCCAAGTCACAACGAGAGGAAGCCGAAAGGCACGCGTTAAGCTCACGCAGATTGGCGTGAGGTCTGGAACAGTTAAAAGGAAATGAGAACTTAGAAAATGGACGCAGTTGCTGTAATACTTAACTTTAATCCACATTTGTAGAACATCGCTCTTGATGATACATGCTTCACAATATTAATTATCAATTGAATACGGCGCCTTGCTAGGTCGTAGCAAATGTAGCTGAAGGCTATGCTAACTATCGTCTCAGCAAATGAGAGCGTATTTGTCAGTGATCCATTGCTATGAACGTCGGCTGTACAACTGGGGCGAGTGCCAGGACGTCTCTCTAGACCTGCCGTGTGGCGGCGCTCGGTCTGCAATTACTGACAGTGGCGACACGCGGGTCCGGCGTATACTAATGGACCGCGGCCGATTTAAAGGCTACCACCTAGCAACTGTGGTGTCTGGCGGTGACACCACACGTTTTATATCCTCTTTGCTCCTTTCATCATAGTCTGCATCTATGATTTCCGAAAGGTGAACCTAGGTAAGGGTGGCTATGCCATTCCTTGTAGCTAAAGCTTTCACCGACTCGAAATGGTGGTTTTTACAAGGCAGTGCATTTCTAGACACTGTCACAATGAAGGTGGTAGGCCCATGACGAACGTTTCATTGGAATACTAAACAGCATAATGTTAGCATCAGTTTCGCAGGGAACATGTGGTGTCAGTAAAACGATCTCTCGTCAGAAATTCACTGTGCTGTGTATGATGGTCATAGAGCTAAAAGATCCGTAAACCCGAGTGATCTAAGAGCCTCTACAGCGGCTAAATTGGATCGTAACTAGTATGACTGACGCAAATTGTACACGGAATATTTTGAAATATCTCTGCATCAGCCGCATTTTTTCATGGCCAAACAAGGTGGAAACAGTTCTTGTTGGCAACGGAAACATCGATATTAACCGCAGAGTTGCATATCGTTCATTAACTTGTTCCTTACATAGTCGACTTACAAGTCAACGAAGTCCTGACGTGTGACTGGACGAGTGCCGTAGTCTGTTACAAGAGTAACCGAAGGAAAAATTGTAAATGCCATGGCACATGTCGGTATTAGGGGCAACGAACGTGCAGACCAACTGGTGGAAATGGTACAGCATTTACTTCCCACATAGCGCTACCATACAGTGGCTTTCATAAAAGACTCGCCAACCAAGCAAAAAGTGAATGGAACACTTAGTGGACATTGACCGTAACATTGAAGCCGCATGGTATTGGGCGATTCAGCAACAGATTCCTCAACTTAGCGCTCACAAGAAAAGAAATAATTTACTGTTAACAGACAAAGAGCAGGTGACTTTAATATTAATGAAACGAAACATCTCTTAAAATTAATTCCTTTTGCAGGCTAAGATACCTGCCCTATTGACAATCCCAGAACTATTACACTGTACAATATTTTAAAAATTGAGTATTATTTTCTCTTAGAGTAGCTCTTAGTGCCATGAATAGTTCCTTTGCTAAATACATTTCATTCTTCTTTGTAAAAGGGAAGTTTAAGATCTGAGGATCTTTCCTTATGTTTCATTACGTATTGGATTGTAAGTTAAAATTGTGTTGATTTTCTTCTGATGTTGCAGTCAGACTAATGAAAGAGCTTTTAGATTGATTATCTCACGCAATTATGTTTTATATTTTGTAATGAAATCCGTAAATAACAATTCCGATCCTGTGCCAATGGCCGACCCGTGTGGCTGAGCGGTTCTAGGCGCTACAGTCTGGAAGCGCGCGATCGCTACGGTTGCAGGTTCGAATCCTGCCTCGGGCATGGATGTGCGTGATGTCCTTAGGTTAGTTAGGTTTAATTAGTTCTAAGTTCTAGGCTACTGATGACCTCACAAGTTAAGTCCCATAGTGCTCAGAGCCTGTGCCAATGTGGGACAAAGGCACAAGAACAAGAAACAAGTCATACCAATGTTTTGTTTGTATAATTATGTGTGAAACTTCCCCTTTCCATGTAAAGAATGACAGTGCTGGAAGAAACTCTTACGTTATTTGATTTTCAAACAGCTGAGCAAAACTTAACGTACTCAGACAGTTCTCTCTTTACTTATTCTGAACATCACTAAACTGACACACAATATTTTTAGCACAACGCAATCTGACTTTCAATAATCCCTAAAAAAGAATGGCCCTGACTGACAATAACCTATACCTTTCATGAATCACTTACCTCACAAAAATCTTTGTTACTCAAACAACTGCAATACAGAGAGCGCCAATAATGCCAGCTAAATAAAAGATTCTAACTACTGAAGGCACTAACTACCGATAGGCATAGTTAGCAAATGAAAGATTTTGATGGAGAACAAACAATGTATTTACCTTAATAGTGTTCAAAAGTCATAATATATATATCAGCTCATGGCATCCAGTCTTACAAATTTCCTTTTTCTGACAGACACACGTCCAGATCGTCCGCTCTTAGTAACGCCTCAAAACCCTCGCATCTCTCTCCCGACATCCACCACTGAAGGCGGGTCACCTCCAACTGCCCAAGGCTACGCGCTGTTCACATCCAACACCCAAACACTACACTAGCGAATATTCCAACAATGAGTCCAACCAGTCACAGACTGCACACAGCGCAGTCAGCGATTTTCATACAGAACACTACGTGGCGTTACCAACATAAAAACCTAAACAGCCTACTTACATGTGAGGTAATCGCGGCCGGTGAGATGATCTTTGCTCGAAACCAATAAAATTATATGAGGATTAATCTTGCTTCATCGAGGAATCATACTTCTCGAGAGTATAGGAGTGTACTCGCCTGTGTTTGAGATATTGTCAGAAGCCGTTCTAAGCGTCCTTCCACAGAGCCGGCGCAGCGTCACGGAAACCGCCTCCAGCTGCTGGACAAGGCCTCAGCGGAGGCGGCCCGCCGTGGCCTTCTTCCGGCCCACATCAGCTGACCGGATCGGCACAGTCGTTCTGGCCGGTGGGAGCAATTTTCTGTGAGATCATAACCTATTTCTGTCAACAGGCCACGTCATGGCCTAGTGAATGCAAGGTGTCGACTGTTATATGAATAAGGGGCGATCAAAACGTTCGGATTGAGGGTGTTGCTGCAGCGTGTATGCAACGAAGCGCAACTCCGATGCGGATATACGCTACTGTCCATTAAAATTGCTACACCAAGAAGAAATGCAGATGATAAACGGGTAGTCATTGGACAAATATATTATAGTAGAACTGACATGTGATTATATTTTCATGCAATTTGGGTGCATAGATCCTGAGAAATCACTACCCAGAACAACCACCTCTGGCCGTAATAACGGCCTTGATACGCCTGGGCATTGAGTCAAACAGAACTTGGATGGCGTGTACAGGTACAGCTGCCCATGCAGCTTCAACACGATACCACAGTTCATCAAGAGTAGTGACTGGCATATTGTGACGAGTCAGTTGCTCGGCCGCCATTGACCAGACGTTTTCAATTGGTGAGAGATCTGGAGAATGTGCTGGCCAGGCAGCAGTCGAACATTTTCTGTATCCAGAAAGGCCCGTACAGGACCTGCAACATACTGTCGTGCATTATCCTGCTGAAATGTAGGATTTCGCAGGAATCGAATGAAGGATAGAGCCACGGGTCGTAATACATCTGAAATGTAACGTCCACTGTTCAAAGTGCCGTCAATGCGAACAGGAAGTGACCGAGACGTGTACCAAATGGCGCCCCATACCATCACGCCGGGTGATACGCCAGTATGGCGATGTCGCCAAACACGGATGCGACCATCATGATGATGTAAACAGAACCTGGATTCATCCGAAAAAATGACATTTTGCCATTCGTGCACCCAGGTTCGTCGTTGAGTACACGATTGCAGGCACTCCTGTGTGTGATGCAGCGTCAAGGGTAATCGCAGTCAAGGTCTCAGAGCTGATAGTCCATGCTGCTGCAAACATCGTTGAACTGTTCGTGCAGATGGTTGTTGTCTTGTAAACGTCCCCATCTGTTGACTCAGGGATCGAGACGTGGCTGCACGATCCGTTACTGCCATGCGGATAAGATGCCTGTCACCTCGACTGCTAGTGCCCGTTGGGATCCAGCACGGCGTTCAGTATTACCCTCCTGAACCCACCGATTCCATATTCTGCTAACAGTCATTGTATCTTGACCAACGCGTGCAGCAATGTCGTGATACGATAAACCGCAATCGCGATAGGCTACAATCCGACCTTTATCAAAGTCGGAAACGTGATGGTACGCATTTCTCCTCCTTACACGAGGCATCACAACAACGTTTCTCCAGGCAACGCCGGTCAACTGCTGTTTGTGTATGAGAAATCGGTTGGAAACTTTCCTCGTGTCAGCACGTTGTAGGTGTCGCCACCGGCGCCAACCTTGTGTGAATGCTCTGAAAAGCTAATCATTTGCATATCACAGCATCTTCTCCCTGTCGGTTAAATTTCGCGTCTGTAGAACGTCATCTTCGTGGTGTAGCAATTTTAGTGGCCAGTAGTGTATTTGGCCCGTAAGGCTACTACGTCATGCGAGTTGCGCATACACTCTGAAATAAATATTAACAGGGGAGGAACTTGCAGGCAAGGGATCAGTGTGGCATTCGTGTCTTTCCGAGGTGCTTGCGGTAAATGTGGAAATGTAATCTGTGACAACGATATTACCTAATGTGTCCAAACAGGACCAACGTGCTGTTATCCTTTTCTTGGCTGCTGAGGGACGAACACCGCAGAACGAAGAATGTGTGCGTGCTAGCATATATGTCGAAAAACACGGTAGTGGGATGGTGCACCGAGCTCCGTCCTAGTCGCGATTCGATCAAGACGCCGCTCGATCTGGGAGGCCAGCCACAACTGGGAGACTCAAGTGGGAAACGCTCGAGCACTCGCCCTATAGTCCTGGTATCTGCCAATGCGAATGTCACGCCTTCGGTCACTTAAAAAACGCCTGGAAGGCTCGACGATTGCTGTCGGACGAGTGTGTGCAGCTGGTACTTACGAACTTCTTCACACACCAGGACACTCTGTTTTCCCAAACGAGCGTCTTCAGCCCGCTTCATCGGTGGAGTACCCATGCTCACGGTGATTTTGCCTGGATTGCATATCGATTCTGGACTCTACGACCTTCAAACAGAATATTCTTGATCGCCCCTTCTCGTTGAGAAAAATGAGACGAGTAAATAATTCTAACAAACTTAGGTCCTGAAAACATTGGTTTGCCCTATATAACGTATTACGACTGAGTAGTGAACGCCTTATAACAGAATCCCCGAAGATCTAGACTGCAGATATTCCATTGAGAACAAGTATATTACTGCAAGTGATCGACATGGTCACCGTTCATGCGAAGCAGACTTCAGCACATCCCCCCATCGATGATCGTACCCGGTTCAGAAACCCCAGGCGTGTTCTGATTGCATTGACAGCCATCCACAGTGCGTTCCCGGATTTCTTCAGCACTATCAACAGGACTGGAATACACTAAAGCTTTCAAATATCCCCACACAAGAAAATCCAACGGGATCAAGTCGGGGAACCTGGGAGGCCATGACGCTGGCGAGTCACGACAGATAAACTTGCTGTCGACGGTTCGTGCTCTACATATCCCCGACGTGCTGAAGCGGCCTTATGGAACAGTTACAATGTTTTTGTCCTCAAGTGTATATTCTGCAAATGTTCAAATGTGTGTGAAAACTTATGGGACTTAACTGCCAAGGTCATCAGTCCCTAAGCTTACATACTACTTATCAAAATTATCCTAAGGACAAACACACACACACACACACACACACACACACACACACACACACACACACACCCATGCCCGAGGAAGGATTCGAACCTCCGCCAGGACCAGCCGTACAATCCATGACTGCAGCGCCTTAGACCGCTCAGCTAATCCTGCGCGGCGTATATTCTGCAGTCTGAATCCTTGGGGGCTCTGTGTTCATATGCTCACTCGTATCGGGAAATTGCTTTCCGCACCTATGTTTATTGGGATTATTTGCCTGCTTCATTCTCATTTTGTCGCCCCTTTCGATAGCTACACTGTGTGATCAAAGTATACGGACACCGTCCAAAACATACGGTTTTCATATTAGGTGTGTCGTGCTGCCACCTACTGCCAGGTACTCCATATCAGCGACCTCAGTAGTCATTAGACATCGTGAGAGAGCAGAAAGGCACGCTCCGCGGAACTCACGGACTTCGAACGTGGTCAGATGGTTGGGTGCCATGTATGTCATACGTCTGCACGGGAGAATTCCACACTCCTAAACATCCCTAGGCCCACAGTTTCCGACGTGATAGAGAAGTGGAAACGTGAAGGGACACGTACAGCACAAAAGCGTACAGGCCGACCTCGTCTGTTGAGTGACAGAGACCGTCGACGGTTGAAGACGGTCGTAATGTGTAATAGGCAGACATCCATCCACACCATCACACAGGAATTCCAAGCTGCATCCGGATCTACTGCAAGTACTATGAGAGTCATGCGCGAGGTGAGAAAACGGATTTCGTGGTCCAGCGGCTGCTCATAAGCCACACATCACGCCGGTGAATGCCAAACTACGCCTCGCTTGGTGTAAAGAGCGTAAACATTGGACGATTGAACAGTGGAAAAACGTTGTGTGTGGTGACGAATCGCCAATGTGGCGATCCGATGGCAGAGTGTGGTTATGGCGAATGCCCGGTGAACGTCATCTGCCAGCGTGTGTCGTGCCAACAGTAAAATTCGGAGGCGGTGGTGTTACGGTGTGTCGTGTTTTTCATGGAGGGGGCATGCACCCCTCTTTGTTTTGCGTGGCACTATCGCAGTAGAGGCCTCCATTGATGTTTTGAGCACCTTCTTCCTTCCCACTGCTTGAAGAGCAATTCGTGGATGGCGATTGCATCTTTCAACAAAATCGAGCACCCGTTCATAATGCACGGCCTGTGGCGGACTGGTTACACGACAATAACATCCCTGTAGTGGACTGGCCTGCACAGACCCCTGACCTGAACCCTATAGAACACCGTTGAGATGTTTTGGAATGCCGACTTCGAGCCAGGCCTCACCGACCGACATCGATACCTCTCCTCTGTGCAGCACTCCGTGAAGAAAGGGCTGCCATTCCCCAACAAACCTTCCAGCACCTGATTGAACGTATGCCTGCGAGAGTGGAAAGTGTCATTGAGGATAAGGGATGGGCAACACCATATTGAATTCCAGCATTACCGACGGAGGGCGCCACGAACTTGTAAGTCATTTTCGGTCTGGTGTCCGGATACTTTTGATCACATAGTGTGTAACAGTCGAACACCGTGACCAGTCCAGAGATTTTTGCTAAGTTACATTGTACACGATGGGAATTTTCTGATTGAGGCAGCTTTTAACATTCATAGCAGCCGATTTATGACATCAACCAAAGGTTTTTTTTGTTTTTTGTTTTAATCTAACAGTATGCTTCTTCTGTGGCGTTCGAAGAGGACTTCAACGACATAACATGTATGGACTTGATCAGACAGTAACAAGATGTCAGCGCCGCAAACCGCCGTTCTGTTGTCAGAGCAAGAGGCTCCACCAATACCTCCACGCTGTACCGAACGTAAGCAAACACGTAACTTGGGTGTAGCTATTTCGTATGAAATGCTAAAAATGTTGGCCATCAGCACGGATGTGGTTCCAGGCAGACAATATTTCACGTTGAATTTCACTCAGAAGTATCACAGCACAGGCCCGTGTTGTGCGCCATTTCATGTCTACGGGAGTCGTCGGGGTTTGCTTGCAGACTTCTCGTACTAATCTTCTCCGTTGTTAAAAGTCCAGAAGGGTGAAGTCTGGTGAGCGTGCTGTCCATTTTGTGTTCCCTGAATCACCTATCCAGTGGGACGTCTCCCAATAACTGTTATAGCATATTTGTAAGGAATTGTGGATGGTTGTGGCTGTTTAAAGTTGCATCAGTATAACAGGAACCGATGAAGCGATTTTTGAAAAGCCCGCAAGACACGTTGGCAAGCCAAGGACGTTGTTTATGTATTCTCAACCAGAGAGGATTTTCAGTTGTGAAGTAGAGCATATTGTGAAGATTAGTTAAGCCACGGTTTCTTGACGAAGTCACTTTTCATTCCGTGTCCATGGCGCAAGTTAATGGCTTGTTTTGAACTTTTCTTGAATGCTGACGATGTCAGTTTTGTGAAGTGTAACACATACGGCCCATAGGGTATAGAAGGTTGATCTCTGCACGTCCTTTTCTGTCGCCCTCCTGATTTATATTGTCACTCATTGTCGCGCGGGATTAGCCGCGCGGTCTAGGGCGCTGCAGTCATGGGCTGTGCGGCTGGTCCCGGTGGAGGTTCGATTCCTCCTTCGGACATGGGTGTGTGTGTTTGCCCTTAGGATAATTTAGGTTAAGTAGTGTGTAAGCTTAGGGACTGATGACCTTAGCAGTTAAGTCCCACAAGATTTAGCACACATTTGAACATTTTTTTTGTCACTCATTAGCAGCTCATATTTTTCCTATAATAATTATTTACACAACATTTTCATATTGAAGAGTGAACTTGCGACCTCGTACTCAAGGGCTTCCTTGTTAGCAATTTTCGTAGACACCATACGCAAAACTGTAACGATTTGTAAAGTCATTTGCATGTTGCTGCTGATGGATCAATATGAAGGATTAAATATGTTGGAACATATCTTAGGATGACCACCCTCGCACATTCCAGCTGCCTCGAAGTGATCTGTGGATTATGTGTTACTGGTCTAAAGTGTTAGCTTCATTTCCATCATCAGTTGCTACTCTTTTTCGTTAGGTACTTTTATTCTTCACAATTAGAGTTTATTGATATTTTTAATAATATGTTCAAAGACAAATCATGAGGACTTGGCCAGATAAGGATACTTTTCAGCAAACAGCCGCACTGCTGTTCTAACGGTTTGGCGACATTCGCCATAAACGAAAAACACTCGTTTTTTTCGACTATCGGATACGTCGTGAAAATCTGAACTGTTTCCTGAGCACGTTGTCTGATCGCCGCAACAATAGAGCACGGACTGATGAGCTTTAAGCTCAAAGGTAAACACACGAATCGTACGTGAGTTATTTGTGTGTTTACATTTGGTAAAATAGAGCACACAATTCTGCTACCTCTTCTCGTGACGCCTGGACACTGGTTTGCGGCGTTGTTATCTCTATTTGATCAAGTTCAGCACACGTTACGCTCTTTGAGCTGCCACAAAAGAAAGTCTTTAGTTCCACAAACAACAGCAAAAGTACTTGTTTAATTCGTGCGTGAATTCCAGTCCCTCGTGTTTCCTCCAATAAATGTCGGTCTGGTATCTGCTTTCCTTACAACTAATTTCACGCAATCTTTCCTCTTTAGGAAGTGTACCAAAAAAGAATCAGTCCAAAGTACGCCTATTTGCTGCAGATGACAGCTCTGATTCCTGAGCCTATTGTCAGTGTGCATCATGGGATACGCAAGATCATATTTTGTGAACATGTAAATATGTTATTCGAAACTTTGCTATTGCATACAAGATGTCCGATATACAGTGCGTTCGAAACATCCCGTTACAAACACCTAGGAGTTGTAGAGGATAATGAGTATACAATATTTTGAATAGGAAGCCATGTCCGGAAACATACCGCTTCCGTTCTACGACGATTACAATTCAGATGTATAACGCGTCCTCATCTGCTGAGGGAAAGACAAAAGCCACAAGAGCTGCTTGCTTGTCCAGGTACCCAATAAGGTAGACAGGATGACGTGTCACCTGATGTTAATTAACGTCTGCCTTGCTACGAGACTACTGTAGAGACAGATCATAGGATTGATGCAACAAACTACAGCAGCTTGAGCCAGCGGCTGGATTCAGCAGATTCTTCGCCGTCTTGCTAAGCCATGAGCTGCCGCTGAAGACACGGCAACGAGTTGTATGCTGAGAAATAAATGAAGTAATATTTAATTCTGTTTACGGCATCTAGCGACGGCACACATGTTCCTCGTCCTTCATTCTGACAAAACAGTAGGCGTTTCACGTCCGGGAATGCACGAGCACTACAGTACTAGCGTCTTTCACGTGGTATCTTTTACATATGCCCTGAGCTTTCCCAGAACACAATCTACAAGGGTGCGTCCTCCATTAGTCTTCTCTAGAACTAATTTCGAGTGGTCAACCCAGTTGATACAGCTTCCTAGTATTATCCCTAAATACACGTTGTGATACAACCAAGAATTCACCATTAATCTTACAATCAGATATTATCGGGTTGCTTCTCCTGTTTTAGGCCTTATCTTGCATTTGACGGATTGTGTCATTCATTACACGAAGTGGAAATGCTGTCCATCTCTTCCTACATTTCCTTGGGATCGTTCTTCGACAGAACGATGTACATAACACCGTCAACGAGCACTCTTTTACTTCTGATGATCCTATCTAGTACTTCGTTTAATGTTTGGAACATGACTGTGATCAGCAACCGTAATTAATTACAATGTCGCAAATTTCCAACCAACCGGCTGCAAATAGAATTTAAAATTCTTTAACTAGTTTTCACGGCCAACTAGGGGAGCTTTCTTCAGAAGAAACTCTTACCTTACCTAACAATATCACAGGAAGGTACATTAATAGCAGGTAGGCATTAGAACAAACACTTAAGTTTTGCAAATTAAATTGGATAAAAATACTCACATGTGGTTAATCTGAAATTTGAGCGACATCGCTCTAGTCAAAACATTGAAATCACAATTAAAACATTTTCCGTCTGAATACATAACAGGTATGGTCAAAATTTTAAAACAATATATACATATGCCACTAAGGGCACTACAGTGGTATAGGACACGAGTGAGTAATAGCGACTGCGCGAGCGGGCCGTAGCAAGTGACGAGCACATGATACAGCTCGCGCCATCTAGCAGCAGAATTTACAAAGTTTTAACAACATCTATAGGAAATTAATATAATAGTGATTGACAAATAACAGCATGTAAACCATAAACGCGAGGGAGAGGAAGACAGTATTTAAGGGCCTAACACGGAAGCGGATAACCAACATTAGCTATCAGACATCTTTAAGTAATGGCTTTAAACCATTGAAAAAACTTTTATTACGCGAATGCAGTTGTTCATTTAACATGAGACAAAGATGTTTGAAGATCTCTAAGTCTTCAAAAAGGTTTAGTCTAAAACCTTTTCTTTCACAGTGCAAAATTCCGATCTCATGAATTTCCATAGGTTTGTGGCCTGAGATCAACAGGTGGTCGACAAAGGTTGAGTTATGAATGTTGGAACCGAAACTTCCTGGCACATTAAAACTGTGTACCGGGCCGAGATTCGAACGCGGGACCTTGGCCTTTCGCGGGCAAGTGCTCTACCATCTGAGCTATCCAAGCACGACTCACGCCCCGTCCTCAGAGCTTTACATCTGCCAGCAGTTCGTCTCCTACCATCCAAACTTTACAGAAGCTCTCCCGCGAACCTTGCAGAACTCCTGAAGGAAAGGATATTGCGGAGACATGGCTTAGCCACAGCCTGGGGGATGTTTTCAGAATGAGATTTTCACTCTGCAGCGGAGTGTGCGCTGATATGAAACTTCCTGGGAGATTAAAACTGTTTTCCGGACCGAGACTCGAACTCGGGACCTTTGCCTTTCGCGGGCAAGTGCTCTCCTGCGAACCTTGGAGAACTGGGTTCGTAGGAGAGCTTCTGTAAAGTCTGGAAGGTAGGAGACGGGGTACTGGCAGATGTAAAGCTGTGAGGAGGGGGCGTGAGTCGTGCTTGGGTAGCTCAGATGGTAGAGCACCTGCCCGCGAAAGGCAAAGGTCCCGAGTTCGAGTCTCGGTCCGGCACACAGTTTTAATCTGCCAGGAAGTTTCATATCAGCTCACACTCCGCTGCCGAGTGAAAATCTCATTCTGGAATGTTACTACCATTTTTCCCTAAAAGATGCTCCTTGTATCTAGCAGAGAAAGCAAGACCTGTTTGGCCTATGTAATAGGCTTTACATGTGGCACAACTGATTTTATAGATTCCTGAGTTCTGGAGGGGATTACTTCGTTTAAGTATATAGAGAACAGTAGAAGTCATACTAGGCTCCTCTGGGGCACACCCAACGTTGCTTTCATTTCTGTTCAGCACTTGCCGTTCAGTACAATGTACTTGTTTATGTTGGTCAACAAACACCGAGACGATCGCGTAAGGTATCTGTAAATACGCTCAGTATGATCGCAGCTTGGTAAGCCGGCGATATGGCACAGTGTCGAACGCCATTTCGAAATCTAGGAAAACGAAATCTGTCTGTGATACTGCACACAAAGAGAATTTGAACTAGAGGTATAGATGTTGGAACTCTATTTCGGCCAGAGCGGTTGGTACCTCCGTGGTGTTACAAACGCTGGTAGACAAGTGGATGTTGAACAGGGAGCGCAGCTCTACGGAAGCCTGCCGCAGCCTCGTGCTATATGCCGTGCTATACGCGTGGCGCTGCTGTCGCGCAGGAGTTGCGTCACGCGGCGCCCGGCTGTGCAACCCGCGAAAACACGGCGGCGGGCAGGCGCCGGGCATGTGCGCGCGCGCTCTGCTTTTCCGGGAACTCGCGACGACACCGCTGCCACTGCCCGCCAACCCGCGCTCAAGGGCGCTCGGCTCGCCGTTACCGACTGGCAGCCCACTGCAGAATCCGCGCAGGATGCGGGACCAAAACGCCCGAAGCGCCTCGTTTGTTCGGAAGGGGAGGTCGACATTCTTTGCTCCCTTCCGGCCGGTCGGCAACGAGAAAATCGAGGGGCACGCCCTGCAGTCTTTCTCAAACGATTTTACAGAAACTATTCCGTGAAAAAAATCATTTCCGCGTTCCTCATAGCTTTAATATGTCAGCTTCGTGACGATGTGCCCACCGTTTCCATAGTGGTAATAGTTACTGTGCATGGAAGTAAGACGCTGCAGCCGTCCGTTGTGGCCGAGCGGTTCTAGGCGCTTGAGTCTGGAAACGCGCGACCGCTACGGTCGCAGGTTCGAGTCCTGCCTCGAGCATGGATGTGTGTGACGTCCTTAGGTTACTTAGGTTTAAGTAGTTCTAAGTTCTACGGGACTGTTAAGTCCCATAGTGCTCAGAGCCATTTGAACCATTTAAGACGCTGCACGAAACTCGAAAAAAATTTGCAATGAAAATTAGGCGTCGCAATGATTTTGCGTTGGTGCTCAAATGGTTCAAATGGCTCTAAGCACTATGGGACACAACATCTGAGGTCATCAGTCCCCTAGAACTTAGAACTACTTAAACTTAACTAACCTAAGGACAACACGCACAACCATGCCCGAGGCAGGATTCGAACCTGCGACCACAGCAGCAGCGCGGTTCCGGACTGAAGCGTCTAGAAACGTTCGGCCACAGCGGCCAGCGCGTTTGGTGCATATTACTTAATATGTTAATCCATATGAAATGTAGCTAAGATATCTAATTTTTCTTCAGGCTTGGGTGGAGGTCTCTGTCCGTCATCAATCTCTAGAAAATTGATCTGATGTAGCACACTCATTTGCGATCGCGTGCGCCAGTAGAGTGAAATATACACAACATTCCTCATATTCCATAAACGGTTTGAGATATCGAAATGAAATTTTGGCAAATAATAGCACGCAAAGAGTGCCGTATGGTTATTATGCAAAATTTCATTATCTACCGTGCTATTCCACTAACTACAGACTTCTGCGATAAGGGAATGAAATTTTAAGGGTGATAGATAGCTAGTGAAACGAGAAAGGCTATGCGTTTCGGAACAACATAAGTGAAGACATTACACTTAAATCCTTGTGCTAAGGACATGTTTTTTTCATAAGCTATTGAGCTCACTTTTCCTCTGTTCCTCATGTAATAAACTTTCACAAACCACTCTTTCACAATTCTTTCGCAATTCATGTGTGCACAACATGTTAGTGAGGTTCAAATGGCTCTGAGCACTGTGGGACTTAACATCTGAGGTCATCAGTCTCCTAAAACTTAGAACTACTTAAACCTAACTAACCTAAGGACATCATACACATCCATGCCCGAGGCAGGATTCGAACTGCGACCGTAGCGGTCGCGCAGTTCCAGACTGAAGCGCCTAGAACCGCTCGGCCACACCGGTCGGCATGTTAGTGAGGTGACAATTTGTAAAATCCGCTGTGTTTTAACATGGCAACAGCAGAAGTGTGTAGGTTTCACTAAAATTAGCTACTCATGACACTTCTCTGAAAGCTACAAATGGTTAACAAGCCAGGTGACAAGAAGTGCCACTTTTGTTGCACTTTCGGTGCAATTCTTTTTGTGTACTAACCGCCAGCCGCGGTGGTCTAGCGGTTCTAGGCGCGCAGTCCGGAACCGCGCGGCTGCTACGGTCGCAGGTTCGAATCCTGCCTCGGGCATGGATGTGTGTGATGTCCTTAGGTTAGTTAGGTTTAAGTAGTTCTAAGTTCTAGGGGACTGATGACCACAGATGTTAAGTCCCATAGTGCTCAGAGCCATTTGTATACTAACCAAAGCAGAGGTGTCACATTCTTTTGACAGGTCACCACGGAAGCGTGAACGTGGAGCGGCTCTGCTTATTATTTACAAATAATATGACTGCAGACTTTATTTTGGATCGACCTTTCCCCTCCAGCACTCGGCATTTCCCCTACAGTGCCTGCCTGCCACTCCCACCACCACCCGCTGCTCTCACCACAAGCGCACAGCCGACTGTGCATCTACGGGCCAGGTATTCTGTGCGCAGTCTACCCGCAGGGCATTCTCGCTGTTTCTGCCACTACACTGCTGGAGGCAGCGAGGAAGGCACTCCTTTTTCCACCTTATAAAGCGACAGTCACGGCCGTCAACAGTGCAGAATTGCGCAATCACTTTGCACTGAAGCTCCCACCGGCACACACAGCAGCAGCTGCCCGTTGAGGAAGTAAGAACCACACTTATCGGGCTACGATAAGCTGATGCGGCAACTGTGTAGAGTGACGTCACAGCAGCGAGACTGACACATTTTGGGGATGTACAGCTGAGAGAGCTACAGCTTGTCAGGAATGCCAGTGACTACCTGAAAATGATGTATCAGGCGCTTTGACACGAAGCTACAGTTTACTAACTCGGATCTTGGATTCTGCACACCTGCAGCAGTTTCGTCAGTTTAGCCTACGGTTCAGTGCTATCACAGAACGACATTAGTTGCGTTGTTCGAGACGTTATACCATGTTCGTGAGAATAAATTACCTGATCAAAAGTACCCAGACACCTATAAGGACATTAATACATGGTGTGTCCGTCCTTCCCCTTTGTAACAGCTTCACCTCTCCTAGCGACACTTTCAGTTAGGTGTCTGAATGTGTGTGGAGGAATAGTAGCCCATTCTGACTCAAGAGCCGAAGCCAGAGAAGGTAGTGACCTGGAGCGAAGTGGAATCCATCCCAGAGGTTCTCTGCTGGATTCAGATTGGGACTCTGGACAGGCCACTCCATTTGAGAAATGTTATCCGGCCGTGGTGACCGAGCGGTTCTAGGCGCTTCAGTCCGGAACCGCGCTGCTGCTACGGTCGCAGGTTCGAATTCTGCCTCGGACATGGATGTGTGTGATGTCCCAAGTTTAGTTAGGTTTCAGTAGTTCTAAATTCTAGAGGACTGATGCTCTCAGATGTTAAGTCCCATAGTGCTCAGAGCTATTTGAACCATTTGAGGAATGTTATTATCCCCAAACCGTTGCCTGCTGACGCTGCTTTCTGACTGGGTGCACTGTCATGCTCGTACAAACAATCAGTGTCTCCTAAACGTTCCTCTACTGTACGCAGAAAAATGCTGTAGAATGAGTTGATATGCTTCCACATTTACCATTTTGTTAAGCACAATAAGGAGACCACACTTTAACCACCACACCGCTACACCACCTCCTCAGTGCTTCACTGTTGACACCACATATGACAATACGTCACTCCTTCCCTCTCCTGCCCCTTCCCTCATGTTCATTGCTCTATTATTCTACTTTTCACAAACGAGTAGTAGCTGTATTTCTTTTCTCCATTATACTGTTATTATTTCCACTATTTGTGTCATGCCTATCAATCCATCGGATTACGACAGGGTATAGTGTGACTCGTTACTCCACTCGTTTCCAGTCATCAACTGTCCAGTGACGTTTAGCATTGACTACAGAAATGTGTGTGTTATGAAAACCTGCTCTACCACTCTGACCCTTCTTTTTAGATCCCTGCGCAAAGTAACTGCTAGTAGCACTTTAAAAGTCATGAGTGATTTCTTCCGCTCCTTTTTTTTTTTTTTTTTTTTTTTTTTACTGAGTTTCGATTCCCCCCCGAAGGGTGCGGGCTGGCAGCAGCTTAGTACGCCGCTCTTCAGCCTACAGACTTTGTTTTAAAGGGATGAAGATAATAAAGAATAAAAACAGCCGATAAAAACAGTGACTTAAATTGTAAAATGGCGGAAAATTGTGGAAGTTAAAACATAAAACAGAGGGTTAGCGACGCTAGTAAAATACACAGCAGAGACGTAAAATGCACGGCAGACACGTAAAATAGTAGACAGACAATTAAAAAAACGCGGCGACAGTCTGGTTTCTGTTCGCAAGAGATATAAAAATCACACCCAGCGGCAGTATGATTTCCGTTTACAACACTTCGGGAAAGACGCACAACAGTTAACAGTCACTTGAAACACTGCACTAAAACACTGCAAGGGCAGATGGAGGGGAGGGGGGGGGGGGGGGCACCTGGACAGATGAGGGGATTTCTTGCGCTCATTTCATGCGGTTTTTACAACCAGTCTCCCGCAATGCTCCACGATCCCTCCCCGTCGGCACATGAGGTGTGCCTGCCCTTTGTGTAGTTGCTGTTGTTCCTTCACGTTTCCACTTTATAATCACATAGCCAATAATCGACTTGGGGAGCTTTAGAAGGCTTGGAACGTCCCTGGTGCATTTGTTACTCAGGTGACATCCACTGACTAGTCCGCATTCGAAGTCACAGAGCTCTCCCGCTGTTATTGCTGCTCTACATAATACCCCCCGCATCCTTTTATACTGGTGGCCCCTCCTCACGTGACATCTAGTGGTCAGTTCTGCATTACATTTTTTTTTTTTTGGTCATCAGTCTACTGACTGGTTTGATGCAGCCCGCCACGAATTCCTTTCCTGTGCTAACCTCTTCATCTTAGAGTAGCACTTGCAACCTACGCCCTCAATTATTTGCTTGACGTATTCCAATCTGTGTCTTCCTCTACAGTTTTTGCCCTCTACAGCTCCCTCTAGCACCATGGAAGTCATTCCCTCATGTCTTAGCAAATGTCCTATCATCCTGTCCCTTCTCCTTATCAGTGTTTTCCACATATTCCTTTCCTTTCCGATTCTGCGTAGAACCTCCTCATTCCTTACCTTATCAGTCCACCTAATTTTCAACATTCGTCTATAGCACCACATCTCAAATGCTTCGATTCTCTTCTGTTCCGGTTTTCCCACAGTCCATGTTTCACTACCATACAATGCTGTACTCCAGACGTACATCCTCAGAAATTTCTTCCTCAAATTAAGGCCGGTATTTGATATTAGTAGACTTCTCTTGGCCAGAAATGACTTTTTTGCCATTACATACTGGTCTCCAATTACTTTTAATCATTATTAACTGTGGCCAAGTTGGCAAACTTTACGAATCATGACTGTGTAGAATAATTATCTGCATTTTTCTGATGCCAGTCACATTTATTTCTTTTGTGTTTAATATGCTCAAACACGTTTCAAGCATGTTTTGCTCATCATCACGTGTTTACATAACAAAGTATATCAAATGCAAAACCATCGCATGCGTATCTGGCTGCACATTGAGACTGGACCCCTCCACCATCCTCCCCCAATATAAGTCCCTCATCCGCCCTATCCTCTGCTACGCCCACCCTGCCCGGCTCTCCACCCCTCCTACCTTTTACAAATCACTCCAAACCCTCGAACGCTGTGCTCTCCGCCTCGCCTATCGCCTATCTCCCCTCCTCCACATGGATCCTGTACGACCTAGTTCCGTTCTCACACCTCCTCCTTTTCCTCGAACGGATATCGATCCTCTACACCTCCCATAAACTTGATCCCCCTCACCCGCTTGTCTCTCGCATCCTCTGCCGCCCCCGTCCGCTGCCGCGCCTGTATTCCCACGTCCCACCTGCTCTCCACCTCTCCACTCTCCTTACCCTCTCCCAAGGTGGTTTCTTCCAGCTCCCCCTCCCTGATGATGCCCTCATCCCCTCCGTCTACCCCTCCTATCAACTTTGATCCTCCCCTTCCGCTTCCTGTGTTTTTTCCTTAGGGCATCCCTTCTCTCCCTCCTCCCCCCAGGCTTCCCCTACCCCCCCGCCCATACCTTCTTTCCTCCCTCCATATCCTCTGCCACTGACATCTCCACTCTCCCCTCTCCCTCCTCCCCTACCTTTTTCCCCTTTTGGCACGTCCCGGGACTAGCACAAGTCACGTAAACATTAGCGCGCCGGAAGATCATCGCCATCGGTTTTGTGTGTGTGCTGTCGTGTTTGTGCTTCAGTGTCTTTCGCCGCCCACGCTCCATCGTTCACGTGTGTCGTCTTAATCATCAGTGTTCGTGTACAGTGCTAGCAGTTTCTTTGTTTTTCTTCGCGTGTGAACGGCTTCGTGTTTTTTCGTTACTGTGTCTACTGTGTTTTGTCCACCGTTATGTTATGTTCATTCTGTGTCTCCATTATTTTTCTCTTGTACTGCCTGTGGCTGAAGAGCGGCGTACTGTTGCCGCTGCCAGCCCACCTTGTGTAAGGTGTCAAATGACAATAAAGAAAAAAAAATCGCATGCGTACAGACTGTCGTACATACCTGTCGCCGTGTTTTTTTTTTAATTTATTCGTTGTTTACAAGTACTGATATGCCCAAAACCTTGCTATGTGTTTTAACCAGCATCGCCCTTTGTTTTTTATATTTCCTTCGCAAATTTTCACCATGTTCGTTTTAAGCAGTCACCGTTTTATCACCTGTTTTTATTGTTATATCGAAATACAATAAAGGAAAAAAAACTCACGCGTTACTATAAATATGACGTACTTCATATTCGATGTGACTATCAAGAAGAAATTCTGTTTGCCTTCTAACATAATTTCGTCCCTACAAACATCGTTAGTTCATGAGAAAGCAGCATCCAGAAAATTACGCGTCCCCCTCCCCACTCGCCTGTAAACTTTGTCTCTTCTGACATTTATCAAAGGCGTATATCTAGCCTGAATTTTTTCTTTAAATCGAGGAGAGAGCCAGTATACACAGTATTTATCTCGTGCACCATTTCTTCGTTCTTTACAAGTACCGATATGCCCAAAACCTTATTGATTTCTTTGCCACAGTAAAATTGAGACCTTCAGGGCCTCCCTTTCATCTGACGAGGCATTCTTTATACTTTACGTTACATTCGCTGCGGTACACACGTTAAAAGAATTCTTATATATAATATGGAATTCAACGCTTGCAAACATGGCTAAGTATGATACAAATAATGGGAACAGTAATAGTACATTGGAGAAAAGAAATACAGTTACTATACGTTTGTGAAAAGTAGAATAATAAAGATAAATTAAAAGTTGGTAGATTTAAGCTGCCGCTCGGGATTAGCCAAGCGGTCTGGGGCGCTGCAGTCATGGACTGTGCGGCTGGTCCCGGCGGAGGTTCGAGTCCTCCCTCGGGCATGGGTGTGTATGTGTGTTTGTCCTTAGGATAATTTAGGTTAACTAGTGTGTAAGCTTAGGGACTGATGACCTAGGCAGTTAAGTCCCATAAGATTTAAAAATAAAATAAAAAGATATAAGCTGTAAACAGCGGCAGCAATGGACGTGGGGAAGGGGTAGGACACGGAGGGAGAAAGAGGAATGTGACAAGTAATGAAGAGAGGGACGCGACTCACTGGGAAACGAAAAGAGAGACAACAGTGACAGTAGGAAGATGGCACTATTTTCTTCACTGTTTGAACGAGAGAAATGGTCATGTGTGTTAAGTTTTTAGGAGAAAGTGTTTCAGGTTTGTCTCAAATTACCTACGCACCCCTGCTTCGCACGGGAAGGACTAAATATCCCCAGTTATCAGTTTTAATATTCACATCAGTGATCCAGTACTTCCCTATATGATACATCTACAATTCGTGTGTCAAAAGACGCCTTTTCGACAGCATCTATTGAATGCAGCTGCAGAAACTCGTCCAAGTTAATGACATGCACCCAATGGCCACAATGTTTAAAACACGGTAGATGTGGCCGTGTGTGGCGAAGGGCACTATTCGCTCCAAAGTCATATTCCCCCCCCCCCCTCCCCCCACTGTGCCACTCACGGATCGCGCGAGGGAAAAAAGACTGTCTGAACGCCTCAGTAAGAGCTCTAATTTCCCTTATCTTTGAATGGTGATCATTAGGCCGTTTGAAAGTTTGTGATAATAATATATGCTCTGCATTTTTGGCGAAGATCGAATTTTGGAATTTAGTGAGGAGCCCCTTCCGTTTAGCGCGTAGTTCAAAAATGGTTCAAATGGCTCTGAGCATTATGGGACTTAACTTCTGAGGTCATCAGTCTCCTAGAACTTAGAACTACTTAAACCCAACCAACCTAAGGACATCACACACATCCATGCCCGAGGCAGGATTCGAACCTGCGACAGTAGCGGTCGCGCGGTTCCAGACTGAAGCGCCTAGAACCGCTCGGCCACTCCGACCGGCTAGCGCGTAGTCTATCTGCAAGTGTCTCCCACTTCAAAGTTTCTAAGAGATTTGTAACGCTCTCGCGATGGCTAAATGTACCAGTCAGGAATACCGCCGCTCTTCTTTGGACCTCTCAATCTCTTGAATCAGACCCAAATGGTAAGGGCCCCATACAGACGAACAATACTCTAAGGCTGGACGAACTAAAGTATTGTAAGCAATTTCCTTAGTTGTATGACTGCATCGCTTCAGAATTCTACCAATACACCGCAATCTAGAGTTCGCCTTACCCGTTACTTGTGTAATATGATCATTTCATTTGAGATCATTTCGAACAGTCACACCCAGATACTTGACGGATGTTACCGCTTCCAAAGACTGGGCATTTATCTTGTACTCGTACATTAATGGGGATTTTGCTGTGTTATACACAGTAGTTTTATTTTCTGCAAATCCTCACTGATATGTTCACAACTTTATCGTGTGATACTACGTTTCTGTAGACTACAGCATCATAGGCAAATAATCTAATGCCACTGTCAGTACCATCAACCAGATCGTTTATGTACGAGTAAATCGTAAAAAGCAGCGGACCTATTACGCTGCCCTGAGGCACACCTGATGTTGCGCTTGTTTCCGTTGAAGTCTCCCCATTCAGGACGACATACTGCTCTCTGTCAGTTAGAAAACTTTCTATCTAACTGCATATGTCATGGGATAGACCGTAAGCGCGCTCTTTTTGGAGCAAGCGACGGAAGAAAGTCGAATGGCTTTCGAAAGTCGCGGAATATGGCATCAATCTGGGAGCCGGTATCTAGAGCCTGTCGTATATCATGCACAAAGAGGGCCAACTGTGTCTCGCATGACCACTGTTTCCTTAAACCGTGCTGGTTTCTGCAGATGAGCTTCTCAGAGTCTAGAAAGGTCATTGTGTCTGAACACAAAATATGTTCCAGGATTCTACATCAAATCGATGTCAGTGAAATTCGCCGTTAATTATGTGCATCCGATTTTCCGCCCTTTTTATAGATTGCTATGACATGGGCCTTCATCCAGTCCCGTTGGAATTTTCCGCTGTTCCAATAATCTCTGATAGATGATGGATAACAATGGTGCTATATTTGTAGCATAGTCAACATAAATTCTTACGGGGATACCGCCTGGGCCAGATACGTTTTTTGATACGTTGTTTGAGAAAAGTCGCGAATATTCTACTTTTTTCGTGCACAGAGAAACTTCGATACGTAGCGTTATAACTACGGACTACTCGCCGAATAAAAAAGTAGCAGTCGCGTGGTTCCGGACTGAAGCACCTAGAACCGCTCGGCCACCGCGGCAGGCAGAGCTGCTAAGGCCCCGTAAAGTAACAGTAATGCACGAACTTAAACAAGGTGATCTCATGCACAGGGTTACGTTTCGCGAATGGGTTCTATTTACACAGGTACATTAATTCCCAAAACTGTCGACATGGGGCGCCGATAGACCTATTCTGCTTAATGAGTAACCGCTTCACGATCAGAAAATGGGGGTGTGGTGCGCAGTAAGTAGTGACAGAATAATAGGCCCAAAATATATTTTTTAATGACACAGTTAACAGTCACAGGCATATGCAAAACATTTTGCAACCGTCTTTTAATGAGTCAATTGAAAAATAATGACGCTTCGCGTTTTTTCAACAGGATTCGGCAAGGACTCGTGCAGCGAACATTTCTTTGCACGCACTTAACGATGACAGAACCATTAATTCAGTTTCTCAAAGATAATTATATCGCGTGATGAAAAATTTCTTCAGTAGATGTCAGGAACGCGTGGAAAACACTGGCTGGCAGTTCCAGCATCTCCTTGCATGACATGGGTGAGTACAAAATTTATTTGGATGTATTTTACATTTAGTTCTGCGGTAGCAGACAGGCGACACGGCATCTGATTCACCAAGCAATGGAGGGCTCGTTGGTTGCCAACTACTATACAGTTTGTGCTGTCATCGGATGAATGGAACACCCTTAAAAATGGTTCAAATCGCTCAGAGCACTATGGGACTTAACATCTGAGGTCATCAGTCCCATAGACTTACAAGGGAACCTCCCCATCGCAACCCCCTCAGATTTAGTTGTAAGTTGGCACAGTGGATAGGCCTTGAAAAACTGAACACAGAACAATCGAGAAAACAGGAAGAGCTGAGTGGAACTATGAAAAAAAAGCAAAATATACTAACTGAGTAATGCCGGCACGGTAGCTCAGCGTGTTCGGTCAGAGGGCTAGCTGCCCTCTGTAATAAAAAACTGAGTTAATCGATCAACAACGAACTTAAACGGATGTCTTACGACGTCCGCCCCGAGCAGATGCAACGAACAAAAGCGAACAAAATGAGATTTAAAAAAAAGAAGCGCCGTGGTCCCGTGGTTAGCGTAAGCAGCTGCGAACCGAGAGGTCCTTGGTTCAAGTATTCCCTCGAGTGAAACGTTTACTTTCTTTATTTTCGCAAAGTTATGATCTATCCGTTTGTTCATTGACGTCTCTGTTAACTGTAATAAGTTTAGTGTCTGTGTTTTGCGACCGCACCGCAAAACCGTCTTCGGGTTCCACCTCGTTCCACGACTTCTTTGCAATATTTAATTATGCTTTTTTCCTCCATCCTTTAAATTTCTTAAATTTATTTGTTACTTCACTCCATAATCTATATTTTCGTCTTTTAATTGGTTTGGACAGTAACCTGTATTGGAGCATTCCCTTCATGTAACCCAAAGAAATACCATCAGATTGAAGTCGCAGTATTTCCTCTTCGTGTTCTTCGTATGGATCGTCAACAATCTCATCATGTGGTGCATACAGCCCCGCAGCAATCAGCAAGGTATCGTCATCACCACACGTACTGTTTATCAACAAATGTAGTAAAGAATCATACAAATGTTCGACAATCGTTCGATCCCTTAAGGAACTTCCCGATTCCTTACAGTTCGGAAAATATTCATTGACCTCGTTATTGAAGTCGCGAGCTATATTTGCTGGATTCATATTGCCCACGGAATACATCTCACGTATTTAATGCACTCTCGTCCAAAGTAGCGAAAAGTCAATTACCAGCCAGGGAGTCTCGTTAGCAGAAATACTCTTTCTTCCATGCGCTGTAGTCGACTGACATCGTGTGTTTCGATTTTTGTTTAGGTGTAGCGTCCCCATACTACGGCGCAGTTATCTCGCATCGGAAGGACGGACCGACAGCTGCTCACGCTAACCACGGGACCATGGCGCTCGTGTACTTATTCTGTCCTTGATGTTGCCTATGTTGCGCATGGACTACTCAGTTTGTATATTTCGCTTATTTTTTCATAGTTCCACACAACTTCTTCCTGTTTTCTCGATTGATCTGTGTTCAGTTTTTCAAGGCCTATCCACTGTGCCAACTTATAATTAAATCTGAGGGGGGTGTGATGGGGAGTTTCCCTTGTTAGAACTACTTAAACCTAACTAACCGAAGGACATCACACACATCCATTGCCGAGGCAGGATTCGAGCCTGCGACCGTAGCAGTCGCGCGGTTCCGGACTGAAGCGCCTAAAAACCGGAACATCCTTATTTCGACCAAAATGCCGCTCGTGTAAAACGTCGCTTGTTAGGAATCAAATATGTCGACGTGGAGAACTGACAGAACGACAGTATGGGTAGCAGTGTACTTTTGTCTGCCGTAGTTCAGTACAGAAGAGAGCTAGGGCAGGAGCTCCCCGCGTGCGCTTCACGGGGCAACGCTAGTAGCTTCCTTCGCTAACAGGTAGCTCGTGTTTGCTGACCGCCCCACGCATGCAACAGGTGGCGCGCCACAACCTGCAGCTGTTGCCTTGGCAACGCGTTCTGTGCCAGGCATCGCGAGCTGCGTGAACACGCGCCGCGTGCGTGCGCCTTGCGCCACGGCTGAGCGCCTCCAGGCAGCCAAAACGCGGCCGCGTGCACCAGAGCCAGAGCCCCGGAAATTGCCTCACGTGGAACCCGCATAAACGCTGCTATCGCGGCCGGCGCGCGCAATGCCGCACACGCTTCGCGCAGTAACTGGCTCGAATCTGCGTCAGCACACAATTGGAACAAACGCAAAACGCCAGCGCCGACTTCTTTTTGTGCTTTGGAATGTGCGCCAAAAGGATCCAATTTATAAACTCAAAACGTGTATGGTCTGCTTACAAACGATCCTGCTTAAACTTAGACGTTCGTGCTTAAGGGGGGTAGGACGTCAAACGGGCCGACTTGGAGCAGGAGAGGCTTCACAGCACATTTTAATTTCCACTGTCTATACTTTTACAAATTAATTCATAAAACTTTGTCAGGATGACCAGGAAGCATTCAGAATTTACACTCACAGCAGTGGAAGTTCGAAAACATAACAAAATAAATACTTTTTACATGTGAAATTTCATCATTTTTTTCACTTACTAATGGCAACATTTGTTGCTATAGGTACACTTTTCTTCATAAGTAAGAGAGATTCATCGATGAATTTTGCACAGCATACAAGCCATACTCAAAGGTGTACGAAACTCTGGAATTTTACAAATCTCTTAAAAACTGTGGTAAAAATTGAGGTAATTAACTAGAAAATTTGTGTTTTTCTAAACATGAAGTTTAAAATATAACAGCTCATTCGTTTTTTCATAAATTAAATAAATTCTAGAGTCTCATACACCGGTAAGTATGGTTTGTATGCTGTGCAAAATTCATCGAAGAATCTCTCTTCCAACTTATGAAGGAAAGTGTACCTATAGCAACAAATGCAGCCATTAGTAAGTCAAAGGATGATGAAATTTTACATGTAAAAAAAAATTATTTTGTTATGTTTTCGATCTTCCACTGCAATGAGTGTGAATCCTGAATCTTTCCTGGTGATGCTGAAAAAGTTTTATGAATGTGTTTGTAAAAGTATAGACAGTGGAAATTAAAATGTCCTGTGATGCCTCTCCTGCTCCAAGTCGGCCCGTTTGACGTCCTACCCCCCTTAAAGAAGGCAAAAAAAAAAAATTCCTATGTGGATGAAGTAGGCGAAGAACGAACAATAATTAGTAGGACAGGAGCCGTTATACAGAAGTACAGCCTTTGATACAGATAACTCGTTGGTATACCAAGCCAACGGTGTGAAGTGAACCGTATTACACGACAGTAGCACATGTAACATTTAATTAGGGTCGGTTTAATGAAATTTCTACATCTTCTGAAACTTACTGACGCTGCTCTTTATACACGCCAAGACAAAGAAGACATCGATATCATATGAGTGTCCCGAGAAGAAAGCTGCGGCAAATCGAACACAGAAGTAATTCAGCGCTATAGGGTATAAGGCTGTCCACTGTACTGTGGACGACAAACAGAGTTTATGAATTTCTGTACACCGTTGTCCGTCCCCGTTAGCTGAGTAGTCAGCGCCACAAAATGTCAGCACTAAGGGGCCCGGATTCGATTCCCGGCTGGGTCGTAGATTTTCTCCGCTCAGGGGCTGGATGTTGTGTTGTCCTAATCATCATTTTATTCCCATCGACGCGGAAGTCGCCGAAGTGGCGACAAATCGAAAGACTTGCACTCGGCGAACCGTCTACCCGACGGGATGCCCCAGTCACACGACATTTATTTATTTGTACACCGTTACAATAAGATGGCTGGGTTCCATATAATCGGGCAATGGAAAATGTAGATTCTGTGAGTGTTTTAATTGTGTAATCATCGCTAGGAAGACTTTTTAAACCAGGAATGAGCCGATTCGTGCAGTACCAGACACATGCCATTACAGCAGGACGGAGAACAACCGAAACGAATAAAGACATCGGCTTTAGGAGTGACTCCAAAGCGAGTGGACTTACACATCATAGTGCACGCGTACAGAGAATTCTACTACTATTACGGAATCATACTATTAATTTCGAAAATTCTGTAACTATGACCGTATTATCGCAATACTAAAGGTCATAATAAACACAGTTAAAAAAAGATTCACTTGCGCCTTGTAAGAAGCACATGGCTAGACCTTCAGTTAAATTTTTAATTACATTATTGACGTCCCTCTCTTTCAGATATGAACAAACTGCGCAGAAAAATGTGTCTCCTTCCATCACGCTGAAGGAACAGGTAAATACTGGATAACGCGAGATGGACTTCAGCCGTGTATTTCCTTCAGTAAACAAATAGGTACAGGTAATATACATTATCTCCGACAGGGAAAAGTAAACAACAGGAACTGAAGATTACCAGAGAAGTGCTCGGATGCAAAATGGTGCGAGGCAGCGATGGAGTCTTTCTTTGCTGCTCAACTTATACATCGAAGTGACAACGAAGAAAATGAACAGACGATTCAGAAACTGGATTAAAATGCAGGGTCAAGGCATATCAATTGCAAGATTTTCTGTTAACATTACTATTCGCAGTGAAATTGAGGAAGCATTAGGGGGTCAGTTGAATACAAGGGAAACAAACATTAAAGTGTCAAGTAGCAACAAAAAGTGATTTTCGACAACCTTAAAATTAATATTGGGGATTACGCCGCAGCCAAAGTGAACGAATTATATTACCTTGAAAGCAAAGTGAATGGTGAAGAGTGAAATAAGGAGTACACCAGAAGCAGACTACCACGGACAAAGAGTTCATCTATTGCCAAAAGAAGAGAGGTAGTATCAAACACAGGGCTTAATCAGAGGAAAATATTTATGATAATGAAAGTTTAGGGCGTAGTATTGTATGGGAATCAGTGTGGCAAAACGAAAAATAATGGAGTAGAAGCTTCTGAGATGGTTTGTCGTGGGACTCATAAAAATTTAGTGGATTAATGAGATTATAAATGACATTCTCTGCAGAACCGTTGACGAAAGGATTGTGTGGGGAACAATAAAGAGAGGAACGGACAAAATGATAGGACGGCGAAAAACCGTTGTAATAGAGGCCGTCGTAATGGGCAAAAATTGTATGGGAAGACAGAGATTGTAACATATAGAGGAAATAATTGTAGACGCTGAAAGTGCTGCTCTGAAATGAAGCGATGCTCACAGGAAAGAAAAATGTGGCGGGACCCACCAAAAGAGTCGGACGACAGAAAAAAGAAGAATATATTCGCACTTGGCGAACAATGCTTCACCATAAGTTACTGACCTTCCACCGTTCCAGATAAGTTCACATATCGGTACAGCAAACGTGTTTCGTTGTATTTTGCATAAGGGACATCACGTGGTCTGGGAAACAACTGATAACGCTAGGCAGACTTAAGCTATGTATTTCCTTCCGCATCTGCCTCAGTATGTCCGGACAAGTATCTGTCTTCAAAACCTAGACACTAGTATTAAAAAAAAAAAAAAAAAACATATACTGAGTTAAAATACCATCAGCAGTATTATGTTGACGCGTCAGCACTGGAAACACTTTTGCATAATAGCACATATTACGAAACCATACGAAACGCTGCAGTCAGCTTTTTTATGAGTGCTAAAGAATCTGGAAGTGGTCGACACGCACATCTGAAGCACACAAAACGCCCTACAGCAGCCACTGTTCGAGGGTACTGAATGAGCGACGTGGTGAAGATATTGGTCACCCATTCAGGTTCGAATCCACGTCCTGCCACCATCCCAGTTAAGATTGCCTCTAAGAAGTACACGACCGATTCCCTCGAGTCCTTGCCCATTCCAAGGTTGTAGTCGCTCTCCATTGACTGTGTTTTCGACGGAGCGTCCAGTCCCAGTCTTTCCTTATTCAGAATGTGCAGTAACCATATCCAGTTGAAACTCTAGTGGATAGATCGAGAACTAAAAAAAAAAGAGAGATAGCACGAATGCGATATTTTCCCTTTCGGTGCAGTGTCAAAGAAAAAAATGAAACTAAGAAGTCTACTGATGAGCATTAAGAATGATACGTGTTGACCAGACAGACGTTTCTCAGCAATGTTCATTTAGTGATTTCTACAGGAAAACCAGGAGTAGCTTATAAATCCGTACATATCCATCGTGTGAAGTTTGTGAGCCGTAGACTACATGAAGAGTGCTTCTGGCGAAATTAGTCATTCGTAACTGGCATTTTATGAGGTGTTAATACAATGCACAATAAAATTTACTGTAGTCATTCGCTTAACAATGATTTCAAGGGTATGGGTGAATGAAAGTAATTTTGAACTTTATATAATATAATATCAGTTTGGGGAAGTTACTACCGAACTTTCTGGTAAGTATTACGGTTCAACGGTGTCAAAAGGAATTCGGAGAAATCTAATCTCCTTTAGTGGTTCACTGACAAGAAAGCAGAAACGTCTACAAACAGCTAAGTAGTGACTGTTGTGCCCCAAGCGAATGAGACGGTACCTTTACTGTTCATGCTGTACACAAATAACTTATCGTTTATTATTAGCTGTAATATCAGGTTGTCCCAGGTGATGCCGTTATCAGTGCGAAATTCAATCCAGTGAGAACTGGAGTAATATCCAGTTGCATCTCGACAAACTATCACCCTGATGTCAAGGCCAGAAACTTGTTCTCAATACAGGAAAATACGTTATGTACTTAACGAAACGTAAAAGCATGGTGTCCTTTAAGTATAAGATTAATGAGTCACAAGTACAATCGGGCGTGCCATGCAAATATTTGGGAGCACCAGTTTGTGGAGGCATGAAATAGAGTGACCATACAATCTCACAAGGGAACCTCCCCATCGCACCCCCTTCAGATTTGGTTATAAGTTGGCACAGTGGATAGGTCTTGAAAAACGGAACACAGATCAATCGAGAAAACAGGAAGAAATTGTGTGGAACTATGAAAAAAATAAGCAAAATATACAAACTGCGTAGTCCATGTGCAACATCAGCCACATCAAGGAGGATATAAGCTCAGGACCGCCGTGGTCCCGTGGTTAGCGTGAGCAGCTGCAGAACAAGAGGTCGTTGGTTCAAGCCTTCCTCAAGTGAAGAGTTTACTTTTTTTATTTTCGCAAAGTTATGATCTGTCCGTTCGTTCATTGACGTCTCTGTTCACTGTAATAAGTTTAGTGTCTATGTTTTGCGACCGCACCGCAAAACCGTGCGATTAGTAGACGAAAGGACGTGCCTCTCCAATGGGAACTGAAAACATTTGATCGCAAGGTGATAGGTCAACCGATTCCTCCACAGGAAAACATGTCTGATATATTCTATACGACACTGGTGATGGCATGTGCGTCACATGACAGGAATATGTTGTCGACCCACCTAACTTATACACTTGGCCAATTGGTAAAAAGATTCTTCTACCGTGCCCGATTTAGGTTTTCTTGTGGAAGTGATAATCACTCCCAAAAAAGTGATGAAAACATAACGGACGGACAGATAATAATTGTCCGAAAATAAAAAATTTCACTCGAGGGAAGACTTGAACTAAGGACCTCGCGTTCCGCAGCTGCTGACGCTAACCACGGGACCACGGCGCTCCTGAGCTCTGACGGTCCTTGATGTTGCCTATCTTACACATGGACTACTCAATTTGTATATTTTGCTTATTTTTTTCATAGTTCCACACAACTTCTTCCCGTCTTCTCGATTGATCTGTGTTCCGTTTTTCAAGGCCTATCCACTGTGCCAACTTATAACTAAATCTGAGAGGGGTGCGATGGGGAGGTTCCCTTGTCAGCCGGCCGCTGTGACCGAGCGGTTCTAGTCCAGAACCGCGCTGTTGCTGCGGTCGCAGGTTCGAATCCTGCCTCGGGCATGGATGTGTGTGAGGTCCTTAGGTTAGTTAAGTTTAAGTAGTTCTAAGTCTAGGGGACTGATGACCTCAGATGTTAAGTCCCATAGTGCTTTGAGCCATACAATCTCATCTCTATTTAGGTAAACCAAATGGTCGGTTAATTTTCATTGGTAGAGCACTTTTAAGCAGCAGTTTGTATGCTACAGATGAGGTTGCATACAAAACTCTTGTCCATCCCATGGGACCCATATCAAGCCAACTTCACGGGTAACACGGACAGTATACAAAGAACGGAGCTCTAAATGGCCAAATGCTCGCTTGAGTGCCGAGAGAGTGCAATTGAAATGTCGAAAAGTCTTACTCTCAAGGGGAGACGTAGAATTCGCGTAACGACCCGCTTAGAAATCTTCAAGAAACGTCTTCAAGGCCAGGAACCACAAAAATTCTTCAGCTCCCTATGAGCTCAAACAGTTAGGTATACAGCAGGCACATAGTAATAAGTGCAGTCTTCTTGCCGTGCTCCATACTTGAACCCTCACATAGTAATTAATGAAGTACCCAATGCCACACGGTTCACAGCGTATAGTCTTGGAATGTCTGGTCGGGTACTTGTTTCCCGTGCTTGTACTCTGAGGGGCCGGCAATGGGCAGAGCTAAGAGTTAGGGAGCAGAGCAGACAAGATCAGATGGGATCTGGCGGCCAGCAGCCTAGGCTCACCTTGTCATCGAGGTCGTAGTGTACAGGCGCTGCGCTGTCGTAGTACCGGCGACTACATTCCTCACGGTCGCGACTGTCGAGGACTTGAAACCGCTCCGATTAGTCCCAAGCCCGGTGGCTCGCTGGTGCGTGCTGCTGGCTGTCCGCTGGCGGAATGGGCGCCCAGTGGCTGCGCGCACGCGAGGCGGCTGGCCCAGCCGGAATGCCCGTCACGTGACCGTCTGGGGCGGCGGGGTGGGGGCAGGCGGCCGTTCCACTCGTCTCGACGCCGCACACCCACTCTGGCACGTGGTCCCTTCCGTCCCGTTTCTCAGAAGTGACTCTGACCGACAAGGGCAGGGTACAAAGAAAAAAAAAATGTGCGTTTGGTCTCGACTGTGTGGTAGGCCAGGAGCTCAGAATGGCAACGCAAGTAGGGTTGCCAGGCGAACGACTTTAGCCGGACATTTTTACGGCCGTGTCCATCCAAATATATACCAGTCTGGCATGTCTGCATTTCGTTACGGTTTTTAGTGATAAAGCGGAGAACGCACAACTATGGCCCACAAGCTAGAGACATAAGTGCGTGGAAGAAGTGCAAGGAGATGTAGCATACCAACCAATGTCATTGTGGTGTCTGAGCCCTATGTTTTTCTTCCTAGATAGAACGAGCGTAACATAATATGAACTAACAACCACGCTATGGACAGAGCAAGGGAGGTAAAGTAAAATGTGCCGATGAACAGCTGCCAAACGAGGCGGAAGAATTTAGAGCAAACTGGCCATTAAAATTGCTACACCACGAAGATGCCTGCTACAGACTCGAAATTTAACCGACAGGAAGAAGATGCTGTGATATGCAAATCATTAGCTTTTCAGAGCATTCACACAAGGTTGGCGCTGGTGGCGACACCTACAACGTGCTGACATGAGCAAAGTTTCCAACCGATTTTTCATACACAAACAGCAGTTGACCGGCGGTGCCTCGTGAAACGTTGTTGTGATGCCTCGAGTAAGGAGCAAAAATGCGTACCATCACGTTTCCGACTTTGGTAAAGGTCGGATTGTAGCCTATCGCGATTGCTGTTTATCGTATCGCGACATTGCTGCTCGCGTTGGTCGAGATCCAATGACTGTTAGCAGAATATGGAATCGGTGGGTTCAGGAGGGTAATACGGAACGCCGTGCTGGATCCCAACGGCCTCGTATCACTAGCAGTCGAGATGACCAGCATCTTATCCGCATGGCTGTAACGGATCGTGCAGCTACGTCTCGATCCCTGAGACAACAGATGGGGAGGTTTGCAAGACAACAACCATCTGCACGAACAGTTCGACGATGTTTGCAGCAGCATGAACTATCAGCTCTGAGACCTTGACTGCGATTACCCTTGACGCTGCATCACAGACAGGAGTGCCTGCAATGGTGTACTCAACGACGAACCTGGGTGTACGAATGGGAAAACGTCATTTTTTCGGATGAATCCAGGTTCTGTTTACAGCATCATGGCGGTTGCATCCGTGTTTGGCGACATCGCTGTGAACGCACATTGGAAGCGCATATTCGTCATCGCCATACTGGCGTATCACCCGGCGTGATGGTATGGGGTGCCATTGGTTATATGTCTCGATCACCTCTTGTTCGCATTGATAGCACTCGTCTGGCATAAGCCGTTCCTCGGAGGAACATCACGCCGGTAAATGCCAAATTATGCCTGGCTTGGTGTAAGGAGCGTAAACATTGAACGACTGAACAGTGGAAAAACGTTGTATGGAGTGACGAATCACGGAAAACAATGTGGCGATCCGATGGCAGGATATGGGTATGGCGAATGGCCGGTGAATGTCATCTGCCAGTGTGTGTAGTGCCAACAGTAACATTCGGAGGCGGTGCTGTTATGGTGTGGTCGTGTTTTTCATGGAAGGGGCTTGCACTCCTTGTTGTTTTGCGTGGCACTATCACAGCATAGGCCTACAGTGATGTTTTAAGCACCTTCTTGCTTCCGACTGTTGAAGAGCAATTCGAGGATGGCGATTACATCTTTCAGCACGATCGAGCGCCTGTTCATAATGCACGGCCTGTGACGGAGTGGTGACACGACAGTAACATCCCTGTAATGGAACAGCCTGTGCAGTCGTGACCTGAATCCTATAGATCGCCTTTGGGATGTTTTGGGACGCCGACTTCGTGCCAGGCCTCACCGATTGACATCGATACCTCTCCTCAGTGTAGCACTCCGTGAAGAATGGGGTGCCATTCCCCAAGAAACCTTCCAGCGCCTGACTGAACGTATGCCTGCGAGTGGGGAATACTGAATTCCAGCATTACCGATGGAGGACGCCACGAACTTTTAAGTCATTTTCAGCCAGGTGTCCGGATACTTTTGGTCACATGGAGTATTATGTAGCTTTCAGTTATGATAGCTAGTGCGCAATCATATCATCTGAGATACCGTTTCTTGAAATCACGTAAAGTGTTTACAAGTTGTTAATCAAGTTGTTTCATCGAGTAATGTTTTGGTCAGTGTAAAATGTCATCTTTTGTATTTTTAAGATATTGAATTATTATTATTTCATTGAATGAACCTCATTTATCAAAGATCGCCGTTGTATTCGGATTTGCTCTATTATTTGACTGTGATTTATTATAGATTTTGTAAGAGCTGTAAGAAGCCATCTTTCACACTGTCTGACACTCCGCCATTGCTGGTGCATCACCGGTGCTCTTAAGCAAGCAATCAGTCCTTCTCCTAGATGTTGTCTAAATTCCCCACTGCTAGATTTACCCATTTCCAACCACGCTCGCCTCTTCCCTGCAATCGGGGTTGCATGGAGCAGCTGCAAGACATCCTCGTAGTGGCTGTATAGCTCGCCTACATACTCATTACATTACAGCACTGAACATTTGTTTCACAGATGACAGTTTGCTTGCAATTTTCATGCGAGAAATGCCCAAGAAAATAAAATTTCCCCTGTAACCAAACGAACGATATAGACATTGTACTTGTCAAGCATGCTACGGTCCTTGCAGGTGAAACATTAATGGGTTGGTCAGATTGAGGTCGAAAAAGTGAATGACTCTACCTGTCTTGGGATCATTGACCCGTCATGTCGTCCAACCAATGCAGGCTGCGACATAAGAACGTATTCAGTTAAGGAGAATGAAGTAAACAAACTGCCTACATTGTGTAATGAAGGAATTTGATATGGAGAAGTAATAATTCACCAAGCTGACTTTTTTTTTCTTCAATGGTGATCCAAGTAAGGACCATGCACCAGTCTCATTTCCTTACTCACTGTTCTTTTCTTTTCCTCCAGTACTCTCTCATTCTTCCTGACTTCTGACGAACTTTTTCCACTGTGCTTCCTCGGAATTCTTACATATTCAATACCTTTTCCCTCACTACTTCTCTGTCCGTTGTTTCTTCAGCTTTTATTTTAATTTTTTTTTTCAAAATAATTTTCTATTTCATGGATCCAATTCGTTTTTTATTTTTTGTCGCACAAATATGTTAAGACCTTTTTGGTTAATCTGCTGCCTTGTATTCGATATAAATATTCGAAGAATAACAGTCTCCTTTTCCTCACTACTTCTGGTAAGTCTCCTATATTTCGATAAATATCATTCCTTCGTAATTTCCAACCTTCCATAGTTTCTCGTGGTCCTATTATAACGCTGATGATCCGCTTATCTGGTATTTCTAATTTACAGAAATTATAGTTTGACGCTGGATTTGCACTTGCATAAAGAAATTCTGGCTTCATTATTGTATCGCTATGCCCCATTTTTACATTTTGAGATAGGCGTTTTGTATTGTAGTTTAGTTATACCATAAACCATTCCCATTCTATGCTCCTTTCCTTAATAGCGGCTTTTTCAAAACCATTTTCTTGGATCATCTCCCCAAGGCGTTTAAATTTATAAACCTTTAATTGTGTTCATAGTTGCCCCTGATAAAGAAAGTTTATGCTCATTTTTTGTATCAGTACATAACGCCCTTTTCAATTATCACCAGATTTCAGCTATTGTGAAAGCTCTCCCTCGGTTTCTGTACAAAAATTTTATGAGGGTTAACTTCTCTTTTTATCGTAAATACCACAGATCATTCGAACAAAAAATGCCAAGTAGCTAGAACAAACACAGATCACGTCCTTATAAATAAATGGTAGCAGAGATTGATCGCAACACTGTCATCCAATGCCTTTCACATCGGTCTGTTAAAGAAACTTACGACACATTCGGTCTCAAACAAAGTGAGGTACTTCGAACAGAATGACCCCCTCCACGGCAACCAGCGTGGTTTCCGCCGGAATCGATCGTGAGAAACACAACACGAGCTTTTCACAGGTCCCACCCTGTAAGACATGGATCGAGAAAGATCAGGAAGATGCAGTATTTTTTGCCTTGCGGAAATCATTTAGCTTAATATCACACCCCGGGTAGTGTGTTGGGACCTTTGCTGTTCGTGGTGTATATCAGTGACGTTGTGGACCATATTAATAGTAGCCTCTGGATTTTCAAAGATTACGTAGTTATCTATAATCAAGTACTATCTAATGCAAGCCACACAAGTATTCAGTCAGATCCTAATAAGATTTGAAAATGGTACAAGGACCGATCACTTGCTTTAAATGTTCAGAACTGTAAATTTATACTGTTCACAGAATGCGAAAAAAATAGTATCTTATGAAAACAATACCAGTGATCCGTAATTACAATCAGTCAACTCCTACAACAATTTGTAGAAATCCGAAGTAGAACGTCCACATAGGCTTTGTCGTAGGTAAAGCAGCCGGCCGGTGTGGCCGTGCGGTTCTAGGTGCTTCAGTCTCGAACCGCGTGACCGTTATGGTCGCAGGTTCGAATCCTGCCTCGGGCATGGGTGTGTGATGTCCTTAGGTTAGTTAGGTTTAAGTAGTTCTAAGTTCTAGGGGACTGATGACCTCAGATGTTAAGTCCCGTAGTTCTCAGAGCCATTTCAACCAATTGTAACAAACTTTACACGTAATTTCAAATCTTTACGAAATCTCGCTAAACCCCACAGTACGATGAAACGAAAAAAGTTTACCGCTTACGACGTTTTCGCTTTTCGTGCAGTAAAACTGCCGCACGAAGCCTGACGTTTTAATTTATTACTTCTCTACTACCTACTGTATTCGTGACACATCATGCAGACAGTATACGCACATATCAGTGAATTTACTAGCAAAATTATCTTATTGAAGGTCACATACTTTAGAAGATATGACGTCATAAACAATAATACGCTTCAGAACTACCGCGTCATGCAAGAAGAGTGAATTTATTACTTCGTTGCTACTAATTCTATTCATAACAGTTTGCGCCAAAACTATCCACTTATGCCGCTGAATTTATCTACAAATATGTATCACTGTACGACACACAGTTCAGGAGATATGACATCAAATGCTGAGGTGGGTGAAATACTGTGGCACATGTACTACGTTGTAACTGATTGCTCCTTTACTACTAACACTATTCGCAACACATTTCGGTGACACTATACACAAATCCCGCTGAACGTACTTACAAAAATATTTCATTGTATGATAGAATGTTCAAGAGAGATGACTTCATAAATATTGAGCTGGGTGAAAACGAAACTGCCGGGCGAGAGTCGCTAAATGGTTCAAATGACTTTAGGCGCTATGGGACTTAACATCTGAGGTCATCAGTCCCCTAGACTTAGAACTACTTAAACCTAACTAACATAAGGACATCACACACATCCATGCCCGAGGCAGGATTCGAATCTGCGAGCGTAGCAGCAGCGCGGTTCCCGACTGAAGCGCCTAGAATTGCTCGGTCACAGCAGCCGGCGAAAGTCGCTAGAGATGAAAGTGGAACATTTGTAAAAATACGAGTGAAATATGTTAAATGTATGTGAAACATATTTGACATGTGTGTACATGGGTTAACTCATAGGTAAAAATCTCATCCTAGACTCTTGGAATGATTTCAACCGAATTTGGTAAACATCTTGAATACGACCTGGAAAGAAATTCTGTGGGGGTAAGAACCACCAGCCTCAGATTGTGATGAGTGTAATGACATGGATGGTGAAGGGGGAGGAGAAGATGGACAGACGGCAAGGGGAAATGAGGAGATAGGTTGGTTGGTTGGTTTGGGGAAGGAGACCAGACAGCGTGGTCATCTGTCTCATCGGATTAGGGAAGGATGGGGAAGGAAGTCGGCCGTGGCCTTTCAGAGGAACCATCCCGGCATTTGCCTGGAATGATTTAGGGAAATCACGGAAAACCTAAATCAGGATGGCCGGACGCGGGATTGAACCGTCGTCCTTCCGAATGCGAGTCCAGTGTGTAACCACTGCGCCAGAAATGAGGAGATAGCTTGGGGAGAGGGTGAAGAGGAGATGGACAGATAGAGGGTGGATGAGGAGATGGCTGAGAGAGTGAGGAGGAAAAAATGGAGAAAGAGAAGTAGAAGGATATGGAATTAGCGTGTGTGGTGCGGGGAGGTGGCCAGAGGGAGGGGCATGTGGAGATGGACAGAGTTGGGGGCAGGGGGTGGGTGCAGGTGGACAGAGAGAGGGTGTGGAGGACATGGACAGACAGGGGGTGGAGGAGAATTTAAAGATTAAAAACAGCCTTGATCGCAACTGTTTATTTTTATTGGAAGGAGAAGATAGACGGAGGGAGCGGAAGTAGATGGACTAGTAGAAGATTTGAGTAAATACATATCTGGGCAATGCGGGCACTCAGCTGGCTTAGAAATATACAATCCTCTATGTATGGCTTCTGTAAGGAGTATAAAGGTACGACTAGAGTAATTACAACGCTGTCACTCTACCTGGACTCCCTATGCGAACAGAACATGACGAAACTTTAAAATGTGCTACAATTGAAGCACCCTCTTACTGGCGCCTCACAATAGTTCGTAGTGTATTGTTATAGATGTAGAACTCTTTGCATTATCTGTCCCCTAAGATTATGGTAATTACAGCGTTGTCTGATGCCTTTTGAATTTATAGTACATAGTGAAATTTTAAGATATAGTGACTTATTTTAATTCAAAAGATGCACACACACATATATAACATATTAATTTTCAAAGAAATTAATTATTTGTGAAAGATAATGTCCTTTAAGTACTGGTCTTCTTTTTCGGGACGCTCGTCGACCCTCTGCGCGAAGTTTATAACTCTCTTCAACATGTTATGGGGTATAGCAAGAATGTTTCGCTCAGTGGTATCTATTAATTGAAGTACAATATGTGACTTACTGATCTACGCTTTGCTCTTGAGGAAGCTTCACAGTAAAAAGTCACATGGAGTAAGGTGTGGATACCGGGGGTGACCAGTCAACATCTCTTCTGTTGTACGGGGTGTTTATTAGTCTCTCCGCAGTGCCGTTTGATTGTTAGCCGCGTGTGCCGTATGGTTGTTCGCCTGCCTGGGTTACTTCTCTTCAAGTGGACTCTCCCAACATTCCACTGCTCCGTTATTCTCAGCCAGCGTCAGTAGTATCTTTGGTGTGTGTCGTTACATGTTGAAGTGAACGTTTAAGTTTAGTTCCTTTGTTCGTTTGTTTCGTTATTGTCACTGGTAAAATGCTAACCATTGAAGAACGTGTGTTTTTAGCCGAACAAGTTTTCAAAGCTGGCGGTAAATACACAGTTTCAGTTCGTCAAACATTTAATTCAGTTTTCCCGGAGGTAACATTCCCACATCGCGATACTGTGCGAGATTTGACTAACAAATTTCGAAGTACGGTTTCAGTGAGAGATGCACCGAGAAGCGGTCGTCTTAGCGTTTTATCTGAGTATAAACTACTCGATATTTCCACTAAAATGTCCATGAGTCCGAAAATGTCAGTAAGAAAACTCGCCTAGGAAATCGATGTTAGTGTTGGAACGGCCCACACAGCTGTAAGGAAAAAATTAGAATTTTTGCCGTACAAAGTGATAGTAGTGGCAAGAACTGAAAAATACTGATCATGGCAAGAGACTGCATTATTGTCAATCGTTCAAAAATTTCTTTCAACAAAATGGAAGGGATATTCTTAATGAAACGTTTTTCACTGATGAGGCGTGGTTTCATTTATCCGGGTACATGAACTCGCAAAATTCTCGTATGTGGAGTACTGCAAGTCCATTGTGTATTGATGAGGAACCACTTCATTCTGTGAAAATAGGAGTTTTGATTGCAATTTCTAGACGTCGGATTGTGGGTCCCATATTTTTCAACGAAACAATAAACGCACAACGATACTGCATTGATATTCTGTACCCATTCATAGGAGAACTTGTGTTAAGTGAAATACTGAACGGTTATTTTCAACAAGATGGTGCAACCGCGCATACAGCTCGATTTTCAATGTCACTGCTTGCTGATGTTTTTGGTGATCGCATAATGTCACAGGGACTTTGGCCTCCACGATCGCCTGACCTAATACCACCTGACTTTTTCTTCTTGGGTGTAGCGAAAGCAACTGTCTATAAAAACCGTTCAAAATCCATCGATGAACTGAAAACTGCAATATCCACTTTCATTGCTTCTGTTACAGAAGAAATGTTACAGCTCGTGTTTGGAAACATGATTAGACGAACTGAATTGTGTATTCAACAACAGGGAGGACACATTCAACATTTAATGTGAAAATTTGTAAGTAAAAATGAATATTCAATAAATTAATAAGTTGTATTTCACAGAGTTTCATTTCGGTATATTCACTGCGGCATACGGCATACGCGGCTAACAACCATACGGCACTGCGGAAAGACTTTTTGAACATCCCGTATATCACATTTCCCAAAAACAACTTCCTTACTTAAGATTTACAAACATTGGGAGTGTTAGCTGTTGCACCATCTTGCTGAAGTCAAAAATTTCGACGATTTATGCCACGGCGACGAAGTTCTGGGATGAGAAATTCATGCAGCATTGTCACATAATACTCTGCGTTCACAGTGATAGCTTTCCCATTTTCTTCGAAGAACTGAGGCACTGTTATTGTGGTCTTCAGTTCAGAGACTGGTTTGATGCAGCTCTCCATGCTGCTCTATCCTGTGCAAGCTTCTTAATCTCCAAGAAAATACTGCAACCTAAATCCTGAATCTGTCTAGTGTATTCTTCTCTTCGTCTCCCTCTACGATTTTTACCCTCCACGCTTCCCTCCAACACTAAATTGGTGATCCCTTGAAGCCACAGAACGTATCCTGCCAACCGATTCCTTCTACTAGTCAATTTGTGCCACAATATCTCTTCTCCCCACTTCTGTTCAGTATTTCCTCAGTAGTTACGTGATCTACCCACCTAATCTTCAGCATTTTTCTGTAGCATCATATTTCGAAAGCTGTTCTCTTCTTGTTTAAGCTATTTATCGTCGGCACTATGACTCCAAAATTTCGTAATCCAGCCCACACTGTAACCCTATCACAGTGCAATGGGCGTTGGTGCAGTTGCTGAAGGTTTTTTTAGAGACCAATAACAATTGTTTTGTTTGTTAGTACTGCCGTTTAACTAAAAATAAGCCTGATCTGACAAAATCACAATTCCAGGTTCTTCCTCCAACATCTCTTTCATTACTTCAACAAACGTCTCCTATTCATAAAATCATGTGACCAACTCCTGAGCAAGAGCAGTTTTCAGAATGAGATTTTCACTCTGCAGCTGAGTGTGCGCTGATATGAAACTTCTTAACAGATTAAAACTGTGTGCCGGACCGAGACTCGAACTCAGGACAGGTCGTGAATCGTGCTTGGGTAGCTCAGTTGGCAGTTAATCGATCAACAACGAACTTAAATGGCTGTCTTGCGAAGTCCGCCCTGTGCAGATGCAACGAACGAAAGCGAACAAAATGAGATTAAAAAAATAAAAAAAATAAAAAGTTGGTAGAGCTCTTGCCCGCGAAACGCAATGATCCCGAGTTCGAGTCTCGGTCTGGCACACAGTTTTAATCTGTCAGGAAGTTTCGACAGCAGTTTTGTTGGGATGAAACGTTATATGGGGTAAAATGCGTGGAACGGAGGAATTTGGTAACACGAGAGACTGTACAAGTCGTCTTGCAGATGGGTTAGAGCTCTGTTGAATTGCATGATGCATAACTTCAACCTTTTCAGGTGATGTAACCGGCTTTGCACTGCCACCCGGGTTTTCCTTCGCGGAAGAACCTGTCTCACGAAAGTTTTTAACCCATAGGAGAATGGTATTGCGGGTTGGACTTACATCATTGGAGACGAAAATTTCTCTGAGTGGTCGTCACAGATTCTGCATTTTTAAAGAAAGTCTCCACGACGGTGTTGCACTGTTCATCTCTCCATTGTAACAAAAATGCTACTGTAGGGGAGAACAATGTGCCCAAGCATGCCCCCTTGCTCTCTGCTGACTCACCTGCCACTTCCCCAGAAACGACAGGTAACGCTGACTCACGCTACATGAAGTCAGGAAGGTCATCCAGCTTCGAAAGATGCAACGTTTATGCGATGAGTAAAAATGCGTAAGTTACGTATTCTGCACAACGGATGACGCCGAAAAGAATCTACCATGTTGCAATGTAGGACTACATGAGATACAGGTCTTATATTGTTACATGTGGATAATATTCCCGAAAATTTTTCGAAGTTTGTTTGCAAATGGACTTCCAACTGGAATCGTCCACTCGTATACAATGAGTGACAAAAAAATTAAACAGCTAGAAGACTGGTCTAATGAAAACGAAATTCAGCATACATACATACCATCAGCAATTATGTGAATGATGAGAGTTGATTTCATCTGTGACGGCTAGAATGGCCACCAGAGGGCATTGATGTAGTTGCTACGTGCCTATGTTCTTTAGTCTGACAGGGCACATAATGAGCGTGTAAAAAGACAGTGAGTATTGTGAAGTAGCTCAGAGAACGCCGTGTATGGTCCCGGCAGAGGTTCGAGTCCTCCCTCGGGCATGGGTGTGTGTGTTTGTCCTTAGGATAATTTAGGTTACGTAGTGTGTAAGCTTAAGAAATGATGACCTTAGCAGGTAAGTCCCATAAGATTTCACACACACGCCGTGTGCTCACATGCAATAACATTACGGGTACTCGACAGAGTTTGAAAGAGGCATCTGGAAACCACATCTGTCGATTAACCTACTGTGCACTTCACTGAGCGAGGTGGAGCAGTGGTTAGTACACTGGACAAAGATTCAGGAAGACGGCGGTTCAAATCCACGACTGGCCATTCAGAGTTAAGATTTCCATGACTTGCCTCAATCACTCCATACAAATACCGGGACGGTTCGTCTGAAAAGGGCGCGGCCGAGTTCGTTCCGATCCTTTTGTAGCCCGAGCTAGCGCTCCGCCTCCAAAGACCGCGCTGTCGACGAGACGTTAAACACTACTCTTTCTTTTCTTCTTTTCACTGTGCACTAAGCACACCGTAATACCTTCACATCTTCACCTAGCACCGAACACTAGTAATGGACCCACACCAACACTTCTTGTCATTCCACGCCGTTAGATGGAGACTAGAAGAATGGGCTAATGAAACACCACGCAATGAGTAGTTTACCGTTAACACCACATATACGGCTTCGTTTGGAGAATGAGCTGCTGAAGAGTGGCATTGCCCGTTACAAACTTCTAGGACATGTAGAGGGTAGTGAGTACATAACATTTTGAATAGGAACCTATTTCCGGAAACGTATCGTTTCCGTTCTACGACAGTTTCAATGTAGATGATTATCTCATCCACACCCACGTGAGGAATGCACTTAGGCGTGACCCAGTACAATTGTTGCAATCCATTTGAAAAGAATTCTGACTCGTTCCGTTATTACTTACGCATTTGTGTTACACCTTACGGTTTACACTAGTCGACAACAACAAGAACCCAGCATCTACGGCACCAGCCTCAACGTACCGATGCATTACAACAGCGGCTCGATGTGGCGACCACCAACTTTGTTACACACATTGTACCTCCGAAGCATGTTCTGGTACACTCTCTCCATCCCACCTGGTGTCTCTTCAATGTTTTGTGCAGCGGCCAGGACTCGTGCCAGCATATCTTCCTCTGTCTCTACAGGTGTCTTATAAATTAGTCTCTTCATACGACCCCACAAGAAGTAGTCCATAGGGCTTAAGTCCAGTGATCGTGGCGGCCACGCGGTTGGACCACCACGGCCTACCCATCTTTCACCATACCGTCTGTTGAGATGTCTCCGGACAGCCAGTGACAAGTGAGGTGGTGCTCCATCATGCTGAAAACACATTTCCTGACGGACATTCAATGGCACAGCTACCAAGAACGGCCCCAGTATGTGTCGTATGAACACTAAGTATGCAGGATCCGTCAGCTTGGATAGACGGAGGTGTGGTCCAATCACATGACCGTCCAGAATAGCTGCCCACACGTTAATTCCAAACATGTCTTGAAATCCCTGATCATGCGTGGCATGAGGGTTTTCGACCGCCCAGACATGGCTATTTCGAGCATTCAGAACACAATCCGTAGTGAGCCTACATTCATCTGTGAAGACAACTCGACGTGGAAACAGGGGCACGTCGATGCGACGGTGCAGGAACCATGTGGAGAAGGCGACGCGTTGTGGAAAGTCTGTTGGACCCATTGCGTGTACCCTTTGTAAGTGGTACGAATGTAATTGTTGCTCATGCAGGACTTCCAAGACGGTGCTGTGACTAGCAGCCATCGCACGCGCAATTGTTCGCGTACTCGTTGACGGGCTATCTTCAATGCGACGCAGTACACCTTTCTCAAAGTCGGGAGTTCGGCGTCGCCGTGGAGCACCGCAGTCCTGCCTCCTCACAGTGAAGGTACCCGTTTCTCGTAGCCGTTGTGTAACTTGGGCAAACAGTTTATGCGATGGAGTGTGACGGTGTGGAAAACGTTCGTGATACAGCCGACCAGCAGCTCTTCCGTTACCTCCAGCTTCGCCCTACACAAGGAGCATGTCTGTGTATTCCGCAAACGTGTACTGCACCATGTTTCCTCTATCGGTGATGCACAGGTTTTGACTCGGTCTCACAGCAAAGCGGACAATAAGTGACATCTGGGGATCGTTTGACGTAGTACATGTTGTTGTGACTTGGCAAGACAGCCAAGTCACTATGAGAGGAAGCCGAAAGGCACGCGTTTAAGCTCACGCAGGCTGGCGTGAGGTCAGGAACAGTTAAAGGAGTTGAGTCTAGTAAAAAAAGTACGTAGCTTCTGGAATACTTAACTTTAATCCATAACTGGTGAACATCGGTCTGAAGGTACATGCATCACGAGATAAATAGCACATGATAATGGCGCCTTGCTAGGTCGTAGCAAATGACGTAGCTGAAGGCTATGCTAACTATCGTCTCGGCAAATGAGAGCGTATTTTGTCAGTGAACCATCGCTAGCAAAGTCGGCTGTACAACTGGGGCGAGTGCTAGGACGTCTCTCTAGACCTGCCATGTGGCGGCGCTCGGTCTGCAATCACTGACAGTGGCGACACGCGGGTCCGACGTATACTAACGGACCGCGGCCGATTTAAAGGCTACCACCTAGCAAGTGTGGTGTCTGGCGGTGACACCACACATGTCATCGTGTCTGCCCTGTTGCATACCAGGACAGGGAACTCTCTTGCCTTAAGCAGACGTTGACGAGGTACACATCTGAACTAAAACTGTCGTAGAACGGAAACGATACGATTTCATACATGGGTTCCTATTCAAAATGTACTCACTGCGCTCTACGTGTCCTACAAGTTTGTAACGGGAATTTCCGACCACCCTGTATGTCGTCAATGTGAGTATGGCGACGCTGAGGGGAGAGAACACACTCCGCGAGAGACACGACGGGTTTACCTTAGCGTCATGGTGCGGGTGAGGGGAGTCACCGGGTATGCCTTCAGATCGCTTCTGGTAGTGATCCGGGAAACTCGGACAGTACAGAGGTACGTCACAGACATCCAGTATCATGTGTTACGTATCGTGATACCAAATCCTAATAAAGTTCCAACAGGACACTCCACACACGGCACGTATCTCCACGAACTGCCCGTGTAAAGATGAAGCTACTCATTCAGCCTACGATATCTCCCGTTTTGTCCCTGGTAGAACATGTACTGGACCAGATCGGGCGTTAACTTCATTCCTACCCCAATATCCGATATACGAGGGCAGTTCAATAAGTAATGCAACACTTTTTTTTCTGAAACAGGGGTTGTTTTAATCAGCATTGGAATACACCAGGTTATTCCCCAATCTTTTAGCTACACAACACTATTTTTCAATGTAATCTCCATTCAATGCTACAGCCTTACGCCACCTTGAAATGAGGGCCTGTATGCCTGCACGGTACCATTCCACTGGTCGATGTCGGAGCCGACGTCGTACTGCATCAATAACTTCTTCATCATCCGCGTAGTGACTCCCACGGATTGCGTCCTTCATTGGGCCAAACATATGGAAATCCGACGGTGCGAGATCGGGGCTGTAGGGTGCATGAGGTAGAACATTCCACTGAAGTTTTGTGAGCTCCTCTCGGGTGCGAAGACTTGTGTGAGGTCTTGCGTTGTCATGAAGAAGGAGAAGTTCGTTCAGATTTTTGTGCCTACGAACACGCTGAAGTCGTTTCTTCAATTTCTGAAGAGTAACACAATACACTTCAGAGTTGATCGTTTGACCATGGGGAAGGACATCGAACAGAATAACCCCTTCAGCGTCCCAGAAGACTTTAACCATGACTTTACCGGCTGAGGGTATGGCTTTAAACTTTTTCTTGGTAGGGGAGTGGGTGTGGCGCCACTCCATTGATTGCCGTTTTGTTTCAGGTTCGAAGTGATGAACCCATGTTTCATCGCCTGTAACAATCTTTGACAAGAAATTGTCACCCTCAGCCACATGACGAGCAAGCAATTCCGCACAGATGGTTCTCCTTTGCTCTTTATGGTGTTCGGTTAGACAACGAGGGACCCAGCGGGACAAACCTTTGAATATCCCAACTGGTGAACAATTGTGACAGCACTACCAACAGAGATGTCAAGTTGAGCACTGAGTTGTTTGATGGTGATCCGTCGATCATCTCGAGCGAGTGTGTTCGCACGCTCCGCCATTGCAGGAGTCACAGCTGTGCACGGCCGGCCCGCACGCGGGAGATCAGACAGTCTTGCTTGACCTTGCGGCGATGATGACACACGCTTTGCCCAACGACTCACCATGCTTTTGTCCACTGCCAGATCACTGTAGACATTCTGCAAGCGCCTATGAATATCTGAGATGCCCTGGTTTTCCGCCAAAAGAAACTCGATCACTGCCCGTTGTTTGCAACGCACATCCGTTACAGACGCCATTTTAACAGCTCCGTACAGCGCTACCACCTGTCGGAAGTCAATGAAACTATACGAGACGAAGCGGGAATGTTTGAAAATATTCCACAAGAAATTTCCGGTTTTTTCAACCAAAATTGGCCGAGAAAAAAAAATGTGTTGCATTACTTATTGAACTGCCCTCGTATAAGGAGCCTGTTACATAATTTGTGGACCAAAGCTTCTCAGGACGGGATGGAATGTCTGTATGAAACCCTTCACAAACAAATCATCGCCTGCATCGAGAACCAAGAGGATGCACATACTTCTGACAAGGAACTGTTTTTGTTATTCATTTAACTTCATTTTGTAATCATAGAAATAAAACCGCATAAACTTCTAGGTCCTGACCGTCAAGGTAAACTTGAATAATACGCGTACAGAGTATAAAGTAAGTAAGGTACTTACAGGTCATTTTACGGAATGCAGACTCACCCGTTGGAGCTGGTGGTCGTGGCTGAACAAAGAAGAGATCGGGTTGACACTGGGCTGATCTCGCTGCGCGGAACTAACTGGGTGCCAACCACCCCACTTAGAGGCCCTGATGCGACCTCTTCCTGCCTGATTAGCGTCTCGGTTCTCAAGTTCACCGCCGCTGTCACTCCTCATTTGTCATTGACTCAGCTGTGTTCCGTTGTTGCAAATACACCTGTGAATAAGCAACGACACTTTTGTTGGGATAGCCGTGACATCGGTAACAAGTATTCAAAAACTTCACAGTATCGTATGGAATCGGAGAATCGATATCGGAAGTTTTGAATGATGTCAAGGGAAATAAAAACTTTCCACTAATAGTTTGATGAAAATTAAAATGTAGGCAGCACATAGGAAACAAGTGCAGTGGTGAAAATTACACACTACCTACTTTAAGTACGCTGTTTAGGTTTTTATGTTGGTAACTCCACGTAGCGCTCTGTATGAAAATGACTGACTGTGCTGTGTGCAGTCTTTGGCTGATTGGACTCATTGTTGGAATATTCGCTTGTGTAGTGTTGGGCAGTTGTATGTGAACAGCGCGTAGCGTTAGGCAGTTGCAGGTGAGTCGCCAGCAGTGGTGTATGTGGAGAGAGAGATGGCGGAGTTTTGAGAGGTTACTATAAGCGGACGATCTGGACTTGTGTCGGCCAGAGAAAGGAAATTTGTAAAGATGGAAGTCATGATGACTTTTGAACATTGTTACGGTAAATACATTGTTTGTTATCTATCAAAATCTTTCATTTGCTAACTGTGCCTATCAGTAGTTAGTGCCTTCAGTAGCTAGAATCTTTCATTGAGCTGGCAGTATTGGCGCTCGCTGTATTGCAGTAGTTCGAGTAACGACGATTTTTGTGAGGTAAGTGATTCATGAGAGGTATAGATTATTGTTAGTCAGGGCCATTCTTTTGTAGGGATTATTGAAAGTCAGATTGCGTTGCGCTAAAAATATTGTGTGTCAGTTTAGTGATGATCAGAATAAATAAAGAGAGAAATGTCTGAGTACGTTCAGTTTTGCTCAGCTGTTTGTAAATCAAATAACGTAAGAGGTTTACCAGCACAGTCTTTCATAATTTTTTCTAAGGGGACGTTTCAGTACAGTCTACATAAACATACATCAGTACTAAAAAACATGTATTCTCTACAATGTAAATCGGTTCGCATATTGATTCTGCGCACGAGCTGGTTCATGAACATAACGTACTTCCATATTCCATCTTGTAGTCTAAATTGTCTTCAATATAGCTTAAAAAGATTTTAGCAGCCAATACCTTGCGATATCGTCAGAATCGATACTTTTATTCCTATTATTGCCAGGTTTCAAATACAGTTTCTAATAGACTGTTAGAAAACAGTTAGGAAATGAGACAAGCCGTCATGTATCACCTAAATATAAACTTACCAATATCTTTCATATAATGCTGAGAAAATGTAAAAAAAAAATTCGAGTAGCAGTGGCCAAATTTCACTGTGTTTCTGCACCAAAACTACGGTAAAGGATATGTTCACTCGTGATATAAAGTCTTTCTGAAGTTCTGCGACCACTTCGAGTACATTATCAAATGTTATGTTTGGATTGCAAAGTTTTTAAATTTTATTCGATCTGTACAGTGAGTTCCGGTATCTACCACTTGCAGATCATCTTAGTTATTACACTTGAAGTGCCAAAGAAACTGATATAGGCATGCGTATTCACATTTACAGATATATTTCAACAGACAGAATACGGCGCTGCGATCGGCAACGCCTATATAAGACAAGTGCAGATTGCAGTGCTGGGGAATCAACAAGTGTCAGTGTGCGAACCATCCAACGAAACGTCATCGATATGGACTTACGTAGCCGAAGGCCCACTCGTGTACCCCTGTTGACTGCACGACACAAAGCTTTACGCCTGGCCAGGGCCCGTCGCCACCGACATTGGACTGTTGACGACTGGAAACAGGTTGCCTGGTCGGACGAGTCTCGTTTCAAATTGTAGTGAGCGGTTGTACGGTTACAGGTATGGAGACAACCTCATGAATCCATCGACCCTGGATGTCAGCAGGGAACCGTTCAAGCTGCTAGAGACTCCGTAATGGTGTGGAGCGTGTGCTTCTGGAGTGACATGGGACCCCTGATACGTCTAGATACGACTCTGACAGGTGATACGTATGTAAGTGTTCTGTCTCATCACCTACATCCATTCATGTCCGTTGTGCATTCGGACTTGAGCAATTTCAGCAGGACAAAGCGCCACCCCACACGTTCACATTTGCTACTTACAAGGGAACATCCCCATCGCACCCCCCTCAGATTTAGTTATAAGTTGGCACAGTGGATGATAGGCCTTGAAAAACTTAACACAGATCAATTGAGAAAACAGGAAGAAGTTGTGTGGAACTGTGAAAAAATAAGCAAAATATACAAACTGAGTAGTTCATGGGAAGATATGCAATATCAAGGAGATTAGGAACGCAGGAGCGCTGTGGTCTCGTGGTAACGGGAGCACCTGCGGAACGAAAGGTCCTTGGTTCAAATCTTCCATCGAGTGTAAAGTTTAATGTTTTATTTTCAGTTTATGTGACAAACTCTTATGTTTTCATCACTTTTTTGGGAGTGATTATCACATCCACAAGAAAACCTAAATCGCGCAAGGTAGAAGAATCTTTTTACCCATTCGCCAAGTGTACAAGTTAGGTGGGTCGACAACATATTCCTGTCATGTGACACACATGCTGTCACCAGTGTCGTATAGAATATATCAGACATGTTTTCCTGTGGAGGAATCGGTTGACCTATGACCTTGCGATCAAATGTTTTCGGTTCCCATTGGAGAGGCACGTCCTTTCGTCTACTAATCGCACGATTTTGCGATGCAGTCGCAAAACAAAGACACTAAACTTATTACAGTGAACAGAGACGTCAGTGAACGAACGGACAGATAATAACTATGCAAAAATAAAGAAAGTAAAATTTTCACTCGAGGGAAGACTTGAACCAAGGACCTCTCGTTCTGCAGCTGCTCACGCTACCACTGGACCACGCCGCTCCTGAGCTCACATTGTCATGATGTTGTCTATGTAGTCCATGGACTACTCAGTTTGTATATTTTGCTTATTTTTTCACAGTTCCACACAACTTCTTCCTGTTTTCTCAATTGATCTGTGTTCAGTTTATCAAGGCCTATCCACGGTGCCAACTTATAACTAAATCTGAGGGGGGTGCGATGGGGAGGTTCCCTTGTTAGTGTCTCCAGGAACACTCTTCTGAGTTGAAACACTTCCACTGGGCGCCTAACTCCCCAGACACGAACATTATTGAGCATAGCTGGGATGCCTTCCAACGTGCCGTTCAGAAGAGATCTCCACCCCCCCCCCCACCCCCCGTACTCTTACGGATTTATGGACAGTGCTGCAGGATTAATGGTGTCATTTCCCTCCAGCACTACTTCAGACATTAGTCGGGTCCATGTCACGTCGTGTTGCGGCTCGCAGGGGTCTTACACGATATTAGGCAGGCGTACCAGTTTCTTTGGCTCTTCAGTGGTATCATCATTTGAAACACGCTGTTGGATGATGACCTCTCCTAGATTTTTTCATTCATTACAGTCTTCAGCTGTTCACACCCATCTTATGATTTTTGTGAGCACCTAACGGGAAGAGAGGCCGAGAATCAAACGGCAGTAGTCATCACGGAAGCTTCTAAGGGAGATAATTGTAATTTGACGTTTATCTCCTGAACAGAGTCATTGGCTCCGCCAGCTGTAGGGTCAATTTAGCGATGTCTTACCAGATCGCCTGGGTGAATTTCAGGGGTAAAATATGAAATGGAGCTTATAGACATTATTCCTGTAAGGCACAAATCTATTGCCTGCACCTCGGATTAGGGAGCTTAAGACAGTTGGCCACAGATGAGATGTTGAAGGAGAAAGTTATTACGTTACCTAAGTCACCCTACTCTTCCCTCATCTTTGTTGTGCCTAACGGGCAGGACAGGGTGCGTTCCATTTTGGATTATTGAGCTTTGAATAAAAAGGTAATTATTCAGTCAATATCAATGCCTGACCTGCGCAAGTGTTTTGGCTGGTTTCAGGAGGTGAAAGTTTTTGCTACTCTTGATCTTAATCAGGCATATCCCAGATTCCATGAGCCCAAGAATCAAAGCTTATCACGGCTTTTGCCGAGGACTGGAATCTTTATAAGTACAAAAAGGTTCCGTTCGAAGAGTCTACAAGTCCGCCACCCTTTCTAGAATTTTGGGAAAAATGTTCAAATGTGTGTGAAATTCTATGGGACTTAACTGTTAAGGTCATCTGTCACTAAGCTTATACACTACTTAACCTAAATTGTCTTAACGACAAACACACACACCCATGCCCGAGGGAAGACTCGAACCTCTGCCGGGAACAGCCGCACAGTCCATAACTGCAGCGCCTCAGACCGCTCGGCTAATCCCGCGCGGCAGAATTTTGGACAAAGTTTTGAGGTGCTGAAGTTTCGGTGCATTTACAATTTCCTTCATGATCTAGTAATTTTTAGTCGAAATTTTGAGGAACACCTTAAGCATGTTAGAGACGTCCTTCCGCATCTTTGCAATGCGAGTTTCACAGGCAAGCCGTCAAATGTGAGATTTACACAATCCGAAATATCCTTTTTAGGTCGTCGAGTCTCTGCTCAGTGTGTCTGAGCAGATCAGAGCCACACTGAGGCCATCTAGTCACGCCGGCCTCCAACGAATACGAGAAACCATTCCCGGCTTTGCTCAGTTCGCGGCACCCCTTAATGAACTAAGGAGAAAGAGGCGGATATTTGAATAGAGGCCTACAAGTCCTGAACGTAGCCTCGAAGAGTACCCCAATGTTAACAAGGCCCGACTTTAGTAGGGACTTAATTATTCAGACGCATCGATGGCAGGTGTTGAGGAAGCCCCTTTACAGGAGGATGTTGTGGGAGACGGTCTGTCGCATACGCTTCGCGTGCCGTCTCCTCACTTGAAGCCAAATGTTCTATGTAGAGGCTCTGGCCATTTTGTTCGCGGCTGAGAAGTTCAAAATCTATCTAGAACACTGCCCGTTCTTGCTAGAAACAGATAGCCAGTCCCTACGCTTGGCTAGGCCAAGATTCATAAGACGTATTGCGAGGTGTGAATTGAGGATTTCTGCTTTCCAGTTCCAGTTTAAGCACATCCGAGGTACCGAGAAGACGGCCGCTGTGGCCGAGCGGTTCTAGGCGCGTCAGTCCGGAACCGCGCTGCTGCTACGGTCGTAGGTTCGAATCCCGCCTCGGGCATGGATGTGTGTGATGACCTTAGGTTAGTTAGGTTTAAGTAGTTCTAAGTCTAGGGGACTGATGACCTCAGATGTTAAGTCCCATAGAGCCATTTGAACCATTTGGTACCGAGAATATTATCGCCTGTGGCCTAAGCAGGATGTTCGGGGACGAATGAGATCCACTACCGGACGAAGAAGAGGGTGAATCTAATCAAACGGTTGCCTCAGTTCTTCACATCTGCCCTACATTAACTGGGTGACTTCTCTTTTTTGAAAACATTGGGAAACAGCAGGATTCGGAGACAGAGCTGAGCAAACTGTAGGAGAGAACTGAGAAAAGGGAAGTTGTTAGGCTGTACTTCATGGAGGGGAATATTCTGTGTTGCTCTGCTCGGGAAAGCCATGCTCATAAGATACGAGGGTAATCCCAAAAGTAGGTCTCCTATTTTTTATAAGTACATGGACCTGTTTATTTCTACAAAGGTAGACATCAGTTTAGGCAACGGCCTTGCTGCAGTGGATACCCCCGTTCCCGTGAGATCACGGAAGTTAAGCGCTGTCGGGCGTGGTCGGCACTTGGATGGGTGACCATCCAGGCTGCCATGCGCTGTTGCAATTTTTCGGGGTGCACTCAGCCTCGTGGTGCTACTCGACCGAACAGTAGCGGCTTCGGTCAAGAATACCTTCATAATGACCGGGAGAGCGGTGTGCTGACCCCACGTCCCTCCTATCAGCATCCTCCACTGAGGGTGGCATGGCGGTCGGATGGTCCCGGTAGGCCACTCGTGGCCTGAAGACGGAGTGTGTTTACATCAGTTTACAGATTGAACATTTAGCTATTTTTCGACATAATCACCATTTCTGTCGGTGCATTTTTGTAGACGCGATGGCAGTTTTTGTATGCCCATGTCATACCAGCTCGCCGCCATGCTGTTCAGAAAGTTATGAACCTCTTCTTTCACATCGTCGTCGGAACTGAATCGCTGGGACCACAATTAAAGCTGACAGGTACTGTGAGACTCTGAAAAAATTCGAACAGGCAACTCAGAAGCAGAGAAGACGAATGTTGAACAAGGGCGTCCACATTCTCCATGACAACGCTCGCCCACACATCGCTCGGCAAACCGTTGCTCTCCTGCAACAGTTTCAGTGGAACATAATCACCCACCCACCCTGTAGTCCTGACTTGGCGCCCTGTTCCCTAGGTTAAAAGAACATTTGGCCGGAAAGCAATTCAGCTCCGACGACGAGGTGAAAGAAGAGGTTGGTAACTCTCTGAACAGCATAGCAGCGAGCTGGTATGACATCGGCATACAAAAACTGCCTCAGCGTCTACAAAAATGCATCGACAGAAATGGTGATTATGTCGAAAAATAGCTAAATGTTCAAGCTGTAAACTGATGTAAACCATTGTAGAAATAAACAGGTCTATGTACTTATAAGAAAATAGGAGACCTTACTTTTAGGATTATCCTCGTAGCTCTACCTAAGGATTTATTCTCTCTTCTTTTTAATTTTTTTTTTTTGTAGTCTTCTGACTGATTTGATGCAGCTCACCATGAATTGCTCTATTTCGCCAACCTCTTCAACTCAGAGTAGCAGTTGCAACCTACGTCCTCAAGTATCTGTTGGATGTATTCCAATCTCTGTCTTCCTCTATGGTTTTTACCCTCTGTAGGTCCCTCTAGTGACACGGAAGTTATACCGTCATGCCTTAAAAGATCTTCTGTCATGCTATCCTGTACTGCTGGGGGTCGTTTATGAATCTTTAAGAGAAGAATGAAAATTAGGGAGCGCTTCATGTGTGAGGCTATGGGGATGCTGATTAGGGATCTTGCTCCAGGCTGTAAGACACGTGGCATTAGCAAGCCAGCACTAAATACCCGGCAGTGATTCTTGCACTGGATGTTGCTAATCAGCCCATTGAAAGGATGTACGTTGATTATATGACGCTGCTCCCACACTCGCGATGCGGCAATCGCTGCACGTTTGTTTGTGTGAACGCATTTACGCATTTTTCCTCGTTGCTTCCGGCGCGAGGCACTACATCCCAGATTACCATAAAATGTCTCCAATCAATATTCGGCACCTTGGCGCCATACAGCGTATTAGTTACAGACAATGCTACAACCTTCACCTCAGCATCCCTCCGCAGTTTCTCCTTTGAAGCTGGTACTGCCCATACAATAACAAGAACATACTACCCCAGTCCGTCGCTTGCAGGACCCCGCAATTTACGGGGAAATCTCATGGGGAAAGTTCGAGATTGTGTGGATTTGTGTAAGGACTTCCCAGCGCAGTGTTGTCGAAACAGTCTTGGCAACATCAGCGTGTGGCGCGCATGATCCTGTAACAGAGTGATGTCGTCCTAGACATTCCCGGCCGTTTGCACATGATGGCGCGTTTTAGTTTTTGCAGTGTCCACGTACCGCTGTGCGTTCATTGGGGCACTGTGTTCCAGAAAGGCAATGAGCAGTGGGCTCTTGCAGTCAGAGAAAAAGGTCATCATGACTTTCTACATCTACATCTACATGACTACTATGCAATTCACATTCAAGTGCTTGGCAGAGGGTTCATCGAACCACAATCATACTATCTCTCTACCATTCCGCTCCCGAACAGCGCGCGGGAAAAACGAACACCTAAACCTTTCTATTCGAGCTCTGATTTCTCTTATTTTATTTTGATGATCATTCCTACCTATGTAGGTTGGGCTCAACAAAATATTTTCGCATTCGGAAGAGAAAGTTGGTGACGGAAATTTCATAAATAGATCTCGCCGCGACGAAAAACGTCTTTGCTTTAATGACTTCCATCCCAACTCGCGTATCATATCCGCCACACTCTCTCCCCTGTTACGTGATAATACAAAACGAGCTGCCCTTTTTTGCACCCTTTCGATATCCTCCGTCAATCCCTCCTGGAAAGGATCCCAACCGCGCAGCAATACTCCAACAGAGGACGAACGAGTGTAGTGTAAGCTGTCTCTTTAGTGGACTTGTTGCATCTTCTAAGTGTCCTGCCAATGAAACTTGGCTCGCCTTCCCCACAATATTATCTATGTGCTCTTTCCAACTGAAGTTGTTCGTAATTTTAACACCCAGGTACTTAGTTGAATTGACAGCCTTGAGAATTGTAGTATTTATCGAGTAATCGAATTCCAACGGATTTCTTTTGGAACTCATGTGGATCACCGTACAGTTTTCGTTATTTAGCGTCAACTGCCACCTGCCACACCATACAGCAATCTTTTCTAAATCGCTTTGCAACTGATACTGGTCTTCGGATGACCTTGCTAGACGGTAAATTACAGCATCATCTGCGAACAACCTAAGAGAACTGCTCAGATTGTCACCCAGGTCTTTTATATAGATCAGGAACAGCAGAGGTCCCAGGACTCTTCCCTAGGGAACACCTGATATCACTTCAGTTTTACTCGATGATTTGCCGTCTATTACTACGAACTGCAACCTTCGTGACAGGAAATCACGAATCCAGTCGCACAACTGAGACGATACCCCGTAAGCTCACAGCTTGATTAGAAGTCGCTTGTGAGGAACGGTGTCAAAAGCTTTCCGGAAATCCAGAAATACGGAATCAACCTGAGATCCCCTGTCGATAGCGGCCATTACTTCGTGCGAATAAAGAGCTAGTTGCGTTGCACAAGAACGATGTTTTCTGAAGCTATGCTGATTACGTATCAGTAGATCGTTCCCTTCGAGGTGATTCATAATGTTTGAATACAGTATATGCTCCAAAACCCTACTGCAAACCGACGTCAATGATATAGGTCTCTAGTTCGATGGATTACTCCTACTACCCTTCTTAAACACTGGTGCGACATGCGCAATTTTCCAATCTGTAGGTACAGATCTATCGGTGAGCGAGCGGTTGTATATGATTGCTAAGTAGGGAGCTATTGTATCAGCGTAATCTGAAAGGAACCTAATCGGTATACAATCTGGACCTGAAGACTTGCCCGTATCAAGCGATTTGAGTTGTTTCGCAACCCCTAAGGTATCTACTTCTTAGAAACTAACGCTAGCAGCTGTTCGTGTTTCAAATTCTGGAATATTCCATTCGTCTTCCCTGGTGAAGGAATTTCGGAAAACTGCGTTCAATAACTCTGCTTTAGCGGCACAGTCGTCGGTAACAGTACCATCGGCACTGCGCAGTGAAGGTATTGACTGCGTCTTGCCGCTTGTGTACTTTACATACGACCAGAATTTCTTCGGATTTTCTACCAAATTTCGAGACAATGTTTCGTTGTGGAACCTATTAAAGGCATCTCGCATTGAAGTCCGTGCCAAATTTCGCGCGTCTGTAAATTTTAGCCAATCTTCGGGATTTCGCGTTCTTCTGAACTTTGCATGCTTTTCCCCGGAGCTTGCATGACTTTTGTTTAGACTACGCTGCAGAAGTGTCACTGGGAAGCCCTTATACGTCCTCCATACAGTCCCCAGCTTTCCCCATGCGATTTCCGTAATTTTGGAGTCCTGGAGAAAGAAATTCGCGGTCGTCGCTTGGCTTCGGACAAAGAGGTGCATGCCGCGCGTGATTAGCCGAGCGGTTTGGGCGGTGCAGTCATGGACTGTGCGGCTGGTCCCGGCGGAGGTTCGAGTCCTCCCTCGGGCATGGGTGTGTGTGTTTGTCCTAAGGATAATTTAGGTTAAGTAGTGTGTAAGCTTAGGGACTGATGACCTTAGCAGTTAAGTCCCATAAGGTTTCACACCCATTTGAACACACCCAAAGAGGTGCATGCCTGGGTACAATCATGGTTCCTTAGGCAACCGCGAACATTTCTTCGTGAAGGAGAATGGGATAATTAATTGTATTAACAGTTACAGCGATTACTTTTGAAATAATAGACAATATACTAACATTTTTAGTGTGTCTCATTTTCATTTTAATGACCCTTACGTAACAGCAGTGAGTTCGACGAGAGTAGTTAACGTAAGATGTTAGCAGACGACACCTCAGTCCCCTGTTTGAGGCCACGCGCAATCTGCATGATGCCGCAGATTTTAAAACATCACGTTTGGAACAATCTATTGATCCTTGATGTCACTGGTCCTCTTCGACCGTAGCTGGCGCACCACAGCGAGTAGACCATTTAGAGCAGAAAGCTTCTCGTGTAAAACGGGCTTCCGAGTTGTGGTGGAGGCTACGTCAGTGCTGGGCCGTGGGCATAGCGAGCAGCGTCGCCTTCCCACTGACACGGAAATGCCGCGGAAACGCGTGTCAAGGACGTCTGGAGCAACAGACAAGCCAAGAGGGGCCGTAACTTGCAAGCGCCACGCCGTCTACCAAGGAGAGACAGAAACAGTGCCCACACGCTCATAGTACCAAACGCCGTCCGCTGTAGCCGTGTGCCGAGCCTCGCGAACTTGCGAACACACACACACCGAGCGAGGCGCGCATTTGTTAAGTCCAACGGTAAACTGAAGAGCGAGAAGGCAATCCCCCACACTCCCTATTTAGCTACGTCACAAAGATAAACTAAAGGTAGCAGTAAGATCAACCGAATGAAAACAACCGATTTATTAGGCTGTCGGGAAACAAGCGACTCATTCGGTTGTAGAACAGTCTAAAATGGACAGTCGCGACACCCACAGGTGAAGAAACTGTTACCTTCTGGAAGTTGGGACGACACTAATGCCCCTAGAGGCGAGAAATCTAGCCGTAGTTCAAATGGTTGAAATGGCTCTAAGCACTATAGGACTTAACATGTGAAGTCATCAGTACACTAGACTTAGAACTACTTAAACCTAACTAACCTAAGGACATGACACACATCCACGCCTGAGGCTGGATTCAAACCTGCGACCGGAGCAGCAGTGCGGTTCCAGACTGAAGCGCCTAGAACCGCTCGGTCACAGGGCCAGCCTAGCTGTAGTATTAATGTTTGAATTTTAATAGTTATTATATTTTTTCGTTCCAGGCATTAGTAAATTATCAAGAGACGTGAATGGTCGTCAAATAAATGTAAAAACAGCCGAATCTCACATACGCTGCAACTTGTTCTTTAAGAAATACTTTCGGAGTATGTGTGTAACTGCAGCTTATTCTGCTGAATGCAAGAAAATATAAGCACATATTTCATGCATGAGATTTGTGCCATGCACTCCACCTCGCTTATCACATCTGTCTCCCGTCCCCCACGCGGATCCCCTATGATTTGATCCCCTTCCCCATCTCCTCCTGTTCCTTGAAGGAATACGAATTCTATACATCTCCCCATCCTTTGGTTTCCCCCATCCTCTCCCACCCCAGCCTGCTGCCGCACCTGTACCACACTGTCCCACCTGGTTCTCATCTTCACACACTCCATTCCCTCGCCCAAGGTGACTTCCGCCAACTATCCATCCCAGATAATGTCCTTGCACCTTGCATCTACTCCTCCTACCAGGTCTAATCCCCCCTTCTTCCCCTCCAGCCTCCGGGATCCCTCTCTCCCTCCCTCTCCCCCCCTTCCATTCTATCTCCTTTTCCCCTGCCGCCCGCCGGCCAGAGTGGCCGAGCGGTTCTAGGCGCTACAGTCTGGAACCGCGCGACCGCTACGGTCGTAGGTTCGAATCCTGCCTCGGGCATGGATGTGTGTGATGTCCTTAGGCTAGTTAGGGGACTGATGACCTCAGAAGTTAAGTCCCATAGTGCTCAGAGCCATTTTCCCCTGCCGCCCACCTTCTTTCTCCTTTCCACCCCCCCTCCCCCAGGCTTCCGGCTCCTTTCCTGTTTCCCTCTCCCCTCCACTGCCGTGCCTTATCCCTCCTGGTTTTCCCCTACCATCTCTCCCCCCCCCATACCCTTCACCTGTGTTAGCCCCCCCCCCCCTTCAGTGCAGTGATGTTTAACGTTTTCGTTGTGGTGCCAGTGTTTCTCCAGTGCTGTGTGCAGTGCTGCGTTTCATCGCCACCAACAGTGTCGCCAGCGTCACTCATTTGTCTTCCTGCTGTGGTTCTTCTTGTTTTCGCTTCAGTCTACACTGCTCGTTCTCTGCATGTGTGTGTGACTCTCATCTATGTTTTTTAATCCACCTTTTATACTCATCTGTTTTTGTTACCATTTAGTCACCCATTTTACCATTGTCGTTTATGTATTCTTTTCTCATGAGCTTGTGTTTTTTTGTAACTCTCTTGGCTGAGGAGCGGTGTATTGTGCCGCTGCCAGCCCGCCCCATTATGGGTAGTGAAATAACAACAAAGAAAAAAAAAGCATGAGATGGACAATTATCTGTTGTTGTCTGTTCGTTTCGTGTAAGGCGCTTTCCGTGACTTGTAAAAATATTGTCTAGAGTATAATGATTCGCACATCCTTACTCTTCACTTTACTTTCTAATACAATAATATTTCTGTAAACGTAATTACTTTTGCTTCAAAAGCGAATGTGCTGACGATTCTTCCATTTTATGCTCATATGTAGCAACAATAATTGTGGACCTGGTTCCTCCTGTGTTTCGAAGGACTGTGATGTTTTCCCTTCAGCTACAGTTGAGGTGGCTTATTTAGTATCTTAAATCATGAAATCACTGCATTCGCCACAAGCTTCTTACTTTCCATATTCACTGATTCGACTGGAAGTGTAGTGAACAAAACTTTTCATTATTGAGGACATTCACGACGTCTTTCTGCAAAGATCAAGTCTTTTCTGTTCATTTACCAATTTTTGTTCTTATAAGGAAACAACTTTCTTCGGTAAATATCTGTAGGTTTAAAGAGAATCGTAAATAAACTGTCACATAATGTACCATTTCATACCTGCCACAGTGCTTAGGGAAGAAAAACAAATGTCGTGTTTTTTATTTGCTATTGCTGATTTTAATGGCACTACATACGATCCCCATTGTAAAAACTATGTTGCAAATCAGTGTAAACAATATTATTCCAACTGATCCGATATCGGATTCAGAAGTGTAGCTTTCTGTCCGCTTGCAATGCTGCTGTCGCACCGCAGTGTATAACAAAAATGAACGGGAGTGTCGTGACCCTATGTGTTAAACCCGTTTTACACGAACGACTTTTAGTCAAAATCGACTACTCGAATCGCGTGCTCCTCCATGTAAATCTGCAACCAACCACTATCCGAGTGTCTACAATGTCAGTTACCTATTGCAGATAGTGCCGAGTGTGGGGTTTGCCTAAAATCCCGAGTATTCTGCGCAATGCGCATGCGCAGAAACAGATAACATTGGAAGTTAAGCTATTCTGGCCAAGCTTACTCGTGTTATAGGAATTGGTTTTATGTCTTCTTAATCTTTATTGTGTTGTTTGCTTCGTTTTCGTGACACACTGGGAAGTTAGACAAGCTCCTGATATTTTCTCGTACTAGTGTTCTCGTACAAGAGAAACGAAATATTTGAAAGCAAAAAGATGTTTATTTTTTACAGACAAAAAGCCTATGCTATGCATAAATAACAACCTAAATAGATTTGGAAATTTGTGGTAAGGTCTTATGGGACCAAACTGCTGAGGTCATCGGTCCCTAGGCTTACATACTACTTAATCTAACTGAAACTAACTTACGCTAAGGACAACACACACACTCATGCCCGAGGGAGGACTCGAACCTCTAACGGAGGGAGCTTCGCGGACCGTGACAGGACGCCATAGACCGGGCGGCTTCCCCGCGCGCGCCTAAACCTGTTTTAATCAAATCACTTCAACAGTGAAAAAGAATTATTTGACGAGAAAAATAATTTTCAGTGTTATTTGACAAATAACATGAAAACGAGATACAAAGGATAAAGCAGAAAGCTGCTATCGGTATTTAACTGCGTTGTAGATGGTGTGTCATGTGTTTTCATGTATATATTTTCTCGAGCAAATAAATGTGTATATTTTGAAATGTTTGGATGGCAGTTTTGGTATTGTTTCAGTTCACAGGATTGCAAAGAATTTACCAAAGATCTGTTGACAAGAACTTCCTCTATGAATTCTGCTTTGGTCACCAGTATACTATTATATTTGCTTTTTCCTAAATTTTATTACTGTATTTCGATTTTTTGGTAAAAGGGTCAATCTCTCATAACCTCACTTTCACCGCAGGCCGCTGTGGCCGAGCGGTTCTAGGTGCCTCAGTCCGACACCGCGCTGCTGCTACGGTCGCAGATTCGAATCCTGCCTCGGGCATGGATGTGTGTGATGTCCTTAGGTTAGTTAGGTTTAAGTAGTTCTAACTCTAGGGGACTGATTACCTCAGATGTTAAGTCCCAGTCAAATATACTAGAAATATACAACTATATTTGTAACAAAAGAAAGCAAGAACTCGTGACGCTTGTTCAAGTCCATCGTTGATCCATTAAGTCAGTTATTTTATTACAGAGGGCAGCTAACCCTTTTTTTATCTCATTTTTTTCTGTATTTTTCGTTGAATTTCTTCGGGGCGGACGTCCGATGACACCCGTTCAGGTTCTTCGTTGATCCGTTCACTCTGTTTTTTTTATTTTTTTTTTATTACAGAGGGTAGCTAACCCTCTGACCAAACACGCTGAGCTACCGTGCCGGCTCCACTTGACCACCATGAACTCAAACGTGCTGCACCTACACGCAAATACAGGGTTATTACAAATGATTGAAGCGATTTCACAGCTCTACAATAACTTTATTATTTGAGATATTTTCACAATGCTTTGCACACACATACAAAAACTCAAAAAGTTTTTTTAGGCATTCACAAATGTTCGATATGTGCCCCTTTAGTGATTCGGCAGACATCAAGCCGATAATCAAGTTCCTCCCACACTCGGCGCAGCATGTCCCCATCAATGAGTTCGAAAGCATCGTTGATGCGAGCTCGCAGTTCTGGCACGTTTCTTGGTAGAGGAGGTTTAAACACTGAATCTTTCGCATAACCCCACAGAAAGAAATCGCGTGAAGTTAAGCTGGGAGAGTGTGGAGGCCATGACATGAATTGCTGATCATGATCTCCACCACGACCGATCCATCGGTTTTCCAATCTCCTGTTTAAGAAATGCCGAACATCATGATGGAAGTGCGGTGGAGCACCATCCTGTGGTACGTTTAGCTCCCTGCTTGCTTTATTCGTCGACTTCCGCGGGCTACGCGTGAAACTTGCCCGCACGCGTTCAACCGTTCCTTCGCTCACTGAAGGCGACCCGTTGATTTCCCCTTACAGAGGCATCCAGAAGCTTTAAACTGCGCATACCATCGCCGAATGGAGTTAGCAGTTGGTGGATCTTTGTTGAACTTCGTCCTGAAGTGTCGTTGCACTGTTATGACTGACTGATGTGAGTGTATTTCAAGCACGACATACGCTTTCTCGCCATTTTGTCTCACTGCGCTCTCGAGCGCTCTGGCGGCAGAAACCTGAAGTGCGGCTTCAGCCGAACAAAACTTTATGAGTTTTTCTACGTATCTGTAGTGTGTCGTGACCATATGTCAATGAATGGAGCTACAGTGAATTTATGAAATCGCTTCAATCATTTGTAATAGCCCTGTACAAGAGTTACATAACAGACGCGTAAAACTTCCCTTTCGATTTTCTCGTAATTGCCAGGGTAGTCCACCTTACTACTTGCACATTATGTTGTTTTAATGGCCTACTAAAGGCGTACAAATTTTGAAGGAAATCCGTGATCCCAACGTCGTGGCCGCTCCTTGTTAGTGCTGATTTCCACTATACGAGACAGTGAACAGAGGAGTCGCATGCGGCAGGCAGTATCTGGCGCCACGTATAGCACAAGTGACTACGAATTACGAGGACAAAGGTTCGAATCCTGGAAGCGTCGTAGATAAGTTTAACAGTTTTACACCACGTATGAAAATAGCGTTAACAAGAGTTCATTGTAGCAGTTGTTTCGGTGGTGGGATGTATTATACACTGGTGTCCAAAATCAAAGCAATAAACGGAAATTTTGCAAGGTTACGTTTATTTTGCCACAAAACAGTATAAACAGGTGACAGTAAAGTAGAAACAACGTAAACAATACAGAACGTAATCAACTGCAACACGAAATGGTAGAGCACTTGCCCGCGAAAGGCGAAGGTCCCGAATTCGAGTCTCAGTCCGGCACACAGTTTTAATCTGCCAGGAAGTTTCATATCAGCGCACTCTCCGCTGCAGAGTGAAAATCTCATTCTGGAAACAGCAACACGCATAAAAGTAGACAATCATGTTCTTCGCTTCTTACAACTTTTCGGATTTCCACGCACGCTCCGTGTGGGGCGTGACCACCTCTGGCAGCAATATAGGCCTGGCCACTACGGGGCAGGCTGTAAGTTATGTCATCAGTCTTGTGCTGAGGCTCTCGCTGCAGAGCTGTTCGCAAGTCTTGGAGAGCGGTTGGTGGACACTAATGTGATGCAACGCGTCTCCTTAAGTGCATCTCAGACATGCTCTTTGAGATTCATATCGGGAGAGCGAGCAGGCCATGCCGTGCGTACTACAGGGTGATTCAAAAAGAATACCACAACTTTAGGAATTTAAAACTCTGCAACGACAAAAGGCAGAGCTAAGCACTATCTGTCGGCGAATTAAGGGAGCTATAAAGTTTCATTTAGTTGTACATTTGTTCGCCATTTCAGCCAATAAAGTTTTTGGTCCCTTTTTCTTCGAAGGTGCTACTGTAACTGGACTACAGTATCTGGAGATGTTAGAGAATTGGCTGTTCCCTCAGCTCGAACAAGAAGCACAACAATTCATATTTCAGCAGGATGGAGCGCCACCACATTGGCACTTATCTGTCCGTGACTACGTGAACGTCAACTACCCGAGGCGATGGATCGGCCGCCAGGCAGCCCGTGACAGAGCACGTCATCACTGGCCTCCAAGAAGCCCTGATCTTACCCCCTGCGATTTTTTCTTATGGGGGTATGTTAAGGATATGGTGTTTCGGCCACCTCTCCCAGCCACCATTGATGATTTGAAACGAGAAATAACAGCAGCTATCCAAACTGTTACGCCTGATATGCTACAGAGAGTGTGGAACGAGTTGGAGTATCGGGTTGATATTGCTCGTGTGTCTGGAGGGTGCCATATTGAACATCTCTGAACTTGTTTTTGAGTGAAAAAAAAAACCTTTTTAAATACTCTTTGTAATGATGTATAACAGAAGGTTATATTATGTTTCTTTCATTAAATACACATTTTTAAAGTTGTGGTATTCTTTTTGAATCACCCTGTATATCTTCTGTTTCCAAGGAAGTACCATCCGCCTGTGCTTTATGAGGTCGAGCATTATTGTCCATTGTACATAGAGTAAATATCTCTGGAGTGAGCATTCACATGCGCAGAACAGATTTTGTGTTGTCAACATACATTGCTGGCCTGGTCACGTGTTCTCGGGACGTCGTGTGTGTGTGTGTGTGTGTGTGTGTGTGTGTGTGTGTGTGTGTGTGTGTGTGTGTGTGTGTGTGTCTGTATAGCGCCCTGTATATTTCGCATGTCACTACGTCCCTAGTACAGGCGGATTCATTTCGTACGTGTCGTGGATTTTTTGTATATATATATATATATATATATATATATATATATATATATATATATATATATATATATATATATGTTGCGCAGACATTTTAACAGTACCCATTTGATACCGGGAATAAACCAGCTACGTAACTTTTAAGGGCAAGTGATATTGCATTCTGCTTCTTTGCGATAGGTGTCACAGTTCAGATGCACTCGATTTTTGATAGTTTTCGCTATGATACGGCACTTTATAGTATTACAGAGTCTGGCCTACATTTTTGCAGTCCTGCAAAACGACTTGATAGTAGGCTAGTACTTTTGCAAGTGTCCGAAAAACACGGAATTTGCCACATATTAGCGATTATATCCCTGCTAATTCGTCCTTTTTTCTGCTATTTCTGTGTATTTATTTTCTCGTTTTTGCGACCTAAAGCACAATTTTTCTTACTGGTGACACTTTGAAGTGTTTATTTAACGCATTTTACGTACTTGCTCCCAGTTTATTAAATAAATAGTAGACTGAGTAAGAAGGGGGGAAAAGGCGATCGGAGAATAAATGTACGCTAAAGCAAATACAGTTGGTCATGTAACAGTCAACCCATGTAACACCATTAAGGGAAGTGGAAAGTGACACAAAAATGAAAGTGTTTGGGGACATGTTTACTAATATTTTACGCTTCTTAATCAAATGGTGAAGAAAATAAATTCAAGGCAAAATACACCAAAGAAGATGAATGTGTACTTTGATTAGCTACACTATTGTGTTTTTTATTTGATTTGTGCAGAAAATGTATTTAAGCTGAATGCAGAAATTGGTAGTAGGTGCTGTGGAAAATTAAAAACAGTTGGTATAGCATCTACCTTCAGCCACACACGTCCAAATTTTTCTCTGTCTAAACATTCCTCTTCAAAGTGTTTTGAACATACTTTGGAATATTTTGTGGGGACAAAATTACTCCTCCTTATTATCTGGAGCCACATCTTTACTCGTTGTTCATCCTTCGGGAAACTAAAATATAAATCACACATAATCATTCTCCATGTCCTAGACACACTTAACATGGTCTCCTACTGTAACTTTATAGTAAACAAAAACGTTTGGACACACACATTATACGAAGACAATTACAGACTCCCGCTCTATTGAATTTATCTGTCTCCCGTCTTTCAAATCTATATACATAATCGACAAGTCACTGATAAATGCATGGAGGATAGTATTTGCTGAAACAACTAACCATTCCCTTTCCTGTTCCACTAACAAATTTACGAGAGGAAGCGATTGTTTGTAAGCTTTTGTACGAACCGTAATATCTATTATATAGTCATAAAATCGTAGAAAAATAGGTCTACAGAATCAAGCCTTAATTATAATGCGTCTCGAAATTTTTAAACATAGTACCCTTTCACATATTTTTCTTTGCATCCGTAGCAACAACAGTAATTCACCATCACTATTACACTATCAACAAACGGTGAAAGCACAAGAAAAACTCTTGATATTATAAACTTCAAACTCTGCGGAAAGCACGCACGCACAGCGAAGTCCCGAAAACATGTGACAATCCTGGTTTAATGTTGGCAATATGCGCAGAACGCAATGCTCACTCCAGAGATATTTACTCTATGGGTACGAAGTCTGGGCCCACAGGTCCTCGCAACATCCGCACATGACGCCCCAAGGCGACGTCACGCTGCCTGACATCAGTTAAGCCTTGCTGATTCACCCATAAAATTCGTGGAGAGGTGTTCGACTGGTCAACATAATCCCTGCGAACACTGTTAAGAGATCCTCCTCGATATCGTTCTGGTACCACAACGTCTGGATCCCGAAATCCTTCACTCTGGATGTGAACTTTTCGAGAATCACTCTACAGATCAAATCGTGACTCAGGTGTGAAAAGAACATTGGCCCACCGTTCGACCGCCCAGGTGGTATGCTGCCGACTCTGCTCTAGACGTTTCCTTCTGTGAAGAGGCGTCAGAGGTGACAGATACAGTAGGTATCCGACAATCAAGGCCACTCTGTCGAAGCCTTCTGTACACCGTTTTCCTCGATACAACACGTCCAGTGGATGCTGCGAGGCCAAATGCCAGTTGCCGTGCAATACCAAGGCGGTACCGTCGTGCCCTTGCAGCCAAAAACCGTCCTCTCTCTCTCTCTCTCTCTCTCTCTCTCTGCTGTCACACGTCGTCGGCCCTGAGCTGGTCTTTGGAATACAGCTTCAGTCTCTATAAACTGTCGCCACGTCCGCGAAACAACAGATCGATTCACATTAAGTCATCGGGCCACGTCAGTTTGCGACTGTCCTGCTCCCATTCTTCCTGTGCCCCCCCCCCCTCCCCCAACCCAGAGAGTCTGGTAGTCGTCTTCTCTGTGCCATACTGCACCGTCTGTGACTGAGTACTCAGCGGTTGTACATGTGGGAGCACCCGGCAAACACTACCCCGTCTGAGAGGTGCCCTGACGCCATCGTTGGCATGGTTGCCTGTTGACCAGAATGCCATCTTCCGCGCAGAACACAATCGCACGGACATCTGTTGACAGTGTGTTCGATTATATCGTGAATTAAACACGGGACGGGGAAATAACGGTTTGTTGCTTTAATTTTGGACACCAGTGTATTAGTCTGAGAAAAGGACATCTGACGATAGCTGCATTTACTTTGCACACATATGTTCTTGTTTTCGTTAGAACAGAGCTGTGGGAAGAAGACGCTAACTTTCTAAAACAAATCTATTGTTCGTGGTAGATGCCCTTTCAGAACAGCATTGTACATTACGATCATCTGCCGATTTCCAACTGCTGGCTGCTGCTCCCCTGTGGCGTGGAAGGCAAGGGGGCCGCCGGACACCGAGTAAAGCGGCGCACGTGGCGCACGTTGTGAACATCTAAGGCCGCCTGAGAGTTAGGAACGCGTCTGGCACGGCGCCCTTTCATCTCAAGCCCCCAGAGCGGAGCAGGGGGCGATAGTTGGGTCTGGTCGGGTCCCTCCAAGCGAGGCAGGTGCAGCAGTCATCATAAATGCGGACCGAGCACGCCTCCCCTACTCGCCCCGCCGCCCACCCCAAGGTTACACGAGGTTGTTGCCTGTGCGAGTAGGGGAGGGGGTGGGAACAGGCGGGGGAGCCAGGCACACCAGTAATGCACGGTTTACACTAGCAAGTTATTGCAGCAATTTACTTGCGCGGAGGAACTTGCCGCGTGATTTGCGAGTGTAAAAATATCGCCAAGTCGACTTGCGACCGTAGCAGTTTATTGCGGAAGTGACTTGCTGCACGTTTTCCGCTTCCAGTGTGAACACCGCGCAAGAAGTATCTGCAAGTAACTTGCAGCTTTTAGGATTTATTTCTATTTCCTGCAAGTAGGAAGCGCAAGTTATAGTAAATATGTCGTCTGCATAACACTCATATTTAACATTTTACTTAATGTGATGACTTAATTTTATGCAACCATCTTACGTATTATATGCAAACAAATTTCAGAAATGGAGGAGAAACGGGAATGGATGAAGCAGGATACAGAACATTTTATTGAAGCCGTGGAGAGCTACCCCGAAATATGGAACGTGCATAACCGAGACTTTAAGGATAGAGTGAAGAAGATGAGCGCATTAAATGAAATCTCGTCGATATTCGACACATCTGTGAAAGAAGCACAGAGAAAGTAGCATAACTTGAAAACACAACACCTTTACCACCTGCGTCCACTTGCTTGTTGTTTTACGAGTCTAGAAAAAGATGATGTGTAATTATTACATGTTCTATTTAATTTGCTTGTCACTTTCCATTTTATGAGCATTAGAAAAAAAAATTTCATAAGCATAACATTCCATAAAATGCAGATTATTTCAATGAAAATTTAATATCATTGTTGTGTTTTCACATACCTTCAAATAATTTTCCCTTTTCAAGACGTTAAAAATGGCTCTACATACATCGGGTACGATCAGAGAAATCGTGCTGACGGGAATATGAAACAAGTAGTACATAGTATGAGTCTCCTACAAAGAAAAGATTTCAAAATTCAAACTTTTTTTGTTTGTATGTTTCACATAAATAAATGAAATGCCTATTTTATTCGTAGCTCATCGGTAGCTATAAATCGTAGAGTGACTAGCAAACGTTCCTTTGCTGAAATAGCAGTACGGAAGTTAGTGTCTCGTTTTGATATGACGGGTGCTATTAACATCAACGAATACTCCAGATCATTTGCGGACATTCTGCAAAAGTTTTCAAAAGTATCCATGCTCTCGATACTAAGTTCTTGCAAAAGGTTATTATAGGCACCATTTTGCGATCTTCTCATTATCTACTCTCTAACCCAAATACTTCTCTTTTTATTTTTCACGTTTTGCATTACAATTACAAGAGCTGCAGCAGATCTCACCCGCCTACTTGTCAGTTTACACTTCGGCTGACACTCGTAGTGGTACTGAAAGCATATGTAAACAGTATCAGCAAGTTGTTGACGCAAATTTCTTGCCAAAGAACTTGCGGAAGAATCTTGCTTAACTCTTGCGCTACTGTGTAAACACAGCTGCAAGCGGATAGCAATAACTTGCAGCACTAACTTCTGCAAGCGACCTTCTAGTGTAAACCCAGCTTAATGCAGAATGCACTTGCACTCAGCAGGACACTGCGGAGCATCTTAATGACTTTGCGATCGCAGTATACGAAGTTGAACAAGAGTGTCCCTGACCTATGAAATGAAAATTGTCCTTCTCTGAGCATAATTCGCCGATTTCACGTCCTCTGAATTTTTTTTTTTCGATTTCTAGCACCTATTTCCGTTTTATAAGGAATTTCCAGTAACAATTTCCGTTAATATTACGTCATCTCATTTGACAGTTGAATTGTATAGCGAAAATTCGGAATTGTCGCCAAAATTCGAAATTCGCGCCAATAGGGTAGATGGAGGGGAGAAGTGTGGAAGGAGGATGGAGGGGGGGGATGTGGGGAGGGGCAGGGAGGGGAAGGGGTGGCTACCCACATGCAAGATGAGAAAAGCACATAATATCACCTGAGGGTCGGGTGAGGGGGCAATTAATTGATCAGTTTAATTAATTTGTGTATCAATTTGATATCAAAATTTCACTGATACTGCCAGTAACCTACTACTCCCGCAGCATGGGATAAGAGTATTCAAAATTATCTTTTAGGACAACTTTTTATTATACCTCTAATGATAACTGGATGACAATGAAACTTTTACACAACATTACCAAGATGTCAGACTAGGTGTTGCATGCATAATTGATATAACATTGCTGTAAGTTTTGTTTAAATATTTAGTAAAACAAAAATGCGTACTGTTACCCCCACCTGTACCACTCACTTCAGCGTGTTGGTTGCTTTTTCTCTGCATCTAGCAGTCTTCCCAAAACACATGAAATACGTTACCACTTGTAATATCACACTGTCCTCAGTTGTCAATGAAAATATATGCACTTATACTTCTAATATCCTGCATGTGCTTTGTGGTGCCGTCCGAAGAGCAGGCCGCCAAAGCAAAGTTGGCACCTCTCAATGAAAACACAGGAGAGTGTAGATACTGCATGCTGCACCGACAAATGAGAATGGCCAGCACCTAGAAGTGCTGGTCTACTTACGGCTGAGCGGAAGAACAATCGCCCTAGTTCGCAAATGATCAAGATTACAGCACCATCTGACATAGGCCATGAGTGTACTAAAAATGCCTTAGGCAGAACACTGACGTGAACATTACATCAGTTAGTCTTCAAGTGAAGAATCTTGGAAATTTGTTGATAGTCTTGTGAAAGAAAATTTTCATAACGGAGCTTTGAACTGGCTCATCCGCTTGACAGTCCAGCAGCGTGACCATTTTTTTTTTTAAATTTTGTTCGGTATTGTTAGGTTCGTTTGGTCTGGGCGGACGTCACATGACATCCGTTCAAGTTGATCTTCGATTCTTTTACTCAGTTTTTTTATTACAGAGGACAATCGGCCCTCTGATCGAACACGCCGAGCTACCGCGCCGGCAATCCATTTAATCACTACGCCACGGCTGTTCAACTGCGCTCGATGTTGTATTTCTTAAGCTTGGACCGTTTGCTGTTTCTAATTTGCCTTTTTTTTCACAGTTCAGTACACTTTCAAGACTCAGCACAGCCAAGAGCACCTCCGAAGATGTCCAACGTAGCCTTGGACGAAACTTCAGGGATTGAAGAGTTCCATGGACCACGGCCATACAACCTCAGAATTCTCAGAAGCTGAAATATCCGGGGAAAGCCTTCATTGTATGATCAGTACACTTTCTTCCTGATATCATGCCTGATCTGTGTTCAGTTTTTGACAGGCTATCCAATGGACCGTATTACCACTAAATCTGAGGAGGGCGTGATAGAGAGTTTCCACTGTCAGCGCCTCAAATGGATTACTGTACGATAAGATTTATAACTTAATATACTATATAGCTCATTCAGGAACCCACAAAATAAGTTTACTTCCAGTACAACTTTAACATATACTGACGTCCGATCTAATTTTAGTGCAGTATGTAGTGTGTGAACTAGCATTTCTGAGGAGTGTGTTATCATCTAGCAGGATTTATGCCGAGCGACCGGGGGTAAAAGTCTGCCCACCTAGTGGCACTGACGTAAAATTCTTGTTGAGTGGCAAGGGCCAGCTGTGCACATAGTGAACCGTGCACGTTGTTTAGCAAATCCGTATGTAATTGGCCTGTAAAGCAATTACGTCATGCGAGTTGCGCATACACTCTGAAATAAATAGTAGCAGGGAAGGAACTTGCAGCTTGCAACGTCAGATGAGCCACAAGACTGATGTCACAAAAGAAACTTGTAATACGTGAGACAACTATGACCGTCGCAGATCTGAGACTGGAAACGACTCGTGTCCTTCTCGCAGGCCCGTGTTGACAGCTATTCTGAATGAGCCGCGCTGACTGGTAGACCGTATAAGGAACAGCAGAGGATTGTAGGGACGGTCCAGTAGAGGAACCATCCTTTGGAGATCCGTCAAATCTCCCCGCAGGTGTCTGTCTAATCAGAAGTAACAGAACGGAGGACGCGACGAGTGGAATTCCTCGTTGTGACGTGTGCCACAGGAGCTGACAACGAGGACGGCTCGGGATCGCAGCGCCGGGTGGTGCGTCCGCTAGGCTCAAGGCTGGCCGCGGCTGCCCTCGTCCTTGCAGTCATTGACCCCAATCAGTGGAGCAGACAGTGGCGACAGACCTTCTCCTTTCCTTCAATAGATCGATACTTACGGCAGAGTATAACCCATAGGACCACTGCACAAGTACCTGCGTGTAGGCTCTTCCGATTTGTTTGGCTGACATTCACATCGGAACAGTAGAAGAGAGTATTGTACATCACACAGTCACTTTTCAACCTTTCGCCTCTTGCCAGTCCTGCAATAGAAGTTAAATATTTTTTTCTGGAATTCACTTTTATGTGCTGCTGACTTCTTCTTAAATTACACTACTGGCCATTAAAATTGCCACACCAAGAAGAAATGCATATGATAAACAGGTAATCATTGGACAAATATATTATGCTAGAGCTGACATGTGATTACATTTTCACGGAATTTGGGTGCATAGATCCTGAGAAATCAGTACCCAGAACAACCACCTCTGGCCGTAATAACGGCCTTGATACGCTTGGGCATTGAGTCAAACAGAGCTTCGATGCCGTGTACAGGTACAGCTGCCCATGCAGCTTCAACACGATACCACAGCTCATCAACAGTAGTGACTGCCGTATAGTGACGAGCCAGTTGCTCGGTCGCCATTGACCAGACGTTTTCAATTGGTGAGAGATCTGGAGAATGTGCTGGCCAGGGCAGCAGTCGAACGTATTCTGTATCCAGAAAGGCCCGTACAGGACCTGCAACAAGGGTTCGTCCATTATTCTGCTGAAATATAGGGTTTTGCAAGGATCGAATGAAGGGTAGATCCACGGGTCGTAACACATCTGAAATGTAACGTCCACTGTTCTAAGTGCCGTCAATGCGAACAAGGGGTGACCGAGACGTGTAACCAATGGCACCCCATGCCATCACACCGGGTGATACGCCAGTATGGCGATGACGAATACACGCTTCCAATGTGCGTTCAGCGCGATGTCGCCAAACACGAATGCGACCATCATAATGCTGTAAACAGAACCTGGATTCACCCGAAAAAATGACGTTTTGCCATTCGTGCACTCAGGTTCGTCGTTGAGTACACTATCGCCGCCGCTCCTGTCTGTGATGCAGCGTCAAGCGTAACCGCACCCATGGTCTCCGAGCTGATAGTCCATGCTGCTGCATACGTCGTCCAACTGTTCGTAAAGATGGTTGTCGTCTTGCAAACGTCCCCATCTGTTGACTCAGGGATCGAGGCGTGGCTGCACAATCCGTTACAGCCATGCGGATAAGATGCCTGTCATCTCGACTGCTAGTGATACGAGGCCATTGGGATCCAGCACAGCATTCGGTATTACCCTCCTGAACCCACCGATTCCATATTCTGCTAACAGTCATTGGATCTCGACCAACGCGAGCAGCAATGTCGCGATACGATAAACCGCAATCGCGATAGGCTACAATGCAACCTTGATAAAGTCGGAAACGTGATGGTACACATTTCTCCTCCTTACACGCGGCATCACAACAACGTTTCACCAGGCAACGCCGGCCAACTGCTGTTTGTGTATGAGAAATCGGATGGAAACTTTCCTCATGTCAGTACGTTGTAGGAGTCGCCAGCAACCCTGTGTGAATGCTCTGAAAAGCTAATCATTTGCGTATCACAGCATCTTCTTCCTGTCGGTTAAATTTCGGGTCTGTAGCACGTCATCTTCGTGGTGTAGCAATTTTAATGGCCAGTAATGTACAAAACTTACTTCGGAAAACTGGTGTTTTTCAAAATGGGAAAACAAGTTCCAAGGTACGGAATTGTCATGTATTTAGGAACAAATATTATATTGGATTTTAAAAGCGCTGCAATGGAGAAAAACCTTGTTAATACTATATTTAGTAGTCTGTCTGTTACTTTATTATTCTACTACACACTAATGACCAGTAAGTGAATATTGAGACGAACCCTACCACAAGCTCCAGGCAAGTGGCCCGCCAGTGTGGTGTAAGCTAAAGCACGATTATACTAGTGTGTAACCTACATGACAACTGCTACTATCCCTACCACTTGCAACGATTGACAGCGGATTTCCCCCTTACAGGAAGGATTTTGTCGATGGTTTTTGCACTGTCCACCACAGTTATGAGATTTCTGTCACCAATCCTCTTTATCGACGATGCAACTTTTACTAGCATTGTCATCATCAATCTGTATCGCATCCCATGGGAGCCACATTGAACATCTGTTGTGTCGTGGATGCGATGCAGCTCTGTACTGTGTTCTGCACCGCCCATTTCCGGATACTTCTTCATTGGATCTTTTTTCCTTCATTTCCTTTAGGAATCCGTCCTTGTAGTTTTCTTTTTTATTAATGTTCACCTTGTATAACTAGTTTAAAAAGTATACAGGGTGAAGCGACATTCGCGGACTCGGGCTTCGCAATGCAACTCCTCACATCCCAGCGATAAAAAATGTCTCTCACAAAATGTCCAGCGAGTACGTCAGGCAGAAAAAGGACGTTACAGAGTGGCAATCTGGCAACACTGTAACCACACGTGCTGTAACTACCTCTGTAAGCATGTATCAGTTGTGCTGTGGAGTTGATGCAGTGGATAAAGAATAGGGTTAGTATGCAGGAGGTTAAGGGCTGGGGTGCATTTTTTTATTTTTTTATTTCCTAATTTCATTCTGACATTTCATACTGTAATATACACCGTTTCTTAGATCACATGGCCCGCATCTCGTGGTCGTGCCGTAGCGTTCTCGCTTCCCACGCCCGGGTTCGATCCCCGGGGGGGTCAGGGATTTTCTCTGCCTCGTGATGGCTGGGTGTTGTGTGCTGTCCTTAGGTTAGTTAGGTTTAAGTAGTTCTAAGTTCTAGGGGACTGATGACCATAGATGTTAAGTCCCATAGTGCTCAGAGCCATTTGAACCATTTAGATCACATGATCCTAGATTTACAACATTTCGTAACGCTGAAAATAAAAAATACATGGTTAGACAAATAAGAAACAGACAGTTGAAACAAATAACCTGTCATAGGACAGAAAAACTACAAAAATAATATTTCGAGATGCTAAAGATTATAGCACAGTGCAACAACACAACATCTACTTGTAATTCACACTACATGTAATATGAGCGCTCAGATGTAGCACATTAGTAACCAGTGACAATAACAATGTCCGTATTAATGACTGCATGACCTTTACAACAGAATACGTTGTCCTCAGAACAACAGATGCTCAACGCGACCTCCCTGCGCATCCAAACATTGCGCAACCCGCCGGATCATACAGCTCTGGACCCTTCGCAGCAAAGCTGCGTCCACAGTAACAAGAGCAGCATGCGCATGCACTACCAATTCTGCCACATTCGTCGGCGGAGTAGAGTACACATGCTCCTTCAGGTATCCCCACAGGAAGAAATCCAGTGAATTTATATGAAGATGGTATCTGTTCTATCGGACATGTCTGAAAGAACAGATACCATCTTGATATAGTTCAGGTTAACTGGCCATTGAACTTCTTCTTCAGTGATGGACGCACATGCACTGCCCAAACTCTTACAGGACTCGGTAAGATTGTCTGCCGTGAGTAATGAGTGTAATGGGCAGGGGTACTACGAATGTAGTGTGTGGACATTAAGTTGGGAATGTGGGTCTCACAGGGAGCGTGCAAGGGATAAATCCCTGCAGTCGCACTATCCTCTGTACCCTTGATGGCACAGATGAACAGGGCATCTGCCATGTAAGCAGGAGATCCCTGGTTCGAGTCCTGGTTGGGGCACACATTTTCAACTGTCCCCGTTGATGTATATCAATGCCCGTCGACAGCTTAATTAAGATTCCTGTGGATTTAGGTCAGGTGAACGTGGTGGCCATACAACTGGACCTCGACATACTGGTCACTTCCCTGGAAATGTTCTGTCCAAATACTGTCATACATTAATTCCAGAGTGTGGAGGTGCACCATCATATTGGAACCATATCCTCTGCCGAACATGTAGTGGAACATCTTCCAGCGTATCAGGCAGATAGTTTGAAAGGAATGCATGATATCTTCTTGTAGTCAACCAGTCAGGCAATATGTAGGGGGCCCAAAGACCTGTTGTCCAATATTCCGGCCCAGGTGTTGATACCAAAGCTAACTTAATATCCACGGTCGTGAGTGATGTGCAGGTTAAACTCTCACCAATGGTAAGCATTGTGCATATTGAAGACACCCCCACGAATGAATGCTGCTTCATCTGATCATGACGGTGTTCACGAAGTCATTGTTGCCTTCCTGTTGTTGTTGGAACCATTTACAGAATTGAATCTGCTGATGGCGATCTGCAGGATGCAGTTGTTGCGTGAAAGCATAATGATAGAGGCGCAGTACATGCTCAAGCAGCACATTAACAATCGTGCGTTGCGAGACACGCAGCTGCCTTGCTACACTTCATGTACTTTGCTGAGGGACTTGGTGTATGACCTCCAGAATAGTTTCCGCAGTAGCTGTAGTACAGAGAGTCCGTGGACAACGTCTGTCATGCGATGGAGGAAGGAGAGAACCTGAGTCCTGAAGGCACAGCTCCAGATGGTGAAACACATTTTTATCTGAATGGCATCAACGAGGGTATCTAGCAGCATATTCACGAGTGGCAACACCAGCCTGGTTATCAGATGCACCAAGGACCAAAAGCATTCATCGTTTGTGCATACCATAGATGTACCATACTGGTTTAGAGGTTTACAATAAGAAAATTCGATACGTGTACACATGTACATCGGAGTCTGTCATGGGCGCGTTACTCCGTTTGCAACTACTCCCTGTCTGGTGGACAGTGCACACAGTATAAACACGCCATCAGTCCTGTGCGCTGTTCCAACTAAATGTGCATTACCCCTCTGACAGATATTGTTCTGCATGTTTCATCCTGACACCGTTAATTGTGAAATGTTCTGTTTCGTATTACACTGTTTCCCTAACGATAATAAATGTGTTGTTTCCACAATCCCATCGATAGAATGATAATAATAATAATAAATAATAATAATAATAATAATAATAATAATAATGCATTGAGATGCATACTAAACAGAATGCGGTTACCAGACTCAATGTTGAAAAGCATAATTAGTGGGACCAAGGTGATAACATATACAGAGAGTAACCGAGTTTGGACATTATTCGCAAAGCACGTTGCTAGTCCTACTAGTAAGGTAAGGCCCTAAAGAAATGTAATGAACCTGAACGAGGTAAGAATAATAGTTGCAGGAGGGTACAAAGAAAACTGATTTCGCATCTAGCAGATGAATTGTTGCGAATAAATTCACGCCCAAGACGTGGACAGGGCTTCTTTCAAAGATGACCAATCTTCCATTTCTACGATTGTAGTATGTTAAGTGCAAATGTTTTCTAGAGGACCCGCTGCAATCGCTGTTGACGATTAAGATGCCAGACACCGTATAACCTGGACTGCATTTACCAAATAAAAAACATCTACCTCAACCGAGGATCGAACCCTCGACCTCCTGCACGCTAACCCAAAAGTTTATCTAAAGCCCCGACTGTAAAGCGGGACTAACGTGTGCTGACAGAAGTAGTTACCGTACATGTGGATACAGTGTAGCCAAACTGCCACTCTTTAACGTCCTTTTTCTGCCGGATGTACTCGCCAGATGAAAATTTGTGAGAGACATATTTTTGTCGCTGGCATGTGAGGAGTCGTGCTGCGAAGCCCGAGTGTACGAATTTCGCTTCACCGTGTATAGAATTTTATTTTCCATAATAATCTGTAATTGAAGCATTAGTAATACATCGTATTGCAAAATATCTTTAGTATATTATACAACACTTACATGTGCAGAACTCTAAATATTTACAAATGTTGCACGAAATTCAACCTCATATCTAACAACAACAAAAATGGCGAAAACTGCTCATAGCGATCTCTTGCGTGCATCCCTTCATTCTAAATTCGGTCGCTAGAGTGACTTCCAAACTGAACTTTGTCTGCACAGGCCTCAGAAGACCCAACGGTACTGACCGACCACCATGTCACCCTCGGCCAATAGGAGTCACTGGATGCGGCGGATATGGGAGCACGTGGGCAGCATATAACTCTCCTGGCCGTTGTCAGTTTTTGTGGCCGGAGCCGCTACTTCCAGATGACCTCACGAGGGCTGAGTGCACCCCTCTTGCCAACAGCTCTTGGCAGTCTGGTTGGTCGCCCATTGAAGTGCTACCCATACCCAACAGCTCTTAATTCCAATGATCTAACGGGAACCGGTGTTACCACCGTGGCAAGACCGTTGGCTGCTAGAGTGAGATACTGACCAAAAAGAGTCGTGCCCTAGTGCACTATCCTCTAGGTACAACAATCTCCCCTACATATTCCGACAGAACAAAGGCGTAGAAGGAAATCGGCCACGTCTTATTCAAAGGAACCTTCCGGCATTCGATTTAATCAATTTATGTAAACCTAAATTCGTATGACCTGATCCAATCTGAAACTTATTCCTCCCGAATACGCGTCCAGTTCAAAATGTGACGAACAGAAGTGAACGGACTGCTCTACTAACTTTTAATGGGCACTTTTAATTTTTCCCTGTCTAACGATTTGCCATTCATATTTTACATCATCGCCGATATCGGCCAGTTTCATCCACTGCTGGATACAGTTCTCTAGACATTTTCATGAATTCCGACCCCGATTATACACATTTGTATAGCTCCTACGTATTTTCTAGTGTTATCTATCCATTTTCTATTAAGTCGCCGTCTCAATCTTGTCTCGGAATCCAGCTAAGAACTCACACAAATTAAATGACCGTAAATATCCGCACACCGCTACGTGATGCGGAAGTCATCACTGTCACGAGAAACGGACGCAGGGAGTCTTGCGCTGTCAGTAGAGAAGCAGTAACAGGAGAGCTCAGTGAATTTGAACGTGACAAGTCACAGGATGTAGCTTGAGTAACAAATCCATCAGGGGCATTTCAGCCCTTCTAAAGCTACCAAAGGCGACTGTTGGTGATTTTATTCTGAACTAGAAGCGTGAATGAACAACCGCAGCTAAACCAAGAGCAGTCACACCTCATACGAGGTGGAATCCAAAATTTTCGGGGCTGGTGCTGCCATCTGGAAAGTAGGAGTAGTAGATCTTTGCACCACTAGGTGGCGGGAGCTGCATATCTGATGAATCAGTGTGCGGAGTGGCATTTAGGTGGGAGGACGTGTTGTGTGTCCACAGTGATTTCCGTAACACTCTGTTTGGTGTGTGGCGATTTTACGATGGATCCGCAAACAGAACAGCGCGTGTGTATCAAATTGTGTGCGAATCTCGGGAAAAGTGCTACGGAGACTGTTGCAATGATTCAACAAGTGTTTGGGGGACAGAGCATGAGCCGCAGGCGTGTGTTTGAGTGGCATGCTCGGTTCAGGGCCGGCTGTACAGACGTCGAAGATGATGCTCACACTGGAAGGCCCGTTAGCCTCACAAAGCCTGACACTGTTGTCAAATTTCAACAATTGGTTCGTGCTGATTGACGCCGAACCATTCAAGACCTTGCGGATGAAGTGGGTATTTGTTATGGGACATGTCAACGAATATTGACTGATGAAGTGGGCATGCATCGTGTCTCCGCAAAATGTGTGCCAAGGATCGTGACTGCCAACCAGAAGGCACAGCGTGTTGAAGTGTGCACAGGCCTTTGTCAGACGGCATCTGATGATCCAATCACCGGCGAAAAGAGCTGGATTTACGGTTATGACCCAGAGACAAAGCAACAATCGTCCCAGTGGAAGAGCATGGACTCTCCAAGACCCAAAAAAGCGAGACAGGTGAAGGGCAAAGTGAAGAGCATGATCATCGTTTTCTTTGATACCAAGGGAATTGTGCATACAGAATTCGTCCCACTCAACCAAACAGTGAATTTCGCATTCTACTGTGACGTCTTTCGATAGTTCCGTGAAAATGTGTGGCGACAACGGCCCAAACTTTGGCGTCATGGGAACTGTCTGCTGCATCACGACAACGCACCTTGTCACAGGTCCTTGCTCACCATGACCTTTTTGGCTAAAAAACAACATGGCAGTTGTACCCCACCCACCGCACTCGCCAGATTTGGTACCTTGCGACTTCGCGCTATTCCCAAAACTGAAACTCAAGTTGAAAGGCCGTCGGTTCGACAGTCTAGAGATGATTAAAGAAGCATCGCTGGCGGTGGTAAACACCCTCAAAGAACAGGACGTCCAGAAAACGTTTCACCAGTGGAAGAAGCGCTGGGTCCTGTGTGTACGTGTGGATGGGAACTGGTTCAAAATGGTTCAAATGGCTCTGAGCACTATGAGACTTAACTTCTGAGGTCATCAGTCTCCTAGAACTTAGAGCTACTTAAACCTAACTAACCTAAGGACAGCACACACACCCATGCCCTAGGCAGGACTCGAACCTGCGACCTTAGCGGTTGCGCGGTTCCAGACTGTAGCGCCTAGAACCGCTCGGCCACTTGAGCCGGCAGGATGGGAACTACTTGGAGGGTGACGGTGACCATTAGTCAAAGGTAAGGTTTTCAACAGATGGCAGCACCAGTTCCGAAAATTTTGGATAGCACGTCATGTACTGAGACATAGGGAGAGTCGAGCATTCGGAGGGCGGTTGTACAAAAATTGTGTGCAAGAAGAGCAGCAAGCACAATGACCTTCCGTAGGAATTAAACAAAATTGGTGCACAAAGGACAAGCGGTTCTGCATAAGCCACTCATTTCTACAATCAATGCAAAACGACCTAGTAAAGAGCGACGCCTCTGGACAGTCGATGAAAACGAGTCATTTGGAATGATGAATGACACTATTCTGAGACAATCCGATGGAACGGTTTAGGTTTGGCCAACGCCTGGAGAACGTTACCTGTCATCTGCAGTGCCAACAGCGAATGGAGTAAGTTGCATTATGTACGATATGGGGGTGGTTAGCGTGTGGTCCCCTTACTGCGTTTAAGAAAACGCTAAATGCGGAAGGGTATAGATGCAAAAAAAATGGTTCAAATGGCTCTGAGCACTATGGGACTTAACATCTGAGGTCATCAGTCCCCTAGAACTTAGAACTACTTAAACCTAACGAAACTAAGGACATGACACACATCCATACCTGAGGCAGGATTCGAACCTGCGACTGTAGCGGTCGCGCGGTTCCAGACTGAAGCGCCTAGAACCGCTCGGCCACTCCGGCCGGCTATAGATGCATTTCAGGGCATTGTGCACAGTGTACTCCAGATGAACAGTTCGGACACGCAGCGTGACAATGCACAAAAAAACAGCATCTGCGAGACAATGGTTTTCTGACAATAGCTTTCCTGAAATGTAGTGGCCTGCCCAGAACCGCGACCTCAACCCAATGAAACGCCTTTGAGTTCGTTCCAAAAACTATTTTCTCTTGTTTCGTCTCTTGGGGAAAAAATGGACCGCCATTGGTTCACAGACATTCTGACACGTCATTGAAAGTATCCCAAAAAGAGTTCAAGCCGTCATGAATGAGAAGTGTGGACACTCCCCATAGTAATGTCCACTAATAGAAGTGCATGACACGGATTATATTGATTAACTTTTCCTGGTGTCACATTTGTTGTCTAAACAAAGCGCAGTACAAATAGAAACATCTGTGTCAAGGCTTTTTTATGTGTTTGGACGGTCTTCACACCAAAACAATACACAATCACCAGATCTCGCACTCTTACCTATGTGTGGCTTGAGAGAAAAATTACGCAACTGGTCCACAGATTTAATCTGAATTGTTTATTAGCAAACCCGGATAAATTCCCTCCACTACTGACGCATAAAATAATTCTGTTCAGGGAGTACCGGTCTCGCTTTGACCTTTGAGACAAGCTTAAATTGCTCACCACTGCAAAGACGATAATTAAACTGTGTAGCATTCAAAACACTGCCAAAAGGATTCCGAAATCCGACCACTTGATTGGAATTTGTTCACCACTAACAGTTCTATTACATCTCCTCCATCTGGATCCTAGGAGCTTCCACTGACAATCTCCACGTCGACAAAACAGGTATGCAGATTAAGTTCAGTAAGGAAAAAAAACATACAACAACACAATACTCAAATTTGCAGAGAAACAAATGAAATTTATTGTTATGAATTGACCCTATCAACTCCGACATTTTTATCCAACACCACGCTCACCTACATAAGGACTCCACACTTTACTCTGCGTCCTCCTTCTACCGAAGAAATCCACGCTCACCAATCCGTAATAATCGCCGAGAAAAACTGGAAAGTGCCTTAGCAGAAATCCACGTCCTCGTACGGGAACGGACTACTTCGAATGCACTGTAGGCTTTCCTTACGTCGTTGATCACGAAGGATCACTTAGACCAGACTTCTGAAATGGTTATCACTATAAAATTCTAAGTCTACCTGAGAGAGTCCACGACTTTCTGGCTCAACTCCACGAGGACTACCGGTCAACCCCCTTTTGTTTCTCGAGCTCCAAAACACTCCACAAAATTACTGAAAATTTAAGTCATCCAGCCAGTTAGAATGAGGAGCAGAATGTAGGCATTTTTATTGGCCATTTCCTGATCTCGCTTATATCGTTTATGTAAGGTTGTGCTTCCAGCCAGGACCTTACTAAGTTTATTCACAACTTGCGCTTAGAAAGACCTGCCATCCTGGCGTTAGGGTCATGACGTGAGACATAAAATGGTGGGTAATCGACTGGTGTGAGATCTTGATGGAGCACCTTCTCCAAATATGAACATTGGCTGCTCGGTTGGTGGTGACTGGAATAGCATGGCGAGCCGTCAGTAATAAATCTCTGGTTATAATAGTCGTTTATTCATCTCAATTACAAGGACGGAGCCTTAGCTGTTGGCTTCACTGACAGAGGTGACCACAGGTCCACCGTGTACCAGGGTCAGCGTTTCCTCTGCATGGCAGGCAACGTGTGCACAAACCTGCAGCTGCTAGCATCACTGTGCTTGGACACTGGGATAGAAGGTGTTTAAAATGAATGATAATGATGGCACACCCCGACGCCAGGTGACAGTCAGAAACAATATAGACCCACAGAGGCTGGATGACTTTGACAGTGGAGCTGGGCAACTATCCGGCTCAGGCGTGCTCTCACGACCCACCAAGGAGGTAGCCGACCACAGCAAGTAGTAACCTACACTACTGGCCATTAAAATTGCTACACCAAGAAGAAATGCAGATGATAAACGGATATTCATTGGACAAATATATTATGCTAGAACTGACATGTGATAACATTTTCACGCAATTTGGGTGCATAGATCCTGAGAAATCAGTACCCAGAACAACCACCTCTGTCCGTAACAACGGTCTTGATACGCCTGGGCATTGAGTCAGACAGAGCTTGGATGCCGTGTACAGGTACAGCTGCCCATGCAGCTTCAACATGATACCATGGTTCATCAACAGTAGTGACCGGCGTATTGTGGCGAGCCAGTTGCTCGGCCACCATTGACCAGACGTTCTCAATTGGTGAGAGATCTGGAGAATGTCCTCGCCAATATGCACTCAACGCGTTGTCGCTAAACACGGATGCGACCATCATGATGCTGTAAACAGAACCTGGATTCATCCGATGACGTTTTGCCATTCGTGCACCCAGGTTCGTCGTTGAGTACACCATCGCAGGCGCTCCTGCCTGTGATGCAGCGTCAAGGGTAACCGCAGCCATGGTCTCCGAGCGGATAGTCCATGCAAACGTCGTCGAACTGTTCGTTCAGATGGTTGTCGTCTTGCAAACGTCCCCATCTGTTGACTCAGGGATCGAGTCGTGGCTGCACGATTCGTTACAGCCATGCGGATAACATGCCGGTCATCTCGACTGCTAGTGATACGAGGCCGTTGGGATCCAGCACGGCGTTCCGTGTTACCCTCCTGAACCCAACGATTCCATATTCTGCTAACAGTCATTGGATCTCGACCAACGCGAGCAGCAATGTCGCGATACGATAAACCGCAATCGCGATAGGCTACAATGCAACCTTGATAAAGTCGGAAACGTGATGGTACACATTTCTCCTCCTTACACGCGGCATCACAACAACGTTTCACCAGGCAACGCCGGCCAACTGCTGTTTGTGTATGAGAAATCGGTTGGAAATTTTCCTCATGTCAGCACGTTGTAGGTGTCGCCACCGGCGCCAACCTTGTGTGAATGCTCTGAAAAGCTAATCATTTGCGTATCATAGTACCTTCTTCCTGTCGGTAAAATTTCTCGTCTGTAGCACGTCATCTTCGTGGTGCAGCAATTTTAATGGCCAGTAATGTATGAACCTGACCCTGAAGTCAGCTAATATCATGTGGAGATCATAACAAAAATTCTCAGTTTTGAAACTTCTCAGTTTTGAAGTCTATGATGTCGGCTGAGCTAAAGAAAACAGAGTTTGACCAATGTTTTATGGCTGTGAGACATAGACTTTAGATGAATTTCTTTTAGAAAACTAATAGGTACCCAAAAAGGAATTGAAAGATCAATGTTGGGCTACACAAAGAAAGACAAAAAGAAAGCAGTTGATATCGGGCGGATAACAAAGGTTAGTGACATAATGGAAAGAGTGATACCTTGAAACTGCAGCGGGGTGGTCATGTCGCTCGAAGAAAAGATGGCAGGTCTTCAAAACAAGTACTAGATGGAGCCCAATTTACCGAAAGTGACCAAGGGGAAGAGCTCTAGACAGATGCGACAGAGACTTAAGAAAGACAGCTGGACTGAATTGGCAACAAGAAGCACAAGATAGAAATGGAAGAACCTAGAAGGAGCCTATGCTCCACACTGACTCAAAGAGGTTGCATCACCAAGTTATCGATCTGGCTGATCATGATGACGACGATGACAATGATATTTCACTTTAGCAAAATATTAAATAAAGTGTATCTTTTCAAAGTTTTTATCACTTTTTTCACTTTTTGACTAACATTTGAGAAGAACGGCCAGGGTAGGTGTAATGAAATGTGTGTGTTTGGGGAGGGGGGGGGGGGGGTTGCTTTAAGAAATTATGTGTGGACGAGTTTTTGTTCATATGGGATTGTTGGAGTGGTCTCTACTTTAGGTTCTGGTCCTGGAGTCTCCACGACTGTAATGACGTCCCTGGGTGAAAGGATGTCAATGATCAGATTCGTCAATAACATTGATATCTTCTGTGAAAGTAACGGAAAACTGCAGGACTTGTTGAAAGGAATGAACTGTGCGCCGAACACGGACTGAGAGTAGAACAAATCAAACACAAAAATATTGAGGAGCAGCAGAAACGAAAATATCATTACACTTTACATAGCAATTGTGGGCTATGTAGAAGAAAAAGTGACTGAACTTGGCTGTGTTGGAAGCAAAATAATGTATGACACACGAAGCAATGAAGACGTAAGCACCAGGCATGTACAGATAAAGATAGTTTATTAATATCAAATACAGACCTTAATTTGAGGAAGAAATTCCTAAGAATACGTGTATGGAGCAGAACACAGATGGAAGTGGCTCAAGAACTGAGGGAACGCAGAAAATAAGGGAATCGAAGTATTTGAGATGCGAGATTACAGAAGGATGTCGAAAATTAAGGGGGCCAATATAACACTAACTACACGATCCAATCACATTAATGTGACCACCATCTACATTCGACGCCAGTGTGCAATTACCACTTACATACGGCAGACGGCAAGACTCAGCACAACCAGGAGCACCTCCGAAGATGTCCAACGTAGCGTTGGACGAAACGTCAGGGATTGAAGAGTTCCATGGACCACGGCCGTACAACCCGGAAAAATTCTCAGCAGCCAAAAGGTGCTTATTCAAGTTTTTGACATTAATGTGACTGTATGATGTAGACGAAGTGACTGGATGATGGGTGGTACGTTGAGGCACTGAAGAATGATGTATACGGTATTAGAAGAAGCCGTAGAGCGCAAACATTGTACAGGATCACGGATATTGGAATACATACAACAAATAATTGAAGAGGTTAGATGTAGGTGATGCCCAAAAACTCCTGAAGATGTGCTCACGACCCTGAAGCGAAGGTTAACGAAGGCTAGAGGAGCAGTAGCGCGGTAGATTTAAGTGCCATATCTTTCAGATTGCAATATCTATGTTACATTTAACAGCATTCAAAGAAAAATAACCAATAAATCCGCAAGGTGTCGAAAGTTGACCGGCGTTGCCTGGTGAAACGTTGTTGTGATGCCTCGTGTAAGGAGGAGAAATGCGTACCATCACGTTTCCGACTTTGACAAAGGTCGAATTGTAGCCTATCGCAATTGCGGTTTATCGTATCGCGACACTGCTGCTCGCGTTGGTCGAGATCCAATGACTGTTAGCAGAATATGGAATCGTTGGGTTCAGGAGGGTAACACGGAACGCCGTGCTGGATCCCAACGGCCTCGTATCACTAGCAGTCGAGATGACCGGCATGTTATCCGCATGGCTGTAACGAATCGTGCAGCCACGACTCAATCCCTGAGTCAACAGATGGGGACGTTTGCAAGACGGCAACCATCTGAACGAACAGTTCGACGACGTTTGCAGCAGCATGGACTATCAGCTCGGAGATCATGACTGCAGTTACCCCTGACGCTGCATCACAGACAGGAGTGCCTGTGATGTACCCAACGACGAACCTGGGTGCACGAATGCAAAACGCCATTTTTTTCGGATGAATCCAGGTTCTGTTTACAGCGTCATGATGGTCGCATCCGTGTTTGGCGACAACGCGTTGAGCGCACATTGGAAGCGTGTATTCGTCATCGCCATACTGGCGTATCACCCGGTGTGATGGTATGGGGTGCTACTGGTCACACGTCTCGGTCACCCCTTGTTCGCATTAACGGCACTTTGAACAGTGGGCGTTACATTTCAGATGTGTTGCTACCCGTGGCTCTACCCTTCATTCGATCCCTTCGAAAACCTACATTTCAGCAGGATAATGCACGATCGCATGTTGCAGGTCCTGTATGGGCCTTTCTAGATACAGAAAATATTCGACTGCTGCCCTGGCCAGCACATTCTCCAGATCTCTCACCAACTGAAAACGTCTGGTCAATGGTGGCCAAGCAACTGGCTCGTCACAATACGCCAGTCACTACTCGTGATGAACTGTGGTATCGTGTTGAAGCTGCGTGGGCAACTGTACCTGTACACGCCATCGAAGCTCTGTTTGACTCAAGCCCAGGCGTATCAAGGCCGTTATTACGGCAAGAGGTGGTTGTTCTGGGTACTGATATCTCAGGATCTACGCACCCAAATTGCATGAAAATGTAATCACATGTCAGTTCTAGTATAACATATTTGTCCAATGAATACCCGTTTATCATCTGAATTTCTTCTTGGTGTAGCAATTTTAATGGCCAGTAGTGTAATAGGTCGAAATATTTCTGGTTTTAGGTCGCCTATCATATTTAGAAGTTGACAGCACATCCATGTGAAAAAAGACTATAACCTTAAAAATTTTCCTTCATTTATACCTGCATGAAACATCTATTCGTCCCTACGTCACACAACAAATACTGCACACAACCCAAGGAATATTTTAGTTAAACGCAAAATCACTCAATTTCTTGTGAGAACCTGTATTTGCTTGGTCGGATAATATTCTCACGGTATTTAATTAACTACAGCACTGAACAATGTCACAAAAAGTTAAAAAATATCTAATAGCGTATTTCAAGATAAAACAGGAACTAACAGATTATTTGAAAAGAGCACATAAGTGTGAATATCCAAGTAGGAATGTAGACTGCTAACGAATAGTATGGGCATAGTGGCTGAAATTCTTGTCTTACTTAAATGAGCTTTTCCTCATTCTTGTTTGTGCTGAAATATGGCCCATTAATTCAGAAAAATCACTATTTCATGTTCTTTCGTTTTCACACGTGTACACCTTACTCTAGTCTCCGCGAATCACAATACACTGCGCGGCACTTGCTGAAGCTGAGACTGCTCTGAAGGAGATGAAGAGAGGGACAGCCACTGACCCCCAATGACCTCCCAGCAGTCTAGACAACAGTGGAATGTGGCAGGCTGGCTAACAGATCTTTTCAATCAGATTATCAAAGAAGGTAGAATACCAACAGACTGGCAGCGAAGCATCACTGTACCAATCCTTAAAAAGAAAGGCAGTCCTGCTGTGTTCTAATTACCGCCTGTTCAGACTACTGAGCCATGAAATGAAGGTCCTTGAATGTATTCTTGACAAAAAGATACGCAAAATAGCTCAAATCTCTAGGAACCAAGCCAGATTTGTGAAAAATTGTGGCAAAACTGACACAATCCATGCTGTGCGGTTGCTCATTGAAAGACACCATGAAAAGAACAAGCCGCTGCACCTTGCTTTTCTAGACTTTGAAAACGCTTTCGACTGGGTACCACATAATTTAATCTGGTCAGCGCTTCAAGACTTCAAGATCACAGCATTCTGGAGTCCCTTGTCAACTTTATACAGTTTCTGTATGTAGAACTGAGGACCTATACCCAAGCAGCAGGAGTGTCGAATGACTTTCCCATCACTATAGGAGTCCACCTAGGCTCAGCCTTATCACCATTGCTGCTTATGCTGGACACTGTCACATCAGACCTGCACAAGTCGCTATGCTTCTCTATGCTGATGATGTCATGTTGGTTGCAGAGAACAAGTTTTATGTCTTGTACCAGACAAGAGTGGAATGACTGACTCGTGCAATATGGCCTGTGGCTTAACAAAAAGAAAACTGAGTGCATGACATCAGATCTGCAGGAAGTTGAGACCATTAGCATTGATGAAGATCTACCACGAATAGAAAAATGTAAACATCTCGGTTCTACAATCTCTAGTGATGGCCATCTTACAGACAAGGTCAATGCAATGACGCAGGCAACCTGGATCAAATGGCGAACAACTAAAGACATCACCTGCTATCATCGGATTAAGGGTAGTCTGAAGTCAAAGATCTACTGGACTGTCATCCTTCCTGTTGCTCTCTGCTGCTCCAAGTGTTGACCAGCTACAAAAGAGGTTGGATGATGATTGGGGGTCATGGACACTAAGATGCTTAGATGAGCACATGACATCACTCAACTCAATCATGTCTCAAATGGACACTGTCAGAGAACTTTTTGGGGTCACACTGTTTCAGAAGGAAATGCAAAAAAGCCATCTGTAATGGTTTGCACATGTGCTGTGTGCAGAGGATAACACCATTGCAAAGGCAGTACGCACAGTGGAAGTCACGTGAAGGAGACCCAAAGGACGACCTAGACAGCAATGGACCTGAAGGCTGCGAATCTTCATCCAGACATGGCTCATGATCGAACAAAATGGAGACAATGAATCTGCTCACTAGACCTTGCCACCATCTGTGACAAACACTAAAGAAAAAGAAGAAAAGGTAAGAAAATGAGCACTTGTTATACACACAAAAACTGGGACTAAAGTCCCAGGCTGCAGATGTAAATGATTACAGCACTGAGCAGTCTCCGAGTGCTGTGCTTCACTATTAGACTGGGAAACATACAAGATGGTACATCTGACAATGTTCTGATGTTCTGGGTTATTTAAAGCTCATATTTTCATATTTAGCACTGGGTACATTTTATACAATCATTTAAATGCAGTAAAGGAAAGATCTTGGTGCAATCCAGATATCAGAAGTAGGAAAGGTAGCAACTGTTCTGATAGCAGCTCTTTTGGTGTGAGGGAGAAAATGGTTATATCATTGATACAAGCAGCACAGTTTGGGCACAACGCCGCTGATGAAGTGCTGCCAAATTTGTACTACATTTTTAAGTCCATATGTCATTAAAGGAAACTTGAAAAGGCCAAATGGCATAATGATAGTGTTCTTTGAAATGTACTCCTCACTCGCAGGAATTTGTAAGTATGCTTTCTTGCAGTCTACCACACTGAAGAATGATGCACTATGAGAAAATGTGTAAACTCTTGCGAGTTGGGAAACAGATAATCAAGGCACAAGTTTAAAGCTCTGTAATCACCATATGGACACCAATTACAATCTTGCTTTAAGGCAAGTAATGGACAATGCACTAGTAGTATCAGATGATCCCTCCTGCTTTTAATAGTTCACCTGGGGCAGTATTTGCTGCACATAGTATGTCAGGGAAATTAGCACAGTCAGAGTCAAACAGGTGGACCTGGGGTGGTGGTGATTCAGTGTACAGTTCCATTATAGATAGCACTGAGCACAAAGGACAGGGGAGGGGGGTGGTATGTGAGGATAATGTGTCAGATGAGCCGGCAGCTCATGCAATCCGATATCGACACTTCACTAACCTTGGGTATCCAGTGGGCTGATTTATTCAGTCTGCAAGGTACGTAAGGGCTCTGTCAGGAGAGAGAGTGGCATTGATGCCTCATAGGTTGATTTTGACATTGTGTGTGTGTGTGTGGGGGGGGGGGGGGGGGGGGGGGGGAGAGAGAGAGAGAGAGAGAGAGAGAGAGAGAGAGAGAGAGAGAGAGAGAGAGAGACTGAAGCAATATGTCAGTGGAAGCAGTGTGACAAAGCAAGCTGGGATCTCTTTACTTTCCTCTCTTGTTTTGCCATCTGCCTCCATGAATTCATTTTATTTTCATTTTTGCCAAATTAACATTAACATATGTGAGTGTAATCTGCATTTCCATAAAAGAGAAAGGTTGGCCCTTAATCTTAGGGATTATAACACCAGGTCTAATTGTGTGCTTAGTTTTGTGTGTAATTAATTTTCTAATTTATTTTGACCGTTCCTAGTTAATAGCTTTCTGATAGGGTGAAATCAGTAATTCTTTTGTTACTTAGTTTCTATTGTTGACTTATAAACAAACAAATTCTGTAATAATTATAAACATTTGGAAGAAGAACTACTAGGATTCTTAAAGTATTTATTTGGTTCTATTCAAAAACATATTAGCAAAATCAACCGTTAATTAATTCCAAAATATTTACTAGGTTTGTCAAAAGTATTGTTTGCATAATTATATCTGTTAATTTCATTATTTAAACAAATAATCCACCCTAACCTTTGTTGTAGAAGAAACTGTTAAAAAGAAGGAATTTTTCAATGTATTCAGTTAACTGAATGAGTTAAGTTTTAATTGTAATTTCTGTAACTTAAACACTGAACACTGTATAGTTCCAGTGCCTATTATTGTGAGGATATATAAAGGCCCAATTTTTGTTCCCAAGATAGGCAGTCCATGGCCAACTTTCAGAGCGAAATTATGTACTGTTTCAAGTGGTAACAATGCATCAACTTAAAAGTGGAATTAGTGTAACACAAGTAGGCCATGGGTTAAAACAATGGCAGTGTCTGCTCAATTTACTTGAGAAATAGAGTCACACATACCTTATTATTCTGCAAGAACTGTGAACTGCATGGTGAGGTTTTTACTGCTCATAGATGTTCAACAGCAAACTATTGTAGCAGTATGCTGATATTTGCCTGCAACCTATTAATGAGGCTTAACATTTACCAACAGTGAACTGGGCATATAACTGTGTAATATTGGGAGGTTGTTAACAGTGAAAGTAAAGAACTTGAAACGCAACTGTGCAGCTGTCAGCTACATCATTTACAGCAGTCAGTCAGTTTTCACCCGGTATACCAATGCAGTACATCAACACTGAGGGCTATCAATGAAAAAATAAAGCACATGAACTTCACAAGGTCATCATTTTATTCCTGCATATGAGTGTTGGAGAGGCGTTTGTTAAAATATTGAGTTGAAGTGATTAAATATAACTGAGAATGGTGAGGCACTGAGAGAGGTGTTCATGAGGCTTGATGACGAGAGAGCTAGCAGAGGTCAACACCGACCCTCGGCAGGGTGAGGGGAGTTTGTCAGTGATGATGCTGATGATAAGTATACTGTCATTCTGTTGAAGTAAAACACCATGAGCCAGGTCTAGTAGCAGCAGGTAGAGTCATAAGAAGTCTGCACCGAAGATAGGTACCATAACTTCGGTGATGAAGAAGGTCCATGGCAATGGGTGTGACATGACAGCAAGAGGGGCATGCCAGTTGGGAGCATGGTGCTGACATTGGCACCTTTATCACCAAGTAGGTAAACATGTAGAGATGAGAGCCAAAGGTTGTGATAGTGATGTTCAAATATCATACACATCCTCGACTGATGAGACTGACCCGGTGTGCCTATCGTGGGTTACTGTTTAGGAACACACATGGTGGCTGATAGTTACAAGCTGCATCCCTGAAACCAGCAGTAGCACGGAGGGAGGGGTGGTTAGGATGACAGGCAAAGCTGTGTTGCCTTATGGATGGGGCTGTGTGTCAACACATCAAAGGTGGTTGTCTCTCGTGGTGGTTGGTGCTGGTACCTCAGGTGGAGTCAAGTGAACTCTGTTGGCCTTGGCAGTTTTGTGGTGGAGGGTCAAGTGAGGAGGTGGCCATGTGTCTGTGATCTGTGTATTGTTAGCTCTGGATAACTGATGCTTTTTTGGCGCTGGCTGATGGTGTGTATTCTATCCGTGAGCCATAATTTCACCTCAGGGGGTTCCTGTTCACGAGAAGCCATCATGAGTTGCACCTGTAATGGCAGTTTAATGAGTCACAAAGTCCACAGAGTCCGGTCAGGCATCGGGTTTGTATCTACCACAGTTTGAAGGCATCATTCTAGCTGTGAACAAGTGCTGTTGCCAACGGCTTCCTCACAAATAACTTGTTTGAGCTGTTGTTCTGGTGTCTCTGACAAATGCTGGAGCAGCAATGATATGGCCATATCGAACTTGTTCACTGCAGATGGCTTGAAAAATAACTCACTAGTAAATCCACCTGCTCACCGAGGTGGCTTAGGAGTGTGACCAATTTAGCACTGTTATCAATTATTCCTTGTGGTGAAACACATTGCAGGATGATCGGTGCGGAACAGTGGAAGCCTGAATTTTGAATGGAAAGTAAAGGAGTAGTCCAAAGGTTGTAGATTCTGTGTAGGCTTGTGTGGGAGTGGAACTGGTGTACCAAAACACAGTGTGGTAAGAACAGCAGCAGTTTCATTAGTTGATAGCTCACATGGCTGTATCAACTATTTCAATGCAAGTGGTGAAACTGTGGACACGGACAACATGGTGGGCGCAGTGTACACGGGCAAGGAAAACAGTTCTGAGTGTAGCACTGTCTGTTGCATGGAAAACACTGGAAAAGTCATGGGTGCAAAAGGAACATCATGCACAACATGCCTGTCTCTAGCGGGAGTGTAGACACACACAATGTGGTCGCCACAATATTTTCAGGTGGGGTGAATGGACCAAAATGCTGCTCAGTCTGAAATGTGGGAAACACAGAAAACTTCATGGGTGTGGTGGATACACCATGCATACCTGACAAAGTGTATGTTTAAAACTGTATTTCAAGTCGAAGGTCGCCACTGCTCACAGTTGGTGCAAGGCACTGTTACATCACATTCTCCATTATAGGCACATTCTGATGACATGCTCTCATTTGCATGGTGTTGTAATCTTTTTATGGGAATTGTGGAACTCTGGAGTCTGAAAATTGCTGTGTATTTCCCAGCTCAGTTGTATGGCGAGAAGATGCAGCAAGATGCAGTCATCATGGGTCACCAATGTAGTTCCTTGTCATTGTGGCAGTAATGTAACATAAACCATACTCATACAGCTGGTATAAATGGTAGTTTATTACTGCATATAGGAGCTTACATAAATTCTGTGGCATATTCCAAATCAGAGAACAGACTGTTATTCCGAAGAAACTCCACACAATACACTGCTACTGGGAACCAGAGAGGTACTTTTCCCTTGCAGCAGTGATGTTATTAGTCGATTTCTCATAACCAAATATGAATACATGATCACATTTTCAGTTAGCACACATGATCTAAATTGTAGTTCCAGTTCAGTTCAGCTGGTGATATTAAGGTGATCAGATGTAAAATGATCAGACTTATATCACTTTGTTTCTAAGCATTATTGTAGAAATCACGTCTCAACAATCATGTTTAGAGAAAGACATGCATCTGGAGATCAATTACTGTACAAATAACTATGTTTAGACAACATCATCAGTGAAGAAGTGTGCTGTGACAGTGACAAGCACCAAGAGAATCATCCTAGATAAAGCAACTCAGTAGATAAGTTAATTTAAGGAATAGGTACCTAAAGGAGTTTACACTGCAATAAATTTTTAGGTAATATTGCTGTGTGTGTAAAGAAATTACTTTATTCTTGTCTGCAGATTATTTACTCATCTGTTTTAGAATCTGTGCCTATGTTAATGATGTCATACCTTAATGCACTTGGCATATGCCTTTTGTTCTGTTAACAAAATCTTCTTGAAGCAGTTAGTCACCTAGTTTTTTGTCATTAGCATTGATTTGTAATATTTTTACAGATTTGTATGATGACCACTTTTATGCTACAGAAAAATATCAAAATGACAAATGACAGCTCAGCTGTTCACTCAAGGCCTGCACACACTCAAATAGAGAACACATCATTACTGTTAGGTAGGTCACTGAAGTACATCTGGACTCAATAATGTGTAGTAGTTTGAATTTTTGATGAACCACGAGGCCTAGTTGTTATATTCTCTGTTACTATCATAGTTGAAGGTTTATTCAGTAAATATGACATTCTGAATCTGCAGAACGTCATGACAATAGGAGGCCAGTTTATACTCCACAGACTGCTAATGCTATGAGGCCATACACCTAAGAGGTTACCGTTGATGTGCCCCAAAAATGGCAAATAGAAGCAAGAACAACTTGAAAGAGATTAAGATGACTTGAAGTTACAAAATATGCTTGTGCAAAACGTTTAAGGAGTTCAGGTGAGACCTATCATAGAATGGAGAACCAGAAGAAGGTAAGTTCGTAAATAAGCAGTACCAGTGTAAACTGAAGCATTTTCATAATCTGTCATGAGATAAAAGGCAATCATTAATTAATAACTGTTACAACATGTCAGATTTCAGCAAACAAAGTTCTTACTTGAGTGACTTAATTCATCAGGCTCATTTTTCAGTAAGAGAGCCTCATGACCGTTTTAGAAGAGAAAAATAAGCCTCAGACAAATACCATTTACAATTGGTTGGGAAAACAGTATGTGTATGCAATCAGTATTTCCTGGACACACATGTTATAGCAAATGATGGACTTTGTAGACTATTACAGAAAGTGAACAGTGGTCAACAGTGCTTGATGGCACACACTGGTATGCTGTACCAGCACCTCTGACAAGAAAAAGTCGGAACTGCAGATTTTTAGTTGTAGTACGACAGAATGTTTCCTACGATTGAAGTGAGTTAAAACAAATGTTGCATTCACACTTTAAAAATGCTCAGAAAACTGTTAACATAATGTTTTAAGAAGTGTAAATTTGAAAAACACCCCTTGGAAGGTAACGACACCAGAACATCTTATTTACAAATCAAGCACTGGTGAACAGTCATCAGAGGAAGATCGAAGGGGAAAATACCCTTCACAAGAAAAATCTGTGACCAAAGTAAACAACTTATCATCACTTATATATACAGTTCTACAGCATTTCAAAGGCATTCCACACAATGACAATGCTCATAGAAAATGCCTCAGCCCACATTTAAACGTCAGGAAAATGAGTGAACTTTATGTTGAGAGTTGTTCAACATTGTGCATCAAACCTGAAAAAGAACATTACTACAGGCAGATCTTTAATACAGATTTCTGTCTTCATTTCCATGTCACCCAAAAACACACTTGCAAAATTTGCAACGAGAGCAAACAAGATCTCACTGTTGAAATTAATGTACAACAAAATGCAGAATTAGAAACTGCACATAATATTCACTTAAGCCAAAGCTGAAGAAGCAAGGGTGCTAATGCAAAATGAGCAGAGAATAATGAAGATCCGATTTTAGCAATTAGTATTGATCATCAGAAAGCACTCCCATTTTCGAAACTTTCTGTTTCGGGTGCTTGCTATCATCAAAACATGTACTGCTACAATTTGGATGTGGATAACACCTTGCCACAGACTAAGCTGTTACAAGTAATTGAGATGAATGTATGGCATCAAGTGGTTCTCAGGAAATTTCTTTTTGCATTGACAAGCTTATTACATTGTGTGTAATTATTGAGAAGAACATTATAATAAACAGTGGTACACATCCCGGGCAAAATAGGAATATACAAGTTGCCTTATCTTTAAAGAAACTAGCACAAGACAACACATGTATAGTTGTTGTGAAATGAAAGTTCATGATTTCTGGTCATTCATATTTGCCCAATGATTCAGATTTTGATTTAATTGAACTATTTGCTAAAGGCAAGCTTGTCTACTGGGGCTGGACAAAAATATGGAAACATCATGAGAAATTCATGCTTGAACACAAATATAGAGGCAATTGAAGCCTGACATGCACTGTTGTATTTAAACCATGAATGGCACCTGGGCAGTGTCCTCAAAATGTTACAAGTGTCGGTCATGGTCAAACAGTTACAGTTATAAGTGCATTAAGCTCCTGAAGCTGAATTTGAATGTGGAAAAATTGTTGGTGTTCTTATGGTGGGTATTCCCATTGTTGTTTCAAGAGGCACCGTATCAAAGATTTATACAGCACACAGGGACAGTGGAAAAATATCATCTGCTAAGTCATAACACAGATGTTTGTGTGTGTAGAGTGATCATGACAGAATCACTAAAATGGACTGTGATGAAAGATAGGAGGATTAGAGCTGTAAAAGTCACCACAGAACTGAATGTCACACATAAATCCTGCCAGCATCGAAACAACATGAAGGAAGAGCCATAACCATGGAATTGCAGGATGTGCTAGATTTCCAAGATGTCGCTCTAAAGACATGCAACTGGGACTATGGAGCAATGGAGGAAAGTCATTTTGTTGGATGAGTCTTATTTCATGCTGTTTTCAACTTCTGGCCAAGTTTATGTCCCACCATGGTGGTGGTTCAGCAATTATTTGGGCAGCTATATTCTGGTATTCCATGGGCCCAATGGGTACTTTTCAAGGTCACATTATGTAACCACTTTGGCCGATTAAGTTCATCCCATTATACAATATTTGTTCTCCAATGGTGATGCTGTGTTCCAAGATGACAGGGCCCCTTTTCACACAGTTCCCATCATTCAGGACTGTTTTTGTGAGCACAAGTATGAATTACTGTATCTCCCCTTCCACCATAGACACTAAATCTCAATATTATTGAGCATTTATGGTCTGCTTTGGAGAGAAGTAAGTTCCTCAGTCATACTGTAATCATTTATGGAAACTTTAATCATCCAACAATTAACTAGGAAATTACTTTTGTTAGTGGTGGGCGTGATAAGACATTCTGTGATACTTTCCCTGAAAACTACCTAAAAAACAAAGTTAGTAACCCCACTAATGATGGAGATATATTGGTTATAATGGCAACAAATAGATCTGACCCCTCTGAGTATGTCTGCATTGAAACTGGTATCAGCGACTGTGATGCAGTTGTGGTAAGAATGGTTACCAAAGTACAAAGGACAACTAAAACATGCAGAAAGGTATATATGTTCAGTAAACTAGATAAAAAAATCAATAGTGTCATATCTTAAAGAGGAACTTGAAACTTTCAACACAGGTCAGGAGCATTTAGAGGAACTCTGATCCAGGTTAAAAGAATAGTTGACCATGCACCAGATAGATATGTACCCAGTAGAACAGTTCACAATGGTATATTGTCACTTTAAAGGAACTTCTACACAAACAGAAATTACTGCATAATAGGTGTAAAACAAAGTGAAGGGCTATGGATGGAGAGATGCTGAATGTAATGCATTTGGTTGTCAAGAGAGCAATGTGTGATGCCTTCAATGACTACCTTAGCAGAATACTATCAAATGACATTTCACAAAACCTGAGGAAATTCTGGTCATATGTAAAGGCTGTTAGTGGCACCAAAATAAGTGTCCAATCCTAGTGAATATGACAGGAATTTAAATTGAAGGTAGCAAAGTAAAAGCCGAAATGCTTAACTCCATTTTCAAATGTTCTTTTACAAATGAACGCCCAGGAGAATTGCCTCAATGTAATCCTCGTGTCACAGAAAAGACGAATGAAGTAAGTATTAGTATCAGTGGTATTGAGAAACAGCTGAAATCATTAAAATTCAACAAAGCTCCAGGCCCCAATGGAATTCGTGTCAGATTCTATACTGAATTTGCAACTGAGTTACCCCTCTTCTAACTACAATCTGTCATAGATTCCTTGAACAAAAAACCATGCCTTGTTCTTGGAAAATGGCACAGGTCACACCAATTTACGGGAAAGTTAGTAGAAATGAGCCAGAAAACTACTGTCCAACATACTTTTGTTGTAGGATCTTACAACATAATCTGATCTCAAACATAATGAGGTATGTTTAACAGAATGATCTCTTCAATGCCTACCAGTATGTCTTTCAAAGACATTGGTCATGTGAAACCAAATGCTCACTTTTTTCACATGACATACTGAAAGCTTTGGATCAAGGAAACCAAGTGGATGCACAGTTTCTTGATTTCCGAAAAGCATTTGACTGGGTACTGTACCTATGCTTATTGTCAAAAGTAGAATCATATGGGGTATCAAGTAAAATTTGTGACTGAATTGAAGACTTTTTGGTATGGAGACACAACATGTTATCTTGGATGGAGAGTCATTGTCAGATGTAGAAATAACCTCAGGTGTATGCCAGAGAAGTGTGTTGGGAACCTGGCTGTTCATGTTGTATATTAATGACTTTGCAGACAATATTAATAGTAAAATCAGGCTCTCTGCAGATGATGCAGTTACCTGTAATTAAGTACTGTCTGAGAGAAGCTGCATAAATATTCAGTCAGACCTCGACAAGATTTCAATGTTGTGCAAAGATTGGTAACTTTCTCCAAATGTTCAGAAATGTAAAATTTTGCATTTCACAGAACAGAAAAATGTAGTATCCTAGTATAACATTATTTGTTTATGGTTCATTTAAATTTTTATAATTTTTTTGCTTTAAAATTTTCACATATTGGTACTATATTTTCTGTAGATTTTAAGTAAAGTGTGCTACACTTGAGTTTGAAGTACTTTGCATTATATGTGGGTAATGTATGTAAAATACTATGTAAATTGTTTATTATGTTAAATAATTTTCTGATGACATTTTATATTTAAAAATATTTGTGTGTGTAAGTTGTTCATGTTGATGTAAATTTGACAATTTAAGAAATGGACACACTTAGGAACAATGTAAGAAATAGGTATTATGTAAAAGCCAGTGTACTTTTCTTTGAAATGAAAGTGGCTTTGGGGAGTGGAAAAGGTGGCAAAGGGCAAATTGGCACGCTACCTAGAGCAAGCATGGGAAGTAAGACACACAGTCTGTAGGCAGGAGTGATTGAGGCAACATCTTTGTTGAACAGGTGAACCTTTGCATGCAAATTTGTACAAAAATGGCTCAGATGAAGATTGCAAATGCCTTATGGCATTCCTGAGAGTTGTTGGGCTACTGTATGTAAAACTGAACGTGGCCAAGAACAGAAGCCCATACAGCAAGTTACTTGCATGCCATACTGAGGGTAGTGTAGCGGTCATAACTGTTCGCCACACCCAAGCCTATAGCCACCAGATAAGGTTTTTTACTTTTGTACAGCATGAGCCATTAATTTAAACTGTTTTTAATAATCATTCTTGAACTTAACAGAACTTGGTTCACCCTTTTATTTCTTCCTAATCATACACCTATGTAGGGTTCCTTCCTGGTGTTTGATTAATCCAAGTATCCTGTTTTACAGACTTATGAAGTGCCAAGTTAATATAAAAAGGCACCATTTAATTATTTTTTTTAAACGAAGAAAAAATTTTCTTAACTATTGCAAAGTGTGTTCAAAGAATAATAGCTTTTGAAAGTGAATTCCAGTATGAAAGAGGTTTTCTTGAAGTGAAATGTCCAGCATAAAAAGTGTGTGCTTTAGTATCTGAGGAATTTAATATTTAAGTTTAAGTTTGTTCATTACAGAAAACGTTTTTCTAAAAGTTCCCGTGACCAATTTTTTTTTACCTTCCTTGAAGTTATCTACTGGGCTTTTTCTATTTTAAAAATGTAATATATAAGGGTGTAGTCCAACATTGTTTATGTTGAGTAATATTTATTTGAAGAAACAACTTAAACAGTAGCAAGATAATAGGCAAAATTCATACTTCCCGCTTTTCCAACACTTCACTGTTTCATTGCCTGGGTAGGCTGGCGACCGTTGGTATATGTTTTAAACTGCTAAATGAACTTGGAACTGAGTTGTCCTAGCTTCAATATAATACTGTTCATACTGAGTTTCTTTCTAACCTCTAGGTAAGATCTTAGGAAAAGAATTGAATTTACTTCGCCATTAGACACAACACATGGCCAAATCCTGTAAAAAGGGTAGCTCTGTTGATTAGCTTTTCCTATAAACAGGACTATCCTCCTATAGTGTACTTTATTTGGAAACTAAACTAAATTTTAGTGGAGGGTTATACATGGCAACAGAGACAAGGGTTCTGTAATGTAGGCAAAAGCATACTACATTAAAATTGTAGTGGTAGGGTTATACTATGACTATAATATCAATGAGTTACTGTTGTGATTGGCAAACCCATACAAATGCTTGGGCACAACACTTTGTAGGGACGTGAAACAAACTGATCACATAGGTTCAGTCTTGGATAAAGCAGGTGGTAGACTTCATTTTATTGGTAGAATAGTGTGGAAGTGCAGTCAGTCTACAGAAGGGATTGCTCACAAATAATTCATGTGACCACATCTAGAATATTGCTCTAGTGTGTGGGACCCATTCCAGATAGGACTAACAGAGGATATTGTATGTATACAGAGAAAGGCAGCAGGAATGGTCACAGGTTTGTTTAATCCATTTGAGAATGTCAGAGAGATATTGAAGGACTAAACTGGCAGATTCTTGAAGACAGACAAACTATCTTGATGAAGTCTATTAGCAATATTTCAAGAACCAGCTTTAAACGATTACTCTAGTGATATACTACAACCCTCTATACATAGCTTACATAGGGATCGTGAGGACAAAATTAGAATAATTACTACAAGCACAAAGCCATTCAGTCATTCTTCCCATGCTCCATATGTGGATAGAACAGGAAAGAACCCTAATAACTGGTACAATGAGACTTACTCTGTCCCATGAAATTCACGGTGGTTTAAAGAGTATAGACATAGACGTGGACTGGTACATGACAGCCAAGATGTGGAAGTGGCTTTGCCTGCGGCTATTGAGCATGCAGGGTGGAGTTGTCTGCATGTTGTGGCTCACGTCGGCTCTAATGATGACTGTTGCATGGGTTCTGAGGCAATCTTCAGTTCATACAGGTGGCTGGCAGAGGTGGTGAAGACTGCTAGCCTCGTGTGCGGGGTGCAAGCAGAGCTCACAATTTTCAGAATTGTTCCTGGAGTTGATTGCGGTCCTTTGGTTAGAAGCCAACTGAAGTATCTCAGCCGAAGGCCTACGGGGGGATTTGTAGGACTCCCCTTGAAAGGTCAGGGGTGCACTACACAAAGCAAGCAGCTACTTGGGAAGCAGAGTACTTGTGAAGTGCACACATGGGTTTTAGGTGATGTAGTAATTTGATGAACACTCATCAGTCGATATGCAGCAAGGGAAGTCAAATGACATTCAGAAGACACTTCACCAGTCATAATTTTATCAGTAAACTGTCAAAGTATTCGTAATGAAGTTCTTGCACTCAAATTATTCTCAAGGCCGAGAACTGGTTGAAACCTGGAGTGGAAAACTCAGACATCTAGTGAGTCATGGAACATTTATTGGAAACACAGATTATAGGCCATAGGAAGGGCAGTGTTCATTGCAGTTGACAAAAATATTCTCTCTAATGAGGTCGAAGTTGAGTGTGACAATGAAGTTATCTGTCTGTGTGTAACAGGTGTAGGTGAAACCAAGTTAATTGTTGGATGATTTTCCCACCCACCCGATTCTGCTGTGACAGTTCTAAAGTCATTCAAAGAAAGTTTAAGGTCAATAGCACGTAAATACCAAGGTCATGCAATACTAGTTGGAGGCAACTTTAACCCACCAATTACAGATTGGGATGTCTATGGGTTCAGTGTGGGGAGTACAGACAGACAGCCAAGTGAAATACTTCTTCACATATTTTATGAAAACTGTTTTGAGCAGCTAGCTCGACAGCCCTCAAGCAATGGAGATATCTTAGAATTTGCAGCTACAAATAGGCCAGAACTTATCGACAATGTCAGTGTAGAAATGGGGATTAGTGATCATGTTGTCAGTATTGGAAATATGACTACGAAAGTCAATAAACCAGACAAGAAGGCTAGGAGAGTTACAGGCAAAGTTTAAGCAGACTGTAAATTGTGATCTGGATAGTTATGAGCCTAGTAAATGGATGATGGATGGAAAAAGACTCACCATGGTTTAGTAACAAAATTCAGAGGATACTGAGGAAGCAGAGGCTGTCGCATTCTTGGTTGAAGAGGGAATGCATAAGCAAAGGTTAGTAGAGATTTGGGTGTTTATGAGAAGCAGTATGCAAGAACCAAACAACAACTAGCACTGTCACACTTTAGCAAAAGAGCTGGCAGAGAACCTGAGGAAATTCTGGTCTTACGTAAAATCACTAAGCAGGTCTAATGCTTCCATTCAGTCACTTGTTGACCAGTGTGGTGTGGCAGTAAAACGAAAGTTGAAGCTTTAAATTTCACGTTTAAGAAACCGTTCACACAGGAGAATCATACAAACATACCATCATTCGACCATCAGACAATGTAGTAATAAGCATCCCTGGCATAGAGAAACAACTAAGAGATTTTAAAGTAAATAAACCACCAGGTCCGGTTGGAATCCCAGTTTGATTTTACAAAGAATACTCTATGGCATTGGCTCCTACCCTAGTTGCATTTATTGTGAATCTCTCACCCAGCACAAAGTCCCAAGTGACAGGAAAAAGCCACAGGTGATTCCGGTATATAAGAAGGGTAAAAGAACAGCCGCACAAAATTACAGACCAATATCTCTCACTTCTGTTTGCTGCAAAATCGTTGAAAATATTCTCAGTTCAAACAATAAACTTTCTTGAGACTCAGAAGCGTATGTCCACGAATCAGAATGGTTTTAGAAAGCAACTCTTGTGTTAAACTGAGCTTGCCCTTTTCTCATATGATATACTGCGAACTGTGTATGAAAGGCAGCAGGCAGATTGGATATTCCTAGATTTCCAGAAAGCATTTGACACAGTGCCCCATTGCAGGCTGCTAATAAAGGCACGAGCATATGGAATAAGTTCACAGATGTGTGTGTGGCTCAAAGACTTCCTATATAACAGAACCCAGTACATTGTTTCAACACTGAGTGTTCATCAGAGACAATGGTATCACCAGGAGACAGGGTGAGCAGCAATCTCGGTTGTTTGCTGATGATGTTGTGGTGTATGGTAACGTGTCACATCTGAGTGAGTATAGGAAGAGACAAGACGAAATTTCCAGTTGGTGTAATGAATGGCAGCTAGCCGTAAATGTGTAAAAACTTAAGTTACGTGGATGAGTAGGAAGAGCAAACCTTTAATGTTCAGATACAGCATTAGTAGTGTCCTGCTTGACACAGTCAAGTCATTTAAATATCTGGGTGAAATGTTGCAAAGTGATATTGGATGGAATGAGTGTTGTGTGAGAACTGTGTTAGGGAAGGTAAATGGTCAACTTCGCTTTATTGGAAGAATTTTAGGACAGAGTGGTTCACCTTTAAAGGAGACTGTATATGGCACACTGGTGTGACCTATTCTTGAGTACTGCTTGAGTGTTTGGGATGCATGTCAGGTCGGATTGCATGGAGACCTTGAAGCAATTCAAAGGTGGGCTGATATATTACCGTAGTTACCAGTAAATTCAAACAACACCTAAGAGTTACGGAGATGTTTTGGGAACTCAAATGGGAATCCCTGGAGGAAGGCAACATACTTTTCAAGACATGCTATAGAGATAATTTAGAGAACCAGCATTTGAAGCTAACTGCTGAATGAGTCTACTGCCACCAACATACATTGGGCTTAAGGATCATGAGGATAAGATATGAGAAATTAGGGCTCATACGGAAGCATATGGACAGTCATTTTTCCATCACTCTATTTGCGAGTGGAACAAGAAAGGAAATGACAAGTAGTGGTACAGGGTCACCTCCACCACTGTGCTTGTGAGGTATCTATGTAGATGTAGATGTAAATACAGTCCTTGGTGAATTTTATTTTATGGGTATTAGGCCATGATTCAAGGCATATTTTATGCCTAATGTTTTGTCTTCTAATGCTGGAGACTTCATCAGATGCTCTAAAGACTCAGTAGTTTCAAAGATAAACAAGTCCAGCAAGCTGAACTCTTTCCACATCTACATCTATACTCTGATAACCGCTGTGAAGTGCACAGCTGAGGACATCCCACTGTACCAGTTATTAGGGTTTCTTCCAATTCCATTCACATATTGAGCATAGGAAGACTGACTGTTTTAGTGCCTCCATGTATCAATCTAATATGACTGATAAGCAGAGGGTTCTAGTATATTTCTAGAATCATCATTTAAAGCGAGTTCTTGAAACTTTGTAGGTAAGCTTTCTTGGGATAGTGTACAACAATCTTCAAGAGTCTGCCAGTTCTGTCTCTTCATCACATCTGTGACACTCCCACAGGTCAAATAAATCTGTAAGCACTCATGCTGACTTTCCCTGTATGTGCTCAAAATTCTCTGTTAGTCCTATTTCTTCCAGTGTAAAAAATATCAAGGTAGGTTTCAACATGTCTTATTGGACCATTCCCTTGTGAATGAACCTGCTCTTCCTTGCTTTTCCTTGCTCCCATTTCCCTACGGGGTACCATCAGTCGCTGTACATTTGAACTGCTAACAAAAAGTAGACCCTATTCTTTAGCATTTGCCTCCTAGACATAGGACTAAGCAGGTTTCCATGCAATGGTCAGGTTATGAAGCCATCAGACCACTTACCTAAGTTTGCAGAGTTTCACCAGCATATGTTAAGGAGCTTTGAGTAGGGAAGAGTTGGTGCTATTTGCTTTATTTAGCACCAAGACCCACAACTTGTCCAATTTCTTTTCTGTTAAAGTTGTTTTTGTGCTTTTGAATTTCTGTGGCCTATCTGTACATTCTAGTATAGTAACGATTTGAGCTCAATGAAAACCATAGAACTGGAGAATGGTATTTGGTGGCTCCCTGGACTCAGTGTAGGCTCTGCTACTGCTGATTTACTTGTCTTTCCAAGATGACAATTGTTTCTCTGTTCGTCAAACTGAGTGTTAATACTTTTTTTCTTTTGTAGTTCCTATGTACACTTGACTGCATGCTCAAGGGATTTTATACACTCCTGCTGTAACAAGTAGCAGGCATAGATCCACTGCAGTGTGGTTTAAACACTGTTTCAATTCTGTGTCTTCTTAGATCTTGCTGATGTGATTTGCGATTCTTTTTATGAACTGAAAGAAAAATTTTTCTTTAGGAGGTAATACTGTAATGCATGTAACAAAAATAAATGTAAGCATGTGAGTCCTATGTCACAAGTGATATAGAGAGAAGCTTTATCATTGCTCTTTTTGATAATGTGTTTCTTATTTTCTTGCACATTACTGATATTGTTCCATCTGACTGGAATTTATGGAATATGTTGTTTTTTTCTTTTTATGTTGCATGTGTGTGTGTGTGTGTGTGTGTGTGTGTGTGTGTGTGTGTAATCATGACTACAGCATTACAAGAATTAAATGACCTATGGGAACAGAAGCACCAGGATATACTACAGCTTAAAAAGGTACTTCCTACAAGAACACACATTTATTCTTACACAACACAAAAAAGTTACAAACATTGTAAATGTGGCTTTATAAACAAATTTCTCATCTGCACAAGCAACTATCCACTTGACACCACACTCAGAATTTTGTGGTATTTAATGTGCACACTGCACTATCAATGACTACTGTGCCAATGCCACTCGTGTAGAACTGGCTTGAAAGTCCACCTGTCTGGGTGACCAACATGGCTGATTGTGTCTCCAAAATCAGATTTGCTCCACTGGAATGGAGGCAAGTGAGACCCGGTTGTGGGTCCTGAGACTGACAGAAACTGAAGCTTGGACACTAATGTACTGTTGGTCACCTTGGCGTCAGTCGCACCATGTGAACGGTGACCCAGACTTGGGAATGGATAGGTACCTGAAATGTACAAATATTGTTAAAGTGAAAAATTTATAGGCATTATGAAATTTAATTTAACAGTTCATAAACAGTAAGTATAAATTATTACAGAGCAATTACTATGTTTGCTTGTTGCATCTAACTGAAGACTATTTTGCCAAGGAATTACTATGTACGCTTGTTGGCTCCGACTCAACAATATTTTGCCAAGTCTGTCTGGTTTTAGTGCTCTCTCCAGTTAGTAACTACTAAAAATTTTAGGTTTTTCACATAGATGAAAATCTCATTCTCAGTTGCCCTGGCGGTCTTTCTCCTCCAAGGGATGATTCTGCCACAATCTTGATGAAGCTGTCTTCTGATGATCTCACTACATGCTCACGCCACTTAACCCATTCAGCTTTTATTTTTGCTGAAATGTTGGGTTCTTTAACAAGATCACATGGATCTGTAACTATGTACAGAACATCGTACACATATACTTCTTAGAAAAGGGGAAAATAATCACTGTACAATTTAACAGTGTGAAGTTGGACTGATTTAGCATGAAACCAAAATAAATATGACTCCATTTGGTGAAAAAATAATGTGATACCTTGCCACAAGACTGCATCAGCACATTCATAAGGAGTTATTGCTGTGAAACTGCAATATCAATTGCTGCCACAGCTCATCTGCACTGGTGCCCTGCAGATACTTTGTACCCAACATGAAGAAATGGCTCACAGGTAAAAATGAATTCAACTCTTATGACATCATCATCATCATCTTCATCATCATCAAGGCAGAGCATGTTTTAGAGAGATTAACAGTTATTTTTCTCTTCTTTAAAGAATTTTAAAAAATCAGTTCTTGGGAAAACTGTCTGCACTTACATGGAGGCTTTGTTCAAATACTACTTAATTAGTTTTTGAGAAATTGCTTTTTCATTCCTAACCTGGATACTCCACTAACTGGCACCATGTGAAGCCATTTACAGTGAAGTAGTGGACCTTTACATCTCACCAATAACCCTGGAAACCTGTATATGTCAAACTTTTCAACCTGTTTTACATCTTATATGATCTCCATGGGGCACAAGAGCGTGAACAAGTGTTTCTTAGATAACAGCAGCTGTCCTTACACATGAAATCGCCTTTTTTTTCTATTTTCAATGTACTTGCAGAGGTATTGGCTCACTGACCTGGACCAGTCCATTCAAGTACTTTTCTACACACTTAGATGTTCAAAAGTCATCCTGACAGTATTATTTTTTATAGTGGCAGCTCAATATTACTCAACACTTTTGCACTCATCAGATTTTTCCAGTGATGACATACAGACAGACAGTGACAGATTTCTGCCTCCTATGTGAGTTCTCCTAGAGTTGTTGCTGTGGAAGTTCCTGTATTAGCTCTTTTTACCATTAACATAAATATAATTCAATGATGGATGTGGTAATCATGTAACTCACTAACAACTCACACACAAACATAATTAAGCACTTACCATTTTTGGGATTGAGATCACATCGTGCAGCAATAGCATTCTCTGCGCTGTAGGGTGGAGTGCAGTTGCATCTCGAAAGCGGATCATGTTGGTAGTCATTGCTTGTCATCAAGCGCAACATAGAGGGAAGGTTATGAGCTGTCTTAAAGTCACGCTTGAAGATGAGAGCTCGTGGAGTTTTGTCATGAGTGAACCTGCAAAAGTACGAGTAACTGTTTAATTGGCAACAACTACACTGTACTGTTTAAAAAAGACAAGAAACAATGTAGCATACTAGACAATTCAGAATATGAATCTGGTAAATCTGAATGATATTCAGTGGCAGATTGCTGCTGATCATAATAGAAGCTTTTGTCAGATATGTACTATATTAACAATAATGTCATATTTTGCTTTCTTTATGGCTTTGACTTCTGCAAAATACCCTGTGAAAACCCTGGAAAACTACTGGGTATTAATGAGCATGATGGCACAGAGTTTAAGACGCTGAACTTGAATTCAGGAGAAACAGGGTTAAAACACCCATTCAGCCATCCAGATTTTGGTTTCTCATGCTTCCTGTAAATTCATCAAGGTGAATGCCAATATGGTTTCTTTTGAGAATGACGTCGGTGACTTTCTTAGTCATCTGTCTAATATGTGAGCTGGTGGTCCATCTCCGATTACCTTGTCACTGATGAGACATTACATCAAACCTACCTTTAGTTGCATTACATTTGAGAAGACACAGGGAGTGAAAGCATGCTCAAGTTCAAATCAAAATAGTGGGAGGCATTTCTGAGCACAGATCATGCCAAAAATGACATTCTTGGTAGTTTATCTGTGTATTTACTCTGTTTTAGCTTATAAGGCAGCTGCATTCCAAGGAATTTTACATATAATGACTCATTTAGTGAGCTACAGTAAGATATATTGCAATTTCTAATGAGATGAAGCAACAGCAATATGAAGAAAGGAAGAAGTAGGTTAAAACAAAAACTGGAAATGAAGTTAAAAGAACGCAAAGAAGTTTCCATTATAATTATGCGATGAAGTGATGGTGTAAAAGGTTCTGGTAAATGCAAAAAAGATTTTATTGTTAGAATACAGGCCTATGATCAACAAAGCACTTTCCTATTACTAAGTGGAGAACTCAGACTGGCTGTTAAGCTCCTGCATGTTACTATACAAAAACTATACACAGGTAGTTGGCAGGCTAATAAGATTGTTTCTATTTCTAAATATATACTCTGTAGGCAACCATAATCCACTTGATGAAAGATACTTCATCTAAATATAATTGACTTTCTGTCCTATTTAATTCACATGTGAAATGAGAGAAACATTGTTATATGCCTTGGTGCATTTCATAACCTATTTTATCTTTTTCTTACCACCCCAGACGTATTATATTGCAGGCAGCAGAACTATTGCATGGTCTGCCTCTGATATAGAGTTTTGGAGGAACAATGCCATTTTCCTTCCAAAAATTCCCAGCCTACTTCCTTGAAAATTTCTGTTATGCCTCTCCAAACATTCGTAACATCTAGAAAGTGGTTTTATGTGTGTGTTGCCATATCTATCAGGTATGGACAGCACAACACAACCACAGTACTTCTGCAGCATGCTATACAAGACGCATTCAATAAATAAACAGATTTATTTTTAAAGAATCTATTACAAGATTGGAATACAACATTTATTTATTTTTCAGTGTAATCCCCCTAAAGTTCTATGCACCTATACCAATGCTAGAGAAGTTTCTTATTTCCATATCCAAAGAATTTTTGGGGGCATATGTGTCACCAGTATGCACTGCTGCCAGAACTGCCTCACCATCAGTGAATCTTGAGCCATTAAGTGCTTCTTTCAGTGGGTTAAAAGTGTAATAATCTTAACATGTCATATCTGGTGAATAAGGGTGGGTGTGGCAAGAAGGTGAACTTCAGCTGTCCCTGCACGTATCCACGTGCCTTCCTTTCATTTCTGATCTCAAATGTTTTGGAACCCACCTTGTACACACTTTCTTGAACACCAGTACATCACGAACAATACAGTGGGCTGATCTGACCCTAACGTTCATCACTGTTGCAATATAACTGACTGTAATATGCTCGTTTTCCCACATCAACTCACGAAGTGTTGTTTTCTATGACTTCACAGACAGAGCATACTGGGCACGACAAATCTTCAACAGGTGTTACACCCCATTTGAACTTATCTGCCCACTTGTACACTTGTGTTCAACTCATACAATTGTCACCTTACTGCATCTGACAGTGAATTTCAATCGGTTTCAACCCTTCAGCTAACAGAAATCATGACATTCCACTGCTCAACACTAGTGCAAACCTGTAAGGGTGCCACCATCTTGTTTTGTTGATTCCCACCATCCTGCTGTGAGGCAGGTGTGGCAGCCTCATCTCGTAATAGTTCTAGAACACCACCAAAAAATAAGAAAGAATCACATACTTTGTGAAAGTTTTTGAAAGTTTTCTATTTTTGTACAACTTTTCTGTTTTTTTTTTGTTTTTTTACTTAATGGACCATGTATTTGCGCTTCATATGCAGTTACCATTACGGATTGGCAATGTAAGGTTTTATCACTTTAATGATATCCCTCTTGCAGGGATGGCTCCTTAACTTCATAACAGGGTTTCACTGAAAGACTGTTTCTCAGGCACAAAACTAACTTCAGAATGGGGGAATTTAACACAAGCATGTTAATCAAACATCCAAACTCAACCTTGTAGCACAGCTCATATGACAGCTGAATATGTCTACAAGTGGTTAACTGAGCCAATAGTTTAAGGCTTAATCTTACAAAGACTGATATTAAGCAATTTCAAAACAGGATAACTTGTTAGAACCAAAAGTGGCCAATGCATATTCAGCAGGAAGCAGTAACAATACTAAATATAATGTTGTTGTTGTTGTTGTTGTGGTCTTCAGTCCTGAGACTGGTTTGATGCAGCTCTCCATGCTACTCTATCCTGTACAAGCTTCTTCATCTCCCACTACCTACTGCAGCCTACATCCTTCTGAATCTGCTTAGTGTATTCATCTCTTGGTCTCCCTCTACGATTGTTACCCTCCACGCTGACCTCCAATACTAAAATGGTGATCCCTCGATGTCTCAGAACATGTCCTACCAACCGATCCCTTCTTCTAGTCACGTTGTGCCACAAGCTCCTCTTCTCCCCAATTCTATTCAATACCTCCTCATTAGTTATGTGATCTACCCATCTAATCTTCAGCATTCTTCTGTAGCACCACATTTCAAAAGCTTCTATCCTCTTCTTGTCTAAACTATTTATCGTCCATGTTTCACTTCCATACATGGCTACACTCCATACAAATACTTTCAGAAACTTCCCGACATTTAAATCTATACTCGATGTTAACAAATTTTTCTTCTTCAGAAATGCTTTCCTTCCCATTGCCAGTCTACATTTTATATCCTCTCTACTTCGACCATCATCAGTTATTTTGCTCCCCAAATAGCAAAACTCCTTTACTACTTTAAGTCCTAATCTAATTCTCTCAGCATCACCCAACTTAATTCGATTACATTCCATTATCCTTGTTTTGCTTTTGTTGATGATCATCTTATACCCTCTTTTCAAGACACTGTCCATTCCGTTCAACTGCTCTTCCAAGTCCTTTGCTGTCTCTGACAGAATTACAATGTCATCGGCGAACATCAAAGTTTTTATTTCTTCTCCATGGATTTTAATACCTATGCCGAACTTATCTTATGTTTCCTTTACTGCTTGCTCAATTTACAGATTGAATAGCATCGGGGAGAGGCTACAACCCTGTCTCACTGCCTTCCCAACCACTGCTTCCCTTTCATGCCCCTTGACTCTTATAACTGCCATCTGCTTTCTGTATAAATTGTAAATAGCCTTTTGCTCCCTGTATTTTACCCCTGCCACCTTCAGAATTTGAAAGAGAGTATTCGAATCAACGTTGTCAAAAGCTTTCTCTAAGTCTACAAATGCTAGAAATGTAGGTTTGTCTTTCCTTAATCTTTCTTCTAAGATAAATCGTAAGGACAGTATTCCCTCATGTTCCAACATTTCTATGGAATCCAAATTTATCTTCCCCGAGGTTGGCTTCTATCAGTTTTTCCATTCGTCTGTAAAGAATTCGTGTTAGTATTTTGCAGCTGTGACTTATTAAACTGATAGTTCGGTAATTTTCACATCTGTCAACACCTGCTTTCTTTGGGATTGGAATTATTATATTCTTCTTGAAGTCTGAGGGTATTTCGCCTGTCTCATACATCTTGCTCACCAGATGGTAGAGTTTTGTCAGAACTGGCTTTCCCAAGGCTATCAGTAGTTCTAATAGAATGTTGTCTACTCAAGGGGCCTTGTTTCGACTCAGGTCTTTCACTGCTCTGTCAAACTCTTCACGCAGTATCATATCTCCCATTTCATCTTTATCTACATCCCTTCCATTTCCATAATATTGTCCTCAAGTACATTGCCCTTGTATTGACCCTCTATATACTCCTTCCACCTTTCTGCTTTCCCTTCTTTGCTTAGAACTGGGTTTCCATCAAAGCTCTTGATATTCATGCAAGTGGTTCTCCTTTCTCCAAAGGTCTCTTTAATTTTCCTGTAGGCAATATATATCTTACCCCTAGTGAGATAAGCCCCTACATCCTTACATTTGTCCTCTAGCCATGCCTGTTTAGCCATTCTGCACTTCCTGTCGATATCATTTTTGAGACGTTTGTATTCCTTTTTGCCTGCTTCATTTACTGCATTTTTATATTTTCTCCTTTCATCAATTAAATTCAATATTTCTTCTGTTACCCAAGGGTTTCTACCAGCCCTTGTCTTTTTTCCTATTTGAACCTCTGCTGCCTTCACTATTTCATCCCTCAATGCTATCCATTCTTCTTCTACTGTATTTCTTTCCCCCATTCCTGTCAATTGTTCCCTTATGCTCTCCCTGAAACTCTGTACAACCTCTGGTTCTTTCAGTTTATCCAGGTCCCATCTCCTTAAATTCCCACCTTTTTGCAGTTTCTTCAGTTTTAATCTACAGTTCATAACCAATAGATTGTGGTCAGAGTCCACATCTGCCCCTGGAAATGTCTTACAATTTAAAACCTGGTTCCTAAATCTCTGTCTTACCATTATATAATCAATCTGATACCTTTTAGTATCTCCAGGGTTCTTCCATGTATACAACCTTCTTCATGATTCTTGAACCAAGTGTTAGCTATTATTAAGTTATGCTCTGCACAAAATTCTACCAGGCGGCTTCCTCTTTCATTTCTGTCCCCCAATCCATATTCACCTACTATGTTTCCTTCTCTCCCTTTTCCTACTCTTGAATTCCAGTCACCCATGACTATTAAATTTTTGTCTCCCTTCACTACCTGAATAATTTCTTTTATCTCATCATACATTTCATCAATTTCTTCATCATCTGCAGAGCTAGTTGGCATATAAACTTGTACTACTGTAGTAGGCGTGGGCTTAGTGTCTATCTTGGCCACAATAATGCATTCACTATGCTGTTTGTAGTAGCTTACCCGTACTCCTATTTTTTTATTCATTATTAAACCTACTCCTGCATTACCCCAATTTGATTTTGTATTTATAACCCTGTATTCACCTGACCAAAAGTCTTGTTCCTCCTGCCACCGAACTTCACTAATTCCCACTATATCTAACTTTAACCTATCCCTTTCCCTTTTTAAATTTTCTAACCTACCTGCCCGATTAAGGGATCTGACATTCCACGCTCCGATCCGTAGAACACCAGTTTTCTTTCTCCTGATAATGACGTCCTTTTGAGTAGTCCCCGCCCGGAGATCCGAATGGGGGACTATTTTACCTCCGGAATATTTTACCCAAGAGGATGCCATCATCATTTAATCATACAGTAAAGCTGCATGCCCTCAGGAAAAATTACGGCTGTAGTTTCCCCTTGCTTTCAGCCGTTCGCAGTTCCAAAACAGCAAGGCCATTTTGGTTAGTGTTACAAGGCCAGATCAGTCAATCATCCAGATTGTTGCCCCTGTAACTACTGAAAAGGCTGCTGCCCCTCTTCAGGAACCACACGTTTGTCTGGCCTCTCAACAGATACCCCTCCATTGTGGTTGCCCCTACGGTACGGCTATCTGTATCATTGAGGCACACACGCCTCCCCACCAACAGCAAGGTCCATGGTTCATGGTGGAGGAAATATGATAGATAACTATATATCTTGCAGAAGCCTTATTAAGGTTTTTTGAATTCATATATCCCCCCCCCCCCCCCCCCCTTCTCCCCAACACATTTACCCCTTAATGGTTTTTGTAGCTGATGATCAAAATAATTTTCAGCTGAATTATGATTACCACAATCACAATACAAGACACACCCAGAACCTCCCCCCAGAGACCATGTCTCTCCCCACCCCAACCACTCGCCACACTCCTACCTACTACATGCTTCCTGAAGTCCATACACTCAACCACCCAGGACACCCCATTGTAGACAGTTACTGTGCCCCCATAGAGAATCTCTGCTCTAGTAGGCGAATGACTTCGTCCTATTTCTCGCAATCTACCCTCCTACATTAAAGATACCAACTATTTCCTCCACCGACTCTCCACAGTTCCTGTTCCTTTATCACATGGTGCCTTACTCATTACTATTGATGCCAACTCCTTCTACACTAACAGCCCTAATGCCCATGGTTATTTAACACTACCTTTTACAATGCCCGACAGATTCCCAACCTACAACCTCCTTCCTAATCGCCACGACCAACTATATCCTCACCCACAATTACCTCTCCTTCAAAGGCATTACCTACAAACAAATCTGGAGTATGGCTATGAGCACTTGCATGGCACCATCCTATGCCAACCTGTTTGTGAGCCATCTACAGGAATCCTTCCTAAACACCCAGAATCCCAAACCCCTCACTTGGTTCAGACTCACTGATGACATCTTAGTGATCTGGATCGAGAGTGGGGATACCTATCCACATTCCTCCAGAACCTCAACACCTTCTCCCCCATTTTCTTCATCCGGTCATACTCAGTCCTGGATGTAGACCTCCATCTCAGAGATGGCCTCATCAGTACCTCTGTCCATATCGAACCTAACAACCAACAGCAATACCTCCACTACGACAGCTGGCACCTATTTCATACCAAGAAGTCCTTCCCATACAGCCTAGCCACCTATGGCCGTTGCATCTGTAGTGATGAAATATACCGAGGGTCTCACTGAGATCTTCACAGACCATAATTACCCTCCCAACCTTATACCACAACAGGTCTCATGCCTTATCTTTCCAATCACCCACCACCTCTCAAAGTCCCACCGTCCGGCCACAGAGGAGCAACTGAATTACAGTCTCTGGCAGGGTCCGACTACCTCTCATTGTGCCCCGAAATTGCCTGTGTGAATTTGTGCAAGTTTTATACTTCTAATGTGGGGCGCAGTCAAAAAGCTGAATATTTAAAGCATTTTTTGCATTGTGTCTGTCTGCAACTCTATGCCAAAAGAGATGGCAATTATATAAAAGCAAGCATTAGTATCCAGTTCATACCTTGAGTTGCATCCTTTCTTTAATGATTGAAAGGCTAGTCTTTCCAAAAATATTGTTCAGTCCAGTTGATCTTGTGTAGAGTATAATCACAGGAAACTTAGCCACAATTTCTTTGTCTTGGCAGCATTACAGAGCTGATAAATTGCTCCACAACAGTGGATATTTCATGTGCAGATTCTCAAGTTGAAGAGCCTTGTGCACTATTTCCTACCCCTAGAGGAAAGTGATGTGATTGAAGTTTCTTATGACAACATTCTGGACTAAAACATTCTTGGTTTACATGTTGCATCATATCTTGGTACAATTTTGAACTTTATATAAAATCCTCAGTGATCATTATCAGGACTAATGGATACCATAGCTGCTGTTCTGGTGACAATTTAAGGCCCACAGATGCCTTGTAATTGATTACTGTACATCATTACATCAAGTTGTCTGAGATCGTGTCTATATCTGCACTAGATGTTCCAGTGCTCTGGTGGGAACAAAAACAATTCAGAACTTTTGCCAGTGTCTTCTCAGCATCAACACTTACACAAAATAATTAGTTTGTGGCCATTGTCCTGGTTGATCTTTTTCTTGCACATTCTAATTTCCACCACTCCTTTAATAACAAAATCCCTATTTGTAGAATTACGGGACAAGATTTTAGTTTCGCCAAAAATTATTCTGTGTTTATTGCTCATCAACTGTTGATTTATCAAGATATTGATTTTTAATGTGCCAAAGGTGTTCTGTATATCAGTTGGTAATGGTATGGATGGACTAACTGATTTAGTTGCTTACAATTCACAAATAACCTTAAAAATTTCAGGGACTCTAGTCCGAGACTGTCCTTAACTGGGTGCAACACTACTTTACCTTCTTGGGCAGTTGGAAAAAGTTCTTATGCCTCTTCCTCCCAGAACCTTACCTGTTTTGCTAAATACAGAATTGCAGAAAGGATGAAATACAATAGGCAAATGATCACATAATTGTTTAACATTTTTATGTTTTGTTTATATCCTGGCAGCAAGACATAAGTTGATCAATCACAAGCGATCTATGGGCTATAAATGGTTATCACGATGGCAGCCACTTAACAATCAGTTGTTCTTGATGAACACAATGGAGTATTTCACCAAAAGCTCGAAACTTTACCAAGATTTCACACGACAAGTACAACAGAAATGTTTTCTACAAGAATGGTATCATAAAAAACTTAAGTCTCGTAATAAACTATGTGATCAAAAGTACCCTGACACCTGGCACCCACCACCTGGCACTGTCCTTGACGACAGCTTCCACTCTCACAGGTATACGTTCAATCAGGTGCTGCAAGATTTCTTGGGGAATGGTAGCCCATTCTTCACAGAGTGCTGCACTGAGGAGAGGTAACGATGTTCGTCGGTGAAGCCTGGCATGAACTTGGTGTTACAAAACATCCCAAAAGTGTTCTATAGGATTCAGGTCAGGACTGTGCAGGCCAGTCCATTACAGGTATGTTATTGTCATGTAACCACTCCGCCACAGGCTGTGCATTATGAACAAGTGCTCGATCATGTTGAAAGGTGCAATCACCATCCTTGAATTACTCTTCAACAGTGGGAAGCAAGAAGGTGCTTAAAACATCAATGTAGGCCTGTGCTGTGATAGTGCCACACAAAATGAGGGATGCAAGCCCCCTCCATGAAAAATGCGACCACACCAGAACACCACCACCTTCGAATTTTATGGTTGGCATTACAAACACTGGCAAATGACGTTCACCAGGTATTTGCCATACCCACACCCTGCCATCGGATCCCCACACTGTGTACTGTGATTCTTCACTCCATACAACATTTTTCCACTGTTCAATCGTCCAATGTTTATGCTCCTTAAACCAAGCAAGGAGTCGTTTGGCATTTACCAGCACGATGTGTGGCTTATGAGCAGCAGCTCGACCATGAAATCCTAGTTTTCTCACCTCCCGCCTAACTATCATAGTACTTGCAGTGGAACCTGATGCAGTTTGTAATTCCTATATGATGGTCTGGATAGATGTCTGCCTATTATACATTACTACCCTCTTCAACTGATGATGGCCTGTCAGTCAATAGACGAGGTTGGCCTGTACGCTTTTGTGTTATATCTGTCCCTTCACGTTTCCACTTCACATCAGAAACAGTGGACATAGGGATGTTTAGGAGTGTGGAAATCGCATGTACAGACGTATGACACAAGTGGCACCTAGTCACCTGACCACGTTTGAATTCTGGGAGTTCCGCGGAGTGCCCCATTCTGCTCTCTCAAGATGTCTAATGACTACTGAGGTCACTGATAAGGAGTACCTGGCAGTAGGTGGCAGCACAATGCACCTAATATGGAAAACATATGTTTTATGGGTGTCCGGATACTTTTGATCATATAGTGTACTTCACTGTTCATCTATTCATCTATAATTCTTATTCATTTCTGATGGGAAAAAACCCTTTAGCGAGGAATCTCAAGACAAAAGAAAGAAAGAAAATATTTGCATCTTATTCGAAGTGCACATCCTGGCATTCACCTTCATCACCAGCACCTTCATCAGAGCTTAGGAGTTTAAGCCTGCTTTGGATATTTATGAATCTGCCATTTTTTTAGATATGTCTCTGTCTTCTTTGACCTACTAATGTTTACTGCCCAGTTGTTTTGTCTAACAAGATACAGACATGAAAAAATTTCACCACTGCTAAATAATTATCTCATAGAATAGGAAACCACTGACCTGTGTCACATTACAGTTCCATCTCAAAAATTATAAGAAAGCCTCTATCTCAGGCTTTTAAGATTCATAAATAAAATTCTTCTCTACTGTACAACAAAATGGTGTTAGAAAGTGTAAATCTACACAAAGAGAAATTTTTGAATTTTTAAGACTGTACTGTAAAATCCCTTGATCAACATAAATTAGATGAAGGCATTTTTATAGACCTATTAAAGCCTTCAGTGTCCTGGACCATAACATCTTGCTCAAAATATTAGAAAGATGAGAAGTAAGAGGTGTAGCGCATAGCTGGTTGTGTTCATACCTAGAAAGTTGCAGGCAGAAGGTAAAACTTCAATACGAATTTAACACCAAGAATAAAACAAGAAACAACCGATTGCTTTATAGCAAATTACCAATTAACTATAGCCTACCACAAGGCTCAATTTTAGATTCACTACTCTTCTTGATTTATGTGGACTACATTGTTGAATATATGTGAGTCTCCAAAAAGCTATGCTATTTGCAGATGACGCCAGCATATCGCTTACTGGATCCAGCCCAGAAACCTTGCAGTTAACAACAGAAAGTTCTATGAAAAAACTTTGAATTATCCACCTAAAACAAACTTATTGTAAACATAAAAAAAACTGTGTGTGTGTGTGTGTGTGTGTGTGTGTGTGTGTGTGTGTGCGCTTTCATTTGTGTCCTCCATCTAATCAACTGTGTTGAAGCACAATTAAAAAATGATCCTTTAGAAAAGGTGTCACTAAATTTTTAGGTCTGTCCGTTCAACAAGGGGACACACATGTAAATAACTTGTCTATGAAACTCTCATGTGCTATGGTTTAAGAATATTAAAGTCTACAACAAGCAAAACAACGGTACTGCAGGCATACTATGCACATCTCTTTCTGGGAACACTCAACTCACAGCATAGAGGTGTTTTAGAATGCAAGAAAGAGCTGTAAGAGTAAGTTGTGACCCTAAGAAGATGGAGTCCTGTATGTTTCATTTTACCGAGTTTGGTGCTCTGTATGTCTCAAACTTATTCATTTATGAACCTATCTTGTTCACTGGAGACTACCTCTTGAAAACAGGCAAGCTACTACATAATGAAAATGTACACAAATACTGTTGTTGGAAACAATATCTACACCAACAATATCACAGAACAGCTGCCTATCAGAGGAGCATAATTAACATTGGTATTATACTACACAAAAAGATACCAGAGGACATAAAAATTGCTGTGCATTCAATATTTAGAATAAAACTAAAGGCATTTCTATTGAAGCACGGTTTCTATTCTGCAAAAGAATTTCTGAATATGTAAGAAAAATTTAATTGTAATAATAGAGACCTAATTTTAATTTACCTACTATGTGTGAATACTATGTACCATTGCTACTTTTCTTTGGCCTGTCTAATATCAATTGTTCTATTTGTACTGTCTGATAAAATTGGAAAAAAATCAATGTATCCATCAGTCATGGGCTGCAAGTGGTGTTACCAGATGTACCAGTATTTCATTAATTCATTGCTAATACTGCGAAATCTTTGACCATCTTGCATGTTTTCACTCTTTTTCATTATCAAGCAGTGAATAACCCGTTACATACTGCCAGAACTTATTTCAGTCAGTTTTACTTGTTCTATTTGTTTCATTTGTGTTTTATTTATTATTTATTTGTTTCACTGGGCAGATATCAGAAATCCAGCTTCCATTCCCAAATAGCAAAAAAAGTACTGCAAGAAAATTACGTAATTTACACATAATTTCTTTCCTTACTTTGTGGTCCAGAATGAGAAATTAAGGGAGGTGTTTTCACACACAGTACAATATCTATTAGAAACTACTGGTCACGGAAGGGGCCTTTGATGGTGTAGGAGGCCTGCTGAAGTACCATGCTACAAAACAATCTTTCCAGTCCAAATACAGCCCAAGAAATCAAAGAATCCCGTCAGCAGAAAAAAGAAGAATGGTTCAAACAAACTACTGTGAAATGAATTCAGAAGACATTTTTGGACTCAAAGTGATGGGCAAACTCATATTGCATGCATTTTAAAGAGCAAGAAAGCAGAAATTTATTCATTTGGCCAACACCTCAGAAACAGCAGGATAATATTCAGATTCACAACCTGAGAAGGGGGATGTTTGTGGCCTGTGTGTATGCTGTGACTGACGGATTGCAGAGGTTATAGACACCAGTTATGAGTTAAATGAAACTGTAGTGAACTTTACGCTACCACAGGGACCAACTGCTGGATGTAGGTTTCCAGCTGAAAGACAGCAACAACACCATCAGTGCTCACTTCCTGTTCACAATGTTTTGAAGATTGTAAGTGCTCCAGTTCCTATTGGTTCAACAGGAAAGCATCAAAATATCGAAGGAAGACACTACAGCAGTGGAACACATGTTTAGTTCACTTACTAGCTAATTTCAGTACAAAACAGAGTGCACAGAAGTTGTATAAACTGAAACCTTTATGTCTTTGGACCTTTCACATACATTTTGGAACCATTTAAAATGCTTGAAAATGATTCTCTTATCTTTCAAAACTAAAATTGTGTTAAATAAGGCTAGGTTTTGATTTTTATGAGCCTGTTATGTGATAATGAAACAGGTTTTATGTATGGCAAAAATTTCAATTGTTTATAAAACCTGTTCAACCTAAAAGTGTAAGCTCTCCTTTTCAGGAAATGTAGAACTATTTGGTACTGATTAACAGGAAAAAAAATCAAAATTTCATGGATTGTAATTTTAAAAAAAAAATCCATTAATTATAAATAAAGTTCAGAATCTATAGTAAAAGAACTTTGACAGATAAATCCAAATGGAGGATTTCTTTGTAATCATAAAGCAATTAACTTTCAAATAAAAAACCAATGAAATATCTAGAACTGTTCCGGAGATAAAGCATTTTAAATTTTTTTCCAAAATTTGCATATTCAAAATGGTATCTGCTGTGTCATCTTTGGAGGGCTGTATCTCTGAGCCAAATTTTTTTGGAGAAAACAAAAAAATAGTGTGTTACTTACTTAATTCTTCATTTTAACATGTGCAAAATTCAATAACATCTGAGACTATGAAGGTAAGATTTTCCCTAGACTGCCTGAATTGATATGGACTGTGCCGTAACGATGTAATGTTCGTAAAAACTGTATGGTGACCAAGACTAGTGTACTTCCATTCAGTGCTAAAGATAGATCACAGACATCCTATGAGACTTCTTGTCAAAGTGATGAACTTAACACTTCATTTGTATTAAAACAAGAATGTATGGATAACATGTGTTTTAATTTTTCTACTCAAAATGTAGTAAAACTAGACAGTATTTGCAGTTCTAAATATGACCAGAATTATTTCCATTACAGTTTACCATCTTAAAAAACATTTGACAGTTTATAGATAATGTAAAAACACACACACGTTGGAGGGGGGGAGGGAGGGAGGGAGGGAGGGAGAGAGGAAGAGAGAGAGAAAGAGTAATTATCATTAAATGAGAATGGTGGAAATGAAATAATGATTCAAACAGAAGGAAAAAATTCATTGGAAAAATCGCAATAGACAATATGCCTTCAAAAGTAACAGATTTATGAGTCTTTGGCCACCACCCAAATTACTCCCACCTTGCTCTTGGCTTTTTCACTGAGAAAGATCACATGACCAAACAGAAGACAAGACATCAATTAAATTCTGTATTATAATATTGGGGCAGCAGCACGTGTGTGTAAAGTGCATGTACTATTTTTAATATTATTGACAGGTGTATAGCGCTGCAGTTTTTACGTTTGGACTACATCACCAGCTGTTGATAAAAATGTTTTGTTTTTACACTGAGCAAAAACTTTTGTTTCACAAGAAAGTACTCTTTTCCAAAAATATTAGATTATGAAATGTTGTTTTTCTCTGTATGAAGGTTCTAGCAAGGCTTTGTCATGTGGGTGGTACTGAGCTTCCTATTGCTTGTCCGCAGTAAACTATGTGCAAAAATTCATAAAGGTCACAAAAAGTAAAGAAAAATATCTACTGATCACAAAAAAGACAATTTATTATTGAGCTGCTCTCAGTTTTGAGCAAAAAGGAACCAAATACATAAGGGCAGAATTGGGTCAAAAATCATATTTATTGTCATTATTAACTATCTATTATTCATTTAAATGTAAATGAATATAATAGAGGGAAACATTCCATGTGGGGAAAATATATCTGTTTGTGTTTGTTATTGTCTCTATCAACGTACTAACGCTTTTGTTTGGTAAGTTACAGAATCTTTGTTTTTAGATATATCATTTAAATGTAATATTTTTGTCTATAATTATGACAGAGTCCTATTGAATATAACATTAAAATAAAAGTAAGCTAGAAGAGAGAATTCAAAATATAATGACAACTATGAGCCATTTTAATATAGTCTTATGTATTATTGCAATAAAAGAACTGTTGGCTAACACTGCTGAGTCAGATTATGACAACCTCATTATGTATGTATATTGTTGAAGTAGGCATGTGAGGAGACTTAAAGATTGTCTGTATGCAGAGAGAGAGAGAGAGAGAGAGAGAGAGAGAGAGAGAGAGAGAGAGAGAGAGAGAATCTCTAATGGCAGTTTTATTGGATGGTAACAAATTGGGAGAATAAAGTGAAAGTTTTGCTGTTTGAGCGATATGTTTTGAAGGGGTTAAGTAGAGGCGAAGGTATATTTTCCAGGAACGAAGCAACCTATTTCCTTCAGATCATTTAAGCATATATGTTTTGACAGTGCTGAAGCAATGGACTGCAAATGAATCTGCAAGTATCTTTTTAAATCCAGGTAGAGAGCATACATAACACAGCCAGCTTAGCTTATCTGAATTTCGTCTTTAGTACAGACCAGTCACCAAACTTCTTGACGAGGTCCTGGAAGCCTCCAGTATTAAAGATTACGGGATCAGCAGGTGCATTGTAAGATGCCCAATAGGTATTCTTGCGTAACTCCTCCGTGCGATCTTGGTAGCGCACCAGTCCCGGAAGTTGCTCCAGAACCCACAGTGTTCCATTGCTGACACCACCACTCTTGCCTGGCTTAAACCGCTTGAAGTCTACCACAAACCACTGGTTGTTGTAAGTGCCACTGTTGTATCGTGACAGAGTTTTCACCCACATGCGACCATCTGCAGAAAGACGGTTTGCCACTATGTTCCGCACACTCTCTAGCACCTGGAAATGACACCAACAGGCTCACTGGAAGAGAACACTGACTGCAATATTGTATTGACAAAGATAAAAACACTACAAATCAATCAACTTTGATTTATTCAGCCATCTTTAAGCATATTCCACACAGTTGACTTCTTTTTCACACATGGTATAGTTGCTTAATAAGTCAAGCATTTGGCACATATTAAAAGAATATATCAAACAATGGAAAATTCAGGGTGGAATGTAAGAATACCAGAGAAGGAAAGTTGCTACTCACCATATAGCGGAGATGCTGAGTCGCGATAGGCACAATCGCGACTCAGCATCTCCGCTATATGGTGAGTAAAAAACTTTCCTTCTCTGGTATTGTTAAAAGAATATATATTGTTTATGTTAGACACATGTAATAATCATTGAATATAAATGTCTCATGCAGAATGAAAATATGGCAAACATTAAGTATGTCATAATACGCTTGCTGAGAAAAACATTTTAACAAATACACATGAGATATGTGTTAATCATTAAGTATAAATGCATTATGAAAATGAAGCACGATAGTATAACACAATAAACATTTTAAGAAAAGCTCAAATAAAATAGTGATCAAATCATACATCAATTTTAGTAGATTAAATCATTTTTATAACGTATTTTAAATTTTTCTATCATAGACAAGGCTCTTTGTTCAATCCATTTTGCTGTGTTGTTTCTGAAGACATTCAGTGATATACTGCATGCTGTAGTTGTTAACATATTAAATAATTGTATCCCTATATATGTGTAACTATTGTGTGTTTTTAAGCCTTGGATGTCAATCATCCACCTTCAATGTGTCATACTTAAGCACAGACTGTCACATTTTACAGCTGTCCACGTTTTCCTTGATATACATCAAGAAGCTAAGAATGAATGGGGATGCAATTGTCAATATTTTAAGCTCTTTAAAGAATTCCCTACATGATACATAGTTTCTTACTCTATCAATACACCTAATGGCCATTTTCTGCCAGATAAAAATTGTTTTCGCTCCAGAGGAATTGGCCCATCTCAGGTGAGATGGCTGTGAAAAAAAGACATAATCGGAGTTCTTTAGTAGCCTGTCAGTCACACACAAGTCAAGTTTTCTTAGTGTATAGGTGACTCGAGCTAACTTTGTCCATACATGGTAAGTGTGAGTTTCCCAAGTTACTAATTGATCAATATGAATGCCAAAAAACTTAACTGAGGCACTACAGTTACCATAGTTACAAAATCTGAAAAGAATATTCTACAGGAAGAAAAATACCTTGTGGGATTATCATGAGCATGAACAGAAGCAAGGAGAATCAAAAGGGGGTTTTTGGGACTACATCAGAAGAATCAGTATCAGTACATATGAATTAACAAATGACGATTGTTTCAATAAGGCCAGTTTGCAGGATGCAGAACAATGGGCACTATGCATTTTTGTGGGGCCTGCTATCAAAAGCATTGTGGAAAGTATCCATGGAGTTTCCCAGAACTATGGACAAAATAGCAGTTGCTTTGACAAATTGATTCAGTGACTAGGCCAAGGGAATAGTGTTTAATGTAGAGATTTTGTCACTCACCAATAACTTTAATCTTGCTACAGTTATGAGCTCCTTTAAGCCATATGGACACAGACCCTGACTCATTTATTTTACGATGATTCCTCGTCCTGAGAACCAAAGGCACTGTAGACAAATAATAAAATGTACCTCTATCTCTGTTATAGACTTCACGTATCTGAAATGTCTGATAAGCAATAATTTAATGACTTAAAAGTCTCCAGTGCTACTTTAGGACCACGCTCTACAGTAACCCAGTTTCTGTATGAAGCCACAATGTCTGAAGTGCAAGCAAGTAGGGCACTCTGTTCAAAAATTTCCACAGGTGCATCGACAATATGATCAACTAATACTTCCCCTCTTGTGTTAAACAGAATAGGGGGGCAATGTGACCACTGTGGAATGCTCCCAATAAATTCGACTAAAGGACACTTCAGTGCAAAATCACTGGGAGACATCTGTCTATTCAGCTATGTAAAGGGAAGTCATGCAAGTAGTTGTTTGATACAGGTATCTGGGGATCACCAGAAAAAATTGACTACAGTGAATTTGTGCTCACCGCACTGTATATTAACTGGTGTGAGTGGAATTCTCTCAGTTCCACATTGTTGGGTTTATGGGTGGGAGGGAGAGAGAGACATTTGAGTATATATGGAATTTTTTTCTACCATGAGCATTAGCTAAGACTTCATTCTAGGTCTGTATTTTCTGATTAAACAGAATATTAAAATCAATTTATGGCAGTGCACAGCAGAGCCGGATGGGACATCATTCCATCTCAGTTTTATGGGTGAAAGACTAAACGGTAGCAAGGAATACCCAAGATGTTGGGTTAAGCAATTAAACTGCAAACAGTGTCTCAGACTCAACTTCAGGATACAATACCAAAAGGTACAGGAAGGCTGGTCTGGATGAACAGAGAACTGATCTACTGATTAGTAATGCGTGTGTGTGGTAGAGCCCTTACCAGACAATGAGGTTCTAGGTCGGGTGTAGTGTTTCACATGATGTCATTTGTGCAGGAATTACATGATAGCCAAGTAGTGCCCATCAGTACAGATAATTTTGCTTCAGAGCAGGTGAGACTATCAAAAGGAACACTGATGCCTAACTTGGAAGTTTTTAGAGGATGAATTATAAATGGAGATATGGAGAAGTTATTGGAGGAATATGCAGGATTATTTAAGGCACCTGGACCCCTACCGGTATACCTCTGGCGCAACACAGGATTCCTGGTGGGAACAAGCCACCTGTATACAAGAAACCATGCCACATCTCTCACTGTTTACAAATGGTGATAGTGGAGTTCATTGGCCAACAGCTTCAGGATGGAATTACGGGTGAAAGTACTAGTCCCTGGTTGATCCCAGTAGCAACTGTACCAAAGAAGCTCTTGGATGGGAAAAACACTTACCTGCCATGATTACAGGTTTCTAAATCAACAAATGGTTACCACACCCAATATCTAAGAGATGTTAGACAATCTGGGACAATGCCGCAACTTCAGCACCGTAGATTTAAACAGCAGCTATCAACAATTATAAGTAGCACCAGAAGAACGGGCCAAAACAGCGTTTTTAGTCCCATTTGGGCACTTCCAGCATTGTTGGATGTGGTTCAGTTTAAAGAAGGCGCTAACGATTTTGCAATGCTTGTTATATGGGGTTCTATGGAGCCTGAAACCAAAGCAATGCCTTGCTTACTTAGGTTACGTAGTAGTAGACTAAGGGCATCCAAGAACACACATGGTGCAACATCGAGAAGTATTTGTATGGTTGTAAACAGTACAGCTGACTATCAGCTTAAAAAAAAAATGTCACTCTGCACTGCAGGAGGTCTGTTATTACGGTCACATTATGGGCCAGGATGGGATACATACTGATCCACAACTTGTGCAAGCCATAACAGATTTTCGAACGCCTAGCATGGTAAAAAAATTTACATTTATACCTTGGGATAGCGAATTTCTATTGAAAATACATTCCAAAATATACAGAGGTAGCGAGACCCCTTATGCATTTGCCGAAAAAAAAGGTGTAAAATTTAACTGCACTCCACACTGTTAGGAAGCATTTCAGCGGATAAAGCAGTTACTGAGTATGGGTCCTGTTCTCATTTTTCCAGACTGTCAAAAATAATTTTGTCTTGTGATTCAGCTGCGTTCTCAGTCAAGTGGCGGAGAAGAAAATGCAACGTATTCGTTTACAGGCAACTGAATGAAGTGAAAAAAGCTATTCAACTACAGAGAAACAAAAGCCGGTTCAAACTTTTGGCTTCACACGTTTTCGTCGCCATCTGTGTAGACGAGTTTTCAGGTCCTAACCCGATTACATGCATCATAAAAGCCTTAAAATATGGATGAAAAATGCTTAAAAATGCGTGAAAAGTGTCGAAATATGCAAGATCAAATAACAATAAAAATGCTAGTTACTGCGCGCAGTACATCTCAAAGTCGGACCTGTGCACATCAATTACGAGGAAGAGTGCCGCTCGCGCGAAAATCTTTGCATAAAATCGGTACATTTAGAATGCTGACATTTTCTGAATGCTTTCTGGTAGAGGTTACGAAGGGGGCCTTTCTCACATTTTCTAAAAATTTGCAAAATGGGGGCGCATACCGTGTTTCAGAAATTGTTCCTTCTCTATTGTTAACAAGCTGATATGTACATGACCAAATTCAAGATATATTGCACGCTCAAAAACTCCGTAATATTTTATTTATATTACTTTCAATCATGATTTTTTTTGAATAGCATTAACTCTTAATTAATACTATTAGACCAAAGCATCTTTTACAATTTATTTTACATTTTTCTACTATTGTAAACAAACGACCAAGTACTGTTCCAAACGTTCGGAAAAGGACCGTTCAACATCAACTGAGGTAACTGGGCAGTATTTGAATTTGGTTGCTATGTTGGCACTTACTGTTACTGGTAAAAGTCCGCCTGCCCCATTAATAAAACTATCAACTTAGCACAAGGGTTCAAAGCCTGGTTTATTGTTTAAAATGTTTTCAAACTTTTCTTTAAGCTATCTTGGGAATACCTCCAGCAAAGAGAAGTTCACTAGAATAATTTCATTCATTAACTGAATAGATTCATTCAACGCGAAACCTTGAGTTTCAAGCTTTTTAATACTTTCAGGTATATGGGAAAAATGAGTGCTAATCACAGGAATGTCTTTTTTAATACCGGACTCATTAAAAGGATCCTTGCAGTGGCAAACTGCCAAAGCCCCTGCACTATCGAAGTCGTTTACTACCCCTCTAATGGCCTCGAAATGTTCACTGCAAAACAACACGGCTTTGATCCACGTACCCCAACGAGTTACCACTGGTTCGGGAGGTTTATTTATTTATTTATTTTGATTAAACATCAACTGATTACAAAAAAAGGTGTTTTTTGTTCCAGTCTTCTGGATAAGTCCGAGCCTCCCTTACTAGAGTTACATATTATCGCCTGGCACTTCTATCTACACAACTTTTTCTAAATTTAGTTGAGAGAACCATGTTACATATAAGGACTACACATAAAAGTGTACAAGTAAATAGAAAGCTAAACTGAAACAATGGACGTGCGACTAAAATCTTGCATAGTGTAATTTAATTGTTGCCGACGCGTAAGGTATGACAGCGGAGGGGATTAACCGGAGGCGCGGGCGAAGGAGCATTGACTGCCTGCCTGTTCCCGTTCCTCTTCTGTAATGATTTCGCTAGGCAGTGGCCTCTCGGTTAGCGATTGCACGCACTTCTAATTGTAAGTCGCGGTCAATCTGTAAGACAACAAAACTACATCCAGTTACATTTTTAAAATATTGTAAACATAGAGCGAAAATAAGCATCGTCACTAGGTTTTAGTTAGAATATGTAATAACCGGTGAAAAGGAGCCAAATATGCAAAAGCATACAATCCGTTCTCTAGCCATAACATGTCTTGCCACACTAAAATGGTCCGCAGCTCGTGGTCGTGCGGTAGCGTTCTCGCTTCCCACGCCCGGGTCCGATTCCCGGCGGGGTCAGGGATTTTCTCTGTCTCGTGATGACTGGGTGTTGTGTGATGTCCTTAGATTAGTTAGGTTTAAGTAGGTCTAAGTTCTAGGGGACTGATGACCATAGATGTTACGTCCCATAGTGCTCAGAGCCATTTGAACACTAAAATGGCTTTTGGAATTAAAGGATCCAACCAGTAAGCTAACCAGCTTGACCTTCACACTTAACGAATGTTATTGAGGTAGCGCTTCGTCCAAGGAAGTCTCATGGTAACGCTGCCCGGTTAAATCACGAAGTACAAGCTGCAGAATGCAAAGGAATGACACACGAGAGTGACGCAGAGCTCGGGCCGCCGATGTCGACTGCCAGAGGTACGTGAAACAGTTCTGACGACGAAGTGCTTTACACGTGAACATTGTACGGCCGCCGCCTCGGAATGGCAGCCTATTCACGGGAGGAAGAAATGTGGGAAACCCATTACTCCAGTTTAGGTGTGGGATAGCGGACAACGAGCCGCGAAACGCCATTTGTGGAAAATTACTATTGGCCACAGACAAAACGTTAAGTGGCTCCGGAACGCAGTATACTTGCAATGTTAAAATAACGCTTATAAATTACATCTTTCCTCACAAAGTATTTGAGGTAGGAAGTTAAACTTTTTACAGATTATTTATTGGAATATGGGCTACAACTTAACACAGGGATTTTACAAAATTTTAGTTCAGTTATTAAAGATGATTTTTTTTCAATTGTAATGAAAATTCACAACTTTTTTTGCAATTTTTTATTTATATATTCAAAAATATACAGTTTTTTGGAAAAAGGCTGTGTTAAATTATGCAGAAGGTACTGTGTAACATTTACTGAAAGTTTGAAACAAATATTTTTGGAAGATCCTTAGAAAACATGTAATTAGTATGAGAAAATAAAAGTTTTGGGAATCGAGCGACAAAGATTGGATTAACTGTTTAGTGCATTCCAGGTCCATAGGATGGATTATCTTCATCCTCTGTAAACTCCTCCTCCAGCTTCCTCTTGTTCCTCCTCCTGTTTACTCTTGCTTGTATTTCTAGACTCTTTACAGCCCTGTCTGCAGCCCGAAGGCGTTCCTTGTCTAAAGCAAGCATCGCTCGTTGTTGTGTTCGTAGATTTTGCTACCATTTTCTTCAGTTGCAGTTACTGCAACACTGTTCCAAAAGGTGGTCATGTATGAACACTTATCACATTTCAGTTGTATTTCACTAGCAAGTCCTACGTGCTTTATTATGGAGAGTTCCAGACCAGCTTCACTACAATGAATACATCTTACACAGTTTGAAAAAATTCCTTTGAGAACCGACATATCAAATATTTCATTCACATCCGATTCGCCCATAAAACATTCATAGTTTTCACTCATTGAACCAAGCTTCTTCTGTGAAGTATTTTCTTTCCCACTTTGACTGCTATGGGCAGGTGTACTTGAGAGGTTAGGTTCACTCACTTGGTTATCGTCTTTATTGTTTACAGTAATAACACATACCTTTGGCTTTCCAACATTTCTCCTTTTCTTAAAAGCCTTCAGAGGATTTCTAATAACTTTACTTTTACTCATTATTATACTTCAACAAAACAGAGACTCAAGAAACAGAATTAATTACGAATATTTTCGAAATAACGACAGAGTAAATAAACATTAAACAATCGACAATCACACCAGCGATATATATTGAACCATCACAGGTTAGCCACAACACATACTTTATCTCACATCACTAAAATGTACCTGATGAACACGGACGTTAATAATAACAGCATTTAACAGCAGTTTAACAGCGCCACAGTGGGTCACGCCCATGTAGAACACATTTCAAAAAAAATTTAAAAATAGTTGTAGTCTTTGGAATTGAATAAATTATATATCTATTAAAAGGTAATAGTCGGCAGATTCAGAAAACGCAAAAAAGTAAAAATTGAACTTTTCATGATTTTGAGCCTTTCCGGAGCCCCTTAAGTTGAGCGCTACGTAAAGATTTGCATTGCTTGCCCTCAAAAAGCCAAGTTGAGACAGCAGTCCCACTGCAATGACTGGCTGCAGCAGAGAAACCGTTTCAAATGGCAGGGCTTTACGTCCACAGACCATTTGAACACCACCAGCGGGAAATCTATATTTATTAACAATAATTTATCATTTCTCACGTTAATTGTGCATGATCGCCACACCAAACCAACAGTGCCTCACGCTTTAGTTAACTAGTGGCTACTGAAATTTGGCACGCCAGGCACGATAACAACAGACCAAAGCACGAATTTGTATATCTTGATTACTTCAGCAGCTTCGTCGACTATTGTGCACAAAGAAGTTACAAGTCCGCAAGCGAACTATAGAACAGTGTGTTCCTAGGACATTGAGTAAAATGCTAGGTTATTATGTGAACACTAACCACGATAATTGGGACACAATATTACGGTATGTCGTAAGAACGTGCTATTCAAAAAAATGGCTCTGAGCACTACGGGACTTAACATCTATGGTCATCAGTCCCCTAGAACTTAGAACCACTTGAACCTAACTAACCTAAGGACATCACACAACACCCAGTCATCACGAGGCAGAGAAAATCCCTGACCCCGCCGGGAATCGAACCCGGGAACCCGGGCGCGGGAAGCGAGAACGCTACCGCACGACCACGAGCTGCGGACTGCTACTCAAAAAGCTACGAAAACATGCGTTTTTGCGCTATGAGGTTGCTTTGGTCGGAAAATGCCCAAACCTTTCGAATTCTAACCTACTTTAGGAGAGGATTCTTCCTTTGTCGTCAGGTGAAAAAAGCTCCAGCGAGAGGAATGCACTAGCAATAAAAAAGCGAAATTACCTAAATACCACGACGGGGAGTGGTTTAGTTACGTATCTAACTCTCAAGTTCCAAAGGGTAACACTAAGGTTCCAAAAGGAAACACTCAGAAATTCATTCCACGGTGGCAGGGGCCCTATCAGGTAGTCGAAAAGACATCCCTAGTTAATGTTAAGATATAACTATCGATCCAAACAACAATAATTGTTCAAACAAGTAGAATTCAACCGTTTCAAGGTGAACCCGAAGCACTTCCTCAAAAAATGGTTCAAATGGCTCTGAGCACTATGGGACTCAACTGCTGAGGTCATTAGTCCCCTAGAACTTAGAACTAGTTAAACCTAACTAACCTAAGGACATCACAAACATCCATGCCCGAGGTAGGATTCGAACCTGCGACCGTAGCGGTCTTGCGGTTCCAGACTGCAGCACCTTTAACCGCACGGCCACTTCGGCCGGCAAGCACTTCCTCAATTGACGGCAGCTCCTTCCGTAGAGAGAAGGAAATTGGATCGAGAAAACACCAGAAAGAAAGGAAGGAAGAGAGAAACCAGTGACCCAGAATGCACCTAACATTGTTCCAACATACACAAACATCTTAAGACCACTAGGTAGTCTTATGAGCTGAATGTTTGTATTTACTTATTAGGTTTTATGCTTATGTCTACGTGTGTGTTATTTCTATGAGGAAGATTCACAGGGTTCAAAAATGGTTCAAATGACTGTGAGCACTATGGGACTTAACTTCTAAGGTCATCAATCCCCTAGAACTTACAACTACTTAAACCTAACTAACCTAAAGACATCACACACATACATGCCCGAGGCAGGATTCGAACCTGCGACCGTAGCGGTCTCGCGGTTCCAGACTGTAGCGCCTAGAAACGCTCGGCCACCCCGGCCGGCCGATTCACAGGGAACATTTGCGTATAGGTAGTAGGTTAGAGAACTATTAACGGTGCATCCGTGTATCTAATTAAAATGAAAACATCTATTGTTTTGTTTTATTTGTAGCTGGATAGAAGTACGAGTAGATAAACAACTGCAAGTGAGTTGGTGTAAGTGAGAATGAATGAGTATACGTGTGACGCTCTTTGGCGTTTCTCTCAGTGTTAAGGTCCCCACTCACGCTACTGCATGCTTGACAATCACACTTGCGCAAGCGTGCTTGCTCAAGCGTGCACAAATTCCTTGCGCCTCCACACGACTCAGACCCGTACGTACAAACATCAGTTTGTTTACATTGGAAAATGTCGAGCACAGACGATGATGCGCTTGCTGTTGCAGGCTTTTTGCTTGTTTTACGGAAAAAACAAAAGAGGAAACGCGATGTGGACTAAAGAGTGGCTTAAAAAACTAAAATCGTATTCTCATAAAAATTTACGGAGTGAATTGAAGATATATCCTCGTGATTGGCATTACTACCTCAGGATGATTGAGGAAACGTATCTTAATCTTTTGTCCCTCGTGACGCCTTATGGCTTAACAACAGAGGATTCTAATATGCTACCACTGCAAAGGTCTACTGCAGGAAACATTCCACTTGATGCTAAACATGTGAGAGAGGAATTTATGAACTACTCTGTTCCTTGGCAACATAATTTTGTGCATTAGCAGTAAAGAAAAATGTAAAAGAAAACAATGTGTATTGCAATATAGTATAAACAAATAAAAGCATAGGCATATATCTTAATTGTAACAGTTCTACTGTAACTAAATACTACTATCAACCTATCTCACTTACCTCTATTCCTAGTAAATTACTCGAAGAGCATCTTGCTGTGTCCCGTTCACTTAAAAAGCTGAAAAGATCAAAGTACCACAGAACAGGTCTGTAAACTACGTCTGTTGCAGCCTCCTGACTTGTAAGTGCTGTCCCGTTTCCTTTTCTCTCGTCTGCAATTCGTTCGTAATGTATTAATTTTCTTAATAACAGTATCTTTAGTTGCTGATGGCTCTATTTCCTTGTACTTTGTGAGAAGCACTTTTATCGTGATATTCTTTACTTTTAATATTCCATCAACTTGGGTGTCTTTTGTAGCACCTATTAAATTCCTCCAACACTTCCCGGTCCGACATGAGAACGAAGAAGGAAACAACACAAAGTCTAAATAAACGAGCCCTCTCCACAGTCTGTGTCCGAATGACAGATGTGTGCTTGTTCAAGTCTCCCTACTCTAGGCACAAACGAGCAAGCATGGACACGCTTGGAGGCTTGCACAAGCACGCATAATCGAAATTCGGTCAAGCGTCAAGCTTCTTGGGCAAGCCTGATGCTTGCGCTAATTTACCCTATACACGGTCAAGCAAGCTTGCACAAGCACTCTTGTGCAAGCGTGATTGTTAAGCATGCAGTAGCGTGTGTGGGGGCCTTAAAAGATAATTTATAACGGACATTTTATAGGACAATTTAGTCCGAAAGAGGACGCTCTTCATGATGAATCAAAAGATGGTGGTCAATGCGAAAGACGCTCACGTGAGCACTAGAAGAGCCCGTGGAGAAAACTGAGGTCCAAACCCGATGAGTATGTGTTAGATATATATCATTGCGATAACAGCCGAAGTGGCCGTGCGGTTAAAGGCGCTGCAGTCTGGAACCGCAAGACCGCTACGGTCGCAGGTTCGAATCCTGCCTCGGGCATGGATGTTTGTGATGTCCTTAGGTTAGTTAGGTTTAACTAGTTCTAAGTTCTAGGGGACTAATGACCGCAGCAGTTGAGTCCCATAGTGCTCAGAGCCATTTTTTTTGCGATAACACATACGACGATTTATGGGGCTACAGTGTGGTGGCACAAAGCAAAACAGAAGATGGCTGCTAAGGAGCTTGGAAAGGTGCAGATACTGGTCACCTGTCTGCTTAGCCGTAACAGGCGTAATAAGCGGCACCCCCACTGCTAGGTGAATCACGCTGGACATGTACCCACTACATCTGTGGGTTAAAATGGAGGCAGCAGAGGCACACACGCTACAAACTTTAAATAACTGGATACCTTTAGGATATACTGAATCCCACACCTATATAAGGAATGTGGTGATTATAGAAATGGTCGGGGAAGTGCCGTCTGACAATATAATAACTTATAGCTGCTTCAATAAACCTTTCTGTGTAACAATTAGAAGCAGGGAGTAATGGAAAACGAACCACGACACCATGCGGGAGACATAGTCCGGCTTACTGACAGGTCGAAAACAAAGGAAAGCGCTGGGGGCGATGTATTCCAGGAGAAGCGTATGCTAGAGAGAGAGAGAGAGAGAGAGAGAGAGAGAGAGAGAGAGAGAGAGAAGCAATCTCTCCAGGGAAGATGGTGTAATGCGCCAAACGCCTTCAGTTCGAAAAAGCACATCACTTGTTAATGTCGTTTCAACTTATTATTGACTTTAATGTTTTGAGCGGGTAAACAGTTTGTTAAGAGGTTGGTAAAGTCTCCTTATATTTTTGTATTAAAATGTTTTGATATGTGACCCCTAATATTGAAAAAAGCTGTGTCCTGTCAAGTCAGCTAGTTTGCAACGGCCACCCCATTGCTTAATCGCGGCGTGAGACAAAGTTGGCAACTACGGAGCAGCAGCTGGCCACTAGAAACCTTTGCCTGCGACTGCTAACAAGGGAAACTCCTCATCGCCCTGCCGCCCCCTCCCCCCCCCCCCTCGCCACCCAGATTTATTGGTAAGAGGGCCCAGCGGACAGCCTGTCAAAAACTGAACACGGATCATGCGTGGTAACAGGAAGAAGGTGTACTGAACTGTGAAAAAAAAGCAAAATAGAAACTGAACGATCTAAGGATAGGACGTCCAATATAGAGGAATCTGAGAGAACAATGGCGTCGTGGTTTAGTGGTCACGGTGTTAGACTACAACACGGGCGAGCCGCTTTTAAATCTCCTTCGTGCCTTACAAAAAATTTTCGCTGTTCTCTCTATTCCAATTGCGCCTGTGTCGTGATATTTCGTCAGTTTGCAACAGAGGGGTGTAAGGAAGGTATCTATAATGACAATTGATTCTGCACAACTACTCTAATAACAGACGAAAAGAAGTGGCTTTCGAATGGGAACCGCAAACGTTTGATAAGGCGACAGGTCAACTGAATCCTCCACCAGAAAGCATGTCTGGTATGTCTGGTATGTCATACACTCATTAGTGACAATACGTGTGTCATACGATAGGAATTTTATGTTTTCCATGTTTTGACGAAAAATAACATCCTGCAACTTGTACTCGTAATGTCGAAAGCGACGATTAATTGTACATCTTTCGAAAGCCGTGTGTGCCGGTCAAAACTTGCAGGTAATAGGTAGTTTCGGGCTCCTACCAGGTACAAGGGATTTCTCAAATCACGGCTAACCATACATTTTCAGTATCACTTTATGCGTTTGGTCGTTTACTATTCGATAGTTATCAATATTATATTATTTGTGATAATAAAAATTTGCAGACTACCAAATAACATGGCAAATTTATTAAAAGTTCATCCGATTACACGTATTTTTCCTATGACATCAATTGTAATATAAATAGTAAAGAAAATGTGTTGAAAATAAAAAAAACTGACGATCGGGACTCGATCCAGCGATTACGGTGCTTGAACACTAACCACTCGGCTGCCGCAGCTTCATGGTAAAAATGGCCACGCGCAGGTATATATTTCACGACCGAAATTGTCTTGCGATTTTCTCAATAACGCTTGTGAAGTACGCGCTACTGCTTACACAGTCTGTTGTCCTCATGGAGTACTACGAGTGTACGAAGTTTGCTGTAAATCGCGTTCCAAACGTCGTGGCCTCCCCTTGTCAGTGAAATACAAGTTATTAATTTATGGAATATTCATTTTTACTTACAGATTTTCACATTAAATGTTGACAGTGTCCCCCCTGTTGTTGAATACACAATTCAATTCGTCTAATTATGTTTCCAAACACAAACTGTAATATTTCTTCTGTGGCAGAAGCAGTGAAAGTGCATATTGCATTTTTCAATTCATCGGTGGATTTTGGATGGTTTTTATAGATAGTTGCTTTTTTTGCACCCCAGAAAAAAGAGTCAGGTGGTGTTACGTCAAGCGATCGTGGAGGCCAAAGTCCCTGTGAAATTACCAAAACCATCAGCAAGCAGTATGGACGGTTGCACCATCTTGCTGAAAATAACCGTTCAGTATTTCACTTAACACAAGTTCCCCTATGAATAGGTACAGAATATCACTGCAGTATCGTTGTGTGTTTTTTTTGTTTCGTTGAAAAACCCAGGCAGGCGAACAATCATACGGCACGCGCGGCTAACAGTCATACGGCACTGCAGAGAGACTTTTTGAACACTCCTAAATCTCCTTGCCCGATTTAGATGGTCGTATGAATGTGAATGTGATGGCTCCCAAGAAAATTATGGCTGGCTCTGAGCACTGTGGGACTTCACTGCTGAGGTCATCAGTCCTCTAGAACTTAGAAGTACGTAAACCTAACTAACCTAAGGACACCACACACATCCATGCCCGAGGCAGGATTCGAACCTGCGACCGTAGCGGTCGCGCGGTTCCGGACTGTAGCGCCTAGAAGAAAATGACGAAAACATGGTTTGTCACATAAGCTGCAACAAATGAACGCAACAGTTTCACAATCATACAGTTTCTCTGTGCTCTGTCAAAACATATGTTAACGTTTTTGAAGTTGCGTTCCGTTTAGGAAGTTTTGAATCCGTAATTCCTTTCTTGTAACACTGTTCACATCCGTTTATTTGTTGTTTTGATTTCTACGAGACGTGGTATCTCGCCTGTTCTTACTATTCATCGCGTTTACTTGCGACGGCAACGTATTCTCATGACATATAACCAATATATAGAATGACAACTGCAAAGACTACAGAAAGAAAACAAATATTTCAGTGACCGAACCGACAGTTTAAATAAATAAACGGCACGAGCGTGTTTCGATCCCGGCTTTCCCCCTTTATAGTCCAGTACCGTGACCACTGAACCACGACTCAACGGGTAATCTTTTGCGCTCAGTGTTACACTTGGCTTGGTCCGTTCACTGGTAATGACGAAGCATGTTACTCGCCAGCAGGGTGACACAGATATTTTGTTGACGAAATTTTAATACGGCCTTCTTAAATTCGTGGTTGCAACAATGAAACCAGATCACTACAGAAGCTCTAAAATTATAGCACATTTATTCCGGAACAACTCCTTGGGAGACCATTTATACACCCGTCGGATAATAAGAGAGCGAGTGTCTGAAACGGCGAGTTCAGCTGTCGTCTGTGGCCGCAGTTCTATACAAACAGAGCGGGTCAGGTTTATCTGTGAGTGTTTGCTGCATGGGTTATCTCCTGCAGCGACGGGACAGCTTCGTTTGAGTGGCCAGATAATTCCAACTTATTGGATGAACGTAGGTGTACGCTATTCCCTTTTCCCTTTTCTTGTTGCCTTTTATTTTAACTATGGGTCGGGCTAAAGGAAGGGTGACTCAGGCATGACGTCCCGTCGATACTGTGCTTATTAGGCACGGGAGACAGGTCTAATATAGTCTTGAAGAGAATATTCTGCAGCGCTGTTGTAATGGAAGTTCGAGGCAGATTAAAAACCATCGTACCAACAAAGATCGGAAGGTACAGTACTGCAAGAAAATGCCGAAGTTCCGAATTCGACTGCAGACCATGAAGTTTGTTTCCAGCTATAGATTTCTTAAGAGGAGCATTTGCCTCGTAACTCAATACCACCCAGGACTTGGGCAACTGAATTACATTCTTCGCCGTGGTTTCGACTATCTCTCGTGCCCTGAAATGAGAAATGTCTGCCCACTATCCTTCCCACCCGTCCCACAGTGGTATTCCACCATCCACCGAACCTACATAATGTACTCGTCCATCACTACACAATTCCTGCTCCCAACATCTTACTTCATGGCTCATATCCCTGTAATAGACCTAGATGCAAGACCTGTCCCATAGAGTCTACCACCACCACCACCACCACCACCACCACCACCACCACCACCTACTCCAGTCCGTCCCGTTAAAAGCAGTGCTACCTGTGAAACGAGTCATGTGATCTACAAGCTCAACTCAACTGCTGTGCTGCATTCTATGTGGGCATGACAACTAACAAGCTGGCTATCCCCATGAATGGCCACTGACAAACTGTGGCCAAGAAACAAGAGGACCACCCTGTTGATGAGCATGCTGCCCAACATGAGATCATTTCAATGACTGCTTCAAAGCCTGTACCATATGGATCCTTCCCACCATCACCAACTTTTCTGAACTGCGCAGGAGGGGACTCTCTTTGCAATACAGCCTACGTTCCCATAACCCTCCTGGCATCAACCTTCATTAGTCATTGTCCTCACCCATCCAGCCCCTTCCCTGTTCCCATTCCAGCGCTACACAGCCCTCGTTCCACCATCGCAATTATCTCCTTTTCTGCTACTCTCGACCCCCCCCCCCTCCCCTCAACCTCTCCCCTGCAACTCTGACTAACCCCCAGACTGCATGTACCTGTCCTACCCTCTCCACCTCGTCCCTGCATGCTCCCCAGCAGCACTTCACTGTCCCCACCCCACCTTACTATCCCCCTGCCCACCCCAGCCTCCCCCCTTACCCCCACCCAGTCGCCACTCCCATCATGCACTGGTGCTGCTGCTCACAGTGTGGCTTCAGTTACTATAGACTGTACTTATTTGATGAAGGCCATACTGGCTGAAAGCTACTTTGTGACAGTCTTCATCTTGTGCCTATTTGTGACTCAGCCTCACCGCTATATGGCGAATAGCAACAATGTTATACATCGATCTGATCCCAACAGTGCTCCACAATGAGATTTTCTGAAACTGACAGACCTACCACAAAAAATGGTTCAAATGGCTCTGAGCACTATGCGAGTTAACTTCTGAGGTCATCAGTCGCCTAGAACTTAGAACTAATTAAACCTAACTGACCTAAGGACATCACACACATCCATCCCCGAGGCAGGATTCGAACCTGAGACCTACTACGAGAAAAAAAGGTTTTAATATATACTTGTAGTCGATTCGGAACTTTGGCTTTAATACGAAGCTTCTAGCGAAAAGAGTAGTTTATTTAAATGGTTGAAATACATTTTTATAACCAATGTGTTTTTCTAATTCTGTGACATTTTAGGAAAACTGACAGTTAAATTGGAGCACACGATCTATTTGGAAAAATGCACTGCCCCCTTACTGGGCGGGTATGTAAATGGTTAGAATTACAATGTTCTGTGACAGGTAGCACCATTACGAGAGTGTAACACAGTTGTTCCTGTTTAGGGTTGTTGCCAGTCCTGGTAGGGTAGGGTAGGGTAGGGTAGGGTAGGGTAGGGTAGGGCCTATACAGGGTGATTCAAAAATGCATGTAAATATTTCAAGGGTGTATTTGTGAGGTAAATATAAGACAAAAATGTTCTATACAATTTTTTCCATACTTGGCTTATTACAGAGTTATGAACAAAACAGGATAATACATTCAATACAACGTAAGGTATTTAATTCCCAGAGTTCACAGTTTAATTACAGTGCATTTGGACTAACAACGCAAACTGATAAATAAACGTGACGTAACAAACTGAAACAATTCCTCGCGAACACTGTATTAATTTAGGTCCTGTTGATTGAACTACAGCAATGCACAATAACTAAGGAAAATTGAAGCATTTTACAGACTGTACTGTACTGTACTGTATTTGCACAAATCTTAATGCAATGCATGTTCAAAATGCTGTCCCTGAACTTGCAGACAGACCCGTGCTCGTCGCATCAATGATCTCTGCACATTACACAGTCCGTTCAACTCTCCACGAATAATTTCACAACCACCTTCAATTCTTTGTTGTAGCACTTCTCTGTTCGGTACTGCAGAAGAATACACCAATGTCTTTAGTCGGCCCCATAAATAAAAGTCTAAAGGGTTCAGGTCAGGTGATCTGGCTGGCCAAGCAATTGGTCCTCCGCGACCTATCCATCGATGTGGATACGCAGAATTGAGGTACGCCCTTACGTTGCGGCTGTAATGGGCGGGAGCACCATCGTGCATAAACCACATGGTGGCTCGTGTTGCAAGAGGGACATCCTGTAACAATCCAGGCAATTCTCCCTCCAAAAATTCGCAGTACGCGTGCCCATTCAGCCTTGGAGGCAGAACATGAGGTCCGAGTAAGTAATTCCCCACAATACCACACCAAATGTTTATGGAGAATTGATGTTGATATCCACGCACAATTCTCGCGCCAGGATTCTCGACAGCCCACTGGTGCATATTATGCGAATTGATTACACCCGCACGAGTAAACATGGCCTCATCTGTGAATAATATCCGCCGAATGAACATTGGATCATTCAAATGACGCTCTTGTAACCACTGGCAGAATTGCTGACGGCGAGGATAGTCTTCAGGTGTCAATTCGTGCACTTTTTGCAGGTGAAATGGATGCAACTGTTGTCTCCGAAGCAGCCGCCATACAGTAGATTGTGGAAGTCGTACAGCTGCACTAATTTGTCTCGTACTGATAGATGGATCTTGGTCTACCAGGTCCAAAACATGTTCCTCGACGTTCACTGCATGCTCAAGTGGTCGACCTGAATGTGGCCCAGGACGAATGCCATACTCCCGCATACGTCTGTCCACAGATACAAACGTCTGATGACTGGGTAACCGTCTTCCTGGAAACAGCTCACTGTACCTTCGTCTTGCTGCAAGTGCATTTCCATCTGCTGCACCATACACAAGGTGCATATCAGCATACTCACTGTTTGAGTACATCATGTGCACGAAACCTTTAGCCTTCCGACGATGAATGAACGACAGGACGTACTTTTCCGTTACCAACAACATCAGCGCCATCTTCCGTACAGTAGGAGTAAACATCACGTGCAAACAAAAACAAACACTATTCATGCAGTTTCGAATCAACTGTTGGGAGATACGTATGTGAATTACGTACCAGAATATGGCATCCTGCTGCTTGCACTGCCGTCGTTTTGATACGGACATGACTTTCGTATTTAACGATAACTCTGGAATTAAACGTTTATGGAAAAACATTTATAGAACATTTTTGTCTTACATTTACCTCACAAATACACCCTTAAAATATTTACATGCATTTTTGAATCACCCTGTATAAAAACCGTTAACAGCGTCTTATATTTAGCGATCCACTGAAGGACACAGCGTGAGAGACAGTTATCAGCATCTGTCAGTTTGAAAGGAGCTTTATTGTGGGTATCCACTTGACCAGCTGGTCGAATAGTACAATATCCAGATTTGTGGGGCATTCAGTTGTGACAGTGCGCCAACGGACTCTTTGCAGTATTCTGTCTCATCCCACACCATTGGTCGTAGACCATCAGTAGCCGGACTAGGGAATTACCGTCCCATGCGTAGGCTACCATTAACATCACTGCACAAACGGTTACCTTTAGAGAGATGCCATTATCAGGAAGCATGGACTGCTGATGAATGGCATCGCATTTTGAACAACAATGAATCGGGATTCTGATCTATACCGGATGACCGTTATCAGCAAATATGGCGGTGGCCAGGAGAGAGGTCCCATTCTTTAAGTGTTTGTCGCTATGTTTTACTCGTGGCCTCACCGAGTGATGAGCCATTGAGTGTGAATTCAGGTCGCGGCTGGTAGTGACTAAGGAACTGACGACACAATGGCACGTCACAGGTAGCCAACATCCTCATGTGTTAAATCTCGTGCGACTGTACCGTACTATTGTTGTGCCAATTTTCAACAGGACGGTACTCATCCGCGCGTCACGTGTGTCTACAAACTGTGAGTGGTGATGATGTAGTCCCACGCAGGCCTAGATCTAGGGGGGGGGGGGGGGGGGGGCAAACCTGAAAACCTGTCCTGAGCGGCTGTTTCAGGGAGCGCCAAATTCATATGCTTGAAGAAAAAAAACGTTCTTCACAAAGCGCCAAGTTCCCAGCGCAGGTTGGCCTATGATTATTCATATTATTTTGAGGTGCATCCCTGCTGCATTTCAAACATTTTTGAACACATTCCAAGTTGATATCTGCACGAATCAGTTGATTTTTGAATGTGTGCATAGTGTACGTGATGTGTCTGCCAGGGAAATCCCCCGTCGCATCTACAAATGAAGAGACTTTCCCGCAGACAACAGGGGATGGGGATATACGAACTGAGCCAAGTAAACCCGAAGGGGTGAATGCCAATCGCTGTTTAAGTGAGTGAGTGTGTCTGCGAATGATCAGCATTGTTATAATTATTAACGAAATCCGTAGATTCTGCCTACCAGAGCAGAAATAATAGATTAACAGGAATAACAGGTAAGAAAGCTTACATATTATCTTCTCGGTGTATCTAACAAAAAAATGAAATTTTGGCAGAAAATACTTGCCGAATCATTACACTACTAAGGGCCAGTTGTACGGTCCCCGGTTAGCAGCCGCTTAAGTTCTATTCCAGGAATAGCGCGGAAAACGCGTTCTTGTCGTAAAGATATATGGGGAAGTTTTAATGGTGGTGCCAAGAAATTTCCTGTATCGACATCTTCAACTTTTATAGTCCTGTCTTCCTCAGTTGCGTGTAATATTACGGTATATTAATAATCTTTACTTATGGACCGTCTGACAGCAACTGAATAAAACACAATTTTAGTGCCATACGCGTTTCGCCTTTATTTTCTGCAAGGCATCATCAGTGGCCTGGAATATGTACATATGTTAGCTATTTTATTTACATTTTTGTCATTGTGCCTATAGGTTATAAACAGTTCTGGTGGTTGGTATTTCCTATTAAGTAGTAATGTTTTGAACTGTACTTACAGGTTGCGTGGACAATTTCCTACACATTACGCTCCTGTTGCATTTTTGGTGTTGTTCTTCTTCTTACGAACGCCAATTTGCGTTTTTTTTCCCCCATTCCACAACACTGTGCACTGAACGCTTGTTTTAAAGCAATGTTTTGGTTTCTGTTGCCGACTGACGGTCCATAAGTAAAAATTATTAACATACCGTAAAATTTCCTGTAAGTTACAGTCCAGTCTTTCGTACGTTTTTGTGGCATACATTTCTGAATAATCTAGTACTGGAAGAAGAGTGACCCGTTGCACCGTGTCCCGTCTATCTACTACTACAGTTCTCTATTGTCGAGGGCAGGACTTGTGACGTACAGATCTGGATGTAGAATTCCGAAGTCCAGCCTCTGAGCACAAAAAGTTGTGCTTGCCTATAACTGTCGTCTGCCGCGTCCTTTCGGACTTCTTTGCCTGACTGTTATTTTCTTATTTTTGGTTACAAAGCTTATGTCACGGACTGTAACGGGAACTGAATCAACACAAAAGTGCAATATTTCATTGGAAGACGCCCATGGAACCAGAATGTTTCCTTCCTTCACTTAAGTTACGAATTTTACAATCTCTATTGTGGTTTTGCTCCTGCAAATGGTACGATAACAAATTTTGGCGCTTCAGATATACTTTGCGTGTCATTATCTTACAGCGAATTTCGTTTAGGAATTTGATAACCATTTGCAACACTATTCTCGAGAGTCACTATTTGCTACCTTGCACATGTATCTCTACCGTCAAAACAGAACTCCATGTCGTGTCTAGAAGATGGGTAAAGTTCCTGAAAAGTTGACATTTAACATCCTAGCGGCAGAAGAAAGAAATACAAGGTGTAAATTACAATTACCGGTGCAGATCACTTATCAACTACTGGCATGCGATCATATGCGCTATATACTGAGATGACGGAAGTCATCGGATAGCGATATGCACATATACAGATGGTGGTAGTATCGCTTACACAAGGCATAAATGAGCAGTACATAGGCGGAGCCGTCATATGCACTGAGGTGATTCACGTGAAAAGGTTTCCGACGTGATTATGCCCGCACGAGGGGAATTAACAGACTTTGAACGTCGAATGGTAGGTGGAGCTAGATGCATGGGACGTTCCATTTCGGAAATAGTTAGGAAATTCAATATTCCGCGATCCACAGTGTCAAGAGCGTGTCTGGAATATCAAATTTCAGGCATTATCCTTCACCACGGATAACGCAGTGGCCGACGGCCTTGATTTAACGAACGAGAGTAGCGGCGTTTGTATAGAGTTGTCAGTGCTAACAGACAAAGACCACTACGTGAAACAACATCAGAAATCAATTCGGGACGCACCACGAACGTATCCGTTAGGACAGTGCGGCGAAACTGGCGTTAGTGGGCTACGGCAGCAGACGACCGACGCGAGTGCCTTTGCTAACAGCACATCATCTACATCTACATGATTACTCTGCAATTCACATTTAAGTGCTTGGCAGAGGGTTCATAGAACCACAATCATACTATCTCTCTACCATTCCACTCCCGAACAGCCCGTGGGAAAAACGAACACCTAAACCTTTCTGTTCGAGCTCTGATTTCTCTTATTTTATTTTGATGACCATTCCTACCTATGTAGGTTGGGCTCAACAAAATATTTTCGCATTCGGAAGAGAAAGTTGGTGACGGAAATTTCGTAAATAGATCTCGCCGCGACGAAAAACGTCTTTGCTTTAATGACTTCCATCCCAACTCGCGTATCATATCTGCCACACTCTCTCCCCTGTTACGTGATAATACAAAACGAGCTGCCCTTTTTTGCACCCTTTCGACGTCCTCCGTCAATCCCACCTGGTAAGGATCCCACACCGCGCGGCAATATTCTAACAGAGGGCGAACGAGTGTAGTGTAAGCTGTCTCTTTAGTGGACTTGTTGCATCTTCTATAAGTGTCCTGCCAATGAAACTTGGCTCGCCTTCCCCACAATATTATCTATGTGTTCTTTCCAACTGAAGTTGTTGGTAATTTTAACACCTAGGTACTTAGTTGAATTGACAGCCTTGAGAATTGTACTATTTATCGAGTAATCGAATTCCAACGGATTTCTTTTGGAACTCATGTGGATCACCGCACAGTTTTCGTTATTTAGCGTCAACTGCCACCTGGCACACCATACAGCAATCTTTTCTTAATCGCTTTGCAACTGATACTGGTCTTCGGATGACCTTACCAGACGGTAAATTACAGCATCATCTGCGAACAACCTAAGAGAACTGCTCAGATTGTCACCCAGGTCATTTATATAGATCAGGAACAGCAGAAGTCCCAGGACGCTTCCCTGGGGAACACCTGATATCACTTCAGTTTTACTCGATGATTTGCCGTCTATTACTACGAACTGCGACCTTCCTGGCAGGAAACCACGAATCCAGTCGCACAACTGAGACGATACCCCGTAGGCCCGCAGCTTGATTAGAAGTCGCTTGTGAGGAACGGTGTGACAAGCTTTCCGGAAATCTAGAAATACGGAATCAACTTGATATCCCCTGTCGATAGTGGCCATTACTTCGTGCGAATAAAGAGCTAGTTGCGTTGCACAAGAACGATGTTTTCTGAAGCTATGCTGATTACGTATCAATAGATCGTTCCCTTCGAGGTGATTCATAATGTTTGAATACAATATATGCCCCAAAACCCTACTGCAAACCGACGTCAATGATATAGGTCTGTAGTTCGATGGATTACTCCTACTACCCTTCTTAAACACTGGTGCGACCTGCGCAATTTTACAGTCTGTAGGTACAGATCTATCGGTGAGCGAGCGGTTGTATATGATTGCTAAGTAGGGAGCTATTGTATCCGCGTAATCTGAAAGGAACCTAATCGGTATACAATATGGACCTGAAGACTTGCCCGTATCAAGCGATTTGAGTTGTTTCGCAACCCCTAAGGTATCTACTTCTAAGAAACTCATGCTAGCAGCTATTCGTGTTTCAAATTCTGGAATATTCCATTCGTTTTCCCTGGTGAAGGAATTTCGGAAAACTGCGTTCAATAACTCCGCTTTAGCGGCACTGTCGTCGGTAACAGTGCCATCGGCACTGCGCAGCGAAGGTATTGACTGCGTCTTGTCGCTTGTGTACTTTACATACGACCAGAATTTCTTAGGATTTTCTACCAAATTTCGCCTGTAGCGCCTCTCCTGGTCTCGTGTCAATATCGGTTGGATCCTAGACGACTGGAGAATCGTGGCTTGGTCAGAGGAATCCCTATTATAGTTGGTAAGAGCTGATGGTAGGGTTCGAGTGTGGCGCAGACCCCGCGAAGCTATGGACCCAAGTTGTCAAAAAGGCATTGTGCAAGGTGGAGGTGGCTCCATAATGGTGTGGGCTGTGTTTACATGGAATGGACTGGGTCCTCTAGTCCAAGTGAACCGATTATTGACTAGAAATGGTTATCATTGGCTACTTAGAGAACATCTGCAGCCATTCGTGGACTTCATGTTCCCAAACAACAATGGTATGTTTATGAATGACAATGGGCCATGTCGCCAGCAGGACAATGCAACGTGTCACACAGCTCGACGTGTATGTACGTGGTTCGAGTAGCACCAGTATAAATTTACCGTACTCGCCTGGCCACCAATGTCCCTGGATTAAAACCCAATCGAGAATCTATGGGAGCACCTCTATAGGGCTGTTCGCGCAATGTTTCTCAACCATGAAACCTAGCGCAGCTGGCCACAGCACTGAGTTAGCTTGGCTCCACATCCCTGTCGTTACCTCACTGATCGTCTTCCTGCACATCCTAGCCGGAGAAAGTGGTTATTCAGGCTTCTGACAAGAGATCATATTAATATGACTGGACAGGATTTTTGGTATAAGAACGAAACTAAGCTGCCATCAACTGTCTGGTTGCTCCAAGATGAACCTCGGCAACTAAAACTGCTTCGTTCGCGAAGTTCTTTGAAGACAACAGTTGCCTGTCTCTTCCGATTTATTGGATACGTCGCGACCACTATTTGAGAATATCGAAGAACAGTTCGTGCTGAATTCTACACGACAGATTGTTTGCCGCAAGTCATAGACGACATCGGGAAAATAAGTCATTTCCAGAGCGCACTGCAGCAGAGTGTGCGCTGATTTGAAACTTACCGGCAGATTAAAACTGTGTACCGCACCGGGACTCGACCTCGGGACCTTGGCCTTTCACAGGCAAGTGTTCTACTGATGAGCTATCCAAGCAGGTCTCTCAACCCTCCCCCACAGCTTCCCCGCCACTAGCTCTTGTCTCTTGTCCTATCCTCCAAACTTCATAGGAGTCTTTCAGCATACCTTGCTAGACTGGCACTACTCGAAGAAAAGACACTGCGGAAGTATGGAAGATAGGAGACGAGGACTGGCGGAAGTAAAGCTGCGAGACAGGCTCGTGAGTCGTGCTTGAGTAGTTCAGTCGGTAAGGCACCTGCCCGGCCACAGAATCGAGTTCAGGTCCGGTTTTAATCTGCCGCGAAATTTCAGATCGAACCATTGTCCATCATAAAAAAGGCAGCTGCACGGAGAGCTTTAAACAATTCATAATTAGAGGGAGAAGACATCGAATTAAGCATTCACTTGTTTTATTGCCTAACGGATGCTTTCTGTTTTCGTGTGGCAAGCAAAACAATGCGCACAGAGATTTTCGTTACCTCAAATCGTTTTTCTGAGGTATCGACAGCAGAGAGGAGAAAACGATTCCCTAATTAGTTCGAGCACAAGCGAATACGAATAAATATTTGAAGCGCCCTACATAGCGAGCGAAGGATCGCAGCGGCCCGTCCGTGCGATCTTCCAGAGAATCGTTTTAAATTCCCATGCAATGTGATGTACCGTATGCGATATGTAGCAACAGGGGTGCTTGGTCTAGTTATTAAGCATAGTTATGGTTTTGATTGACATGTGACACAAAATACATCATCCGATTTTGCCGTATTAGCATTTTTAAGCTTGTGCAGTAGAAGTAGAACTGACAGTAGTTTCGCAGTAATAGTCCCGATACATTGGGCTCCATCTGGTAATTCTGAGTTACTTATGAAATAACTACACGCATTATTAACGTTTTTAACTTCTAAACAGAATGACGTACCACAATATTAAGTGGACGTAATTTAAATGCTCAAGGCAAATCTATTATACAGTTGTACTAAAGTCACTTACATCGAGCAGCCTAACTCAGCCCCATACAATTTATATCTATTGTTATGGTGGTCAGTAGCGCTGCTACTGATAATATTTCTGACAACACATTGAGATTTAAAAAACAAATTGTGTAAACACATGCAGTTTAACTATAAAACAAATGAACAAAAATAAATGTAAGACTAACAAACGAAAAATGAATGTTATTAACACTCTGTAAAGATATAACCAATCCACTTGAGCGTCAGTGAAAAATGTAATACATTCTGCAAAATAACCTGCAGTTCGCATACTGGTTCAAATTACTTGGCGAATCGCGTGTATTGCACGATCCATCGCTCACATGTGCAGTCTTTTAGGCGAATACTTCGGGAAACACTAAATCGATTTGTACAAAAAAAATTTCCATTCTCTTTGTACAATCTTAGAATGGCGGCACACTAGCATCCATCGTAGTGACAGGCGTGCTCTTCCCCTAACGCTGCATTCACAGTGAGACCGACAATGGTAGTAAGACGCCGTCGCCATAGGTCGTCAGATGACATCGGCCGACAGCCTGGGCACGGTGCGTCCGATCTCCTTCGTCCTTCTGCTTCGCTTCTGTGCTTGGAGACTAGTGCTGCACTGGGGCGTTAGCTATTAAAAATATGCCGAATGCATGTAAATGAGCTGTATCAGTCTCGAAACGAACGTTACTGGAATTACCACACAAGTTTTACGACTATTTGAGATGAAGGGAAAAACGCCAGGCCACAAAAGTTCAAAACGCTTTAACTTTGTGACACCATTTTTGAACTACCACCATCCGTTAGCGTCATAAGGAGCCACCCCCTTTTAAGCAAACTGCCGTAATTGACCTTTTTCGTATATTTTATACATGTATTTTACGAAAGTATGCTGTTACAACAACACATCACATCACATTAAGGATCTCTGCAAAACTTGTGAGTACAGTTTACTATGCTACTGTGGTAGGACGTGGGAATTCGGTGTATAAAGTTGTTGCCAATGAGGTTGTGAGGACATAATGATTAATTTGCATGGTGAAACTAGATAATGTTGCCGGCCGGTGTGGCCGAGCGGTTCTAGGCGCTTCAGTCTGGGACCGCGCGACCGCCACGGTCGCAGATTCGAATCCTGCCTCGGGCATGGATGTGTGTGATGTCCATATGTTAGTTAGGTTTGGCTCTGAGCGCTATGGGACTTAACTTCCCAGGTCATCAGTCCCCTAGAACTCAGAACTACTTAAACCTAACTAACCTAAGGACATCACACACATCCATGCCCGAGGCAGGATTCGAACCTGCGACCGTAGCGGCCGCGCAGTTAGGTTTAAGTAGTTCTAAGTTATAGGGGCTGATGACCTCAGATGTTAAGTCCCATAGTGCTCAGAGGAATTTTTTAGATAATGTTACTATTATATGATGCATGGCTAAAATTTGCGTGTGAGTAAGCAGGTACCATTCAGTTAATGAAAGGCAGATTTGTAGTTTCACAGCAACTCACTTTATTCTAATAATGGTAAAAATTAATGTATTAGCAGAAGTATGCTCAAAAAATAATATTCTAGTACTGGAAACGTCAATGCTGTTTAACATTTTCCCAGCGGATTTGAGAAAGGAAGTGAAAAGGTTTCATGTTTCGTAGTAGCTGGAGTGCAAGACTGAAAATATTAGCTTTTAAATTAGTGTTGACGACATCGGAAGTAGCATCTAGCAGACCACACACAAACTTTGAACTTGTACTTTTCAAAATTTGGTGTTCTTGTGGTCTTCAGTTCTGAGACTGGTGTGGTGCAGCTCTCCGTGCTACTCTATCCTGTGCAAGCTTCTTCATCTCCCAGTACCTACTGCAACCTACATCCTTCTGAATCTGATTAGTGTATTCATCTCTTGGTCTCCCTCTACGATTCTTACCCTCCACGCTGCCCTCCAATACTAAATTGGTGATCCCTTGATGCCTCAGAATATGTCCTACCAACCGATCCCTTCTTCTAGTCAAGTTGTGCCACAAACTCCTCTTCTCTCCAATTCTATTCAACACCTCCTCATCAGTTATGTGATCTACCCATCTAATCTTCAGCATTCTTCTGTAGCACCACATTTCGAAAGCTTCTATTCTCCTCTTGTCCAAACTATTTATCGTCCATGTTCCACTTCCATACATGGCTACACTCCATACAAATACTTTCAGAAACGACTTCCTGACACTTAAATCTATACTCGATGTTAACAAATTTCTCTTCTTCAGAAACGCTTTCCTTGCCATTGCCAGTCTACATTTTATATCCCCTCTACTTCGACCATCATCAGTTATTTTGCACCCCAAATTGAAAAATTCCTTTACTACTTCAAGTGTTTCATTTCCTCTTTTAATTCCCTCAGCATCACCCGATTTAATTCGACTACATTCCATTATTCTCGTTTTGTTTCTGTTGATGTTCATCTTATACCCTCTTTTCAAGACACTGTCCATTCCGTTCAACGGCTCTACCAAGTCCTTTGCTGTCTCTGACAGAATTACAATGTCATCGGCAAACTTCAAAGTTTTTATTTCTTCTCCATGGATTTTAACACCTACTCCGAATTTTTCTTTTATTTCCTTTACTGCTTGCTCAATATGCAGATTGAATAACATTGGGGAGAGGCTACAACCCTGTCTCACTCCCTTCACAACCGCTGCTTCCCTTTCGTGCCCCTCGACTCTTATAACTGCCATCTGGTTTCTGTACAAATTGTAAATAGCCTTTCGCTCCCTGTGTTTTACCCCTGCCACCTTCAGAATTTGAAAGAGTATTCCAGTCAACATTGTCAAAAGCTTTCTCTATCTACAAATGCTATAAACGTAGGTTTGCCTTTTCTTAATCTAGCTTCTAAGATAAGTCGTAGGGTCAGTATTGCCTCACGTGTTCCAACATTTCTACGAAATCCGGACTGGTCTTCCCCGAGGTCGGCTTCTACCAGTTTTTCCATTCGTCCGTAAAGAATTCCCGTTAGTAATTTTCAGCCGTGACTTATTAAACTGACAGTTCGGTAATTTTCACATTTCTTTGGGATTGAGCTTATTATATTCTTCTTGAAGTTTGAGGGTATTTCGCCTGTCTCATACATTTTGCTCACCAGATGGTAGAGTCTTGTCAGGACTGGCTCTCTCAAGACTATCAGTAGTTCTAATGGAATTTTGTCTACTTCCGGGGCCTTGTTTCGACTTAGGTCTTTCAGTGCTCTGTCAAACTATTCACGCAGTATCATATCTCCCGTTTCATCTTCATCTACATCCTCTTCCATTTCCATAATATTGCACTGAAGTACATCGCCCTTGTATAGGCCCTCTATATACTCCTCCCACCTTTCTGCTTTCCCTTCTTTGCTTAGAACTCGGTTTCCATCTGAGCTCTTGATATTCATGCAAGTGGTTCTCTCTTCTCCAAAGGTCTCTTTAATACTCCTGTAGGCAGTGTCTATCTTACCCCTAGTGAGATAAACCTCTACATCCTTACATTTGTCCTCTAAGCATTCCTGATTAGCCATTTTGCACTTCCTGTCGATCTCATATTTGTTTGTATTCCTTTTTGCCTGCTTCATTTACTGCATTTTTATATTTTCTTCTTTCATCAATTAAATTCAATATTTCTTCTGTCACCCAAAGATTTCTACTAGCCCTCGTCTTTTTACCTACTTGATCCTCTTGCTGCCTTCACTACTTCATCCCTCAAAGCTAACGATTCTTCTTCTACTGTATTCTTTTCCCCATTCTTGTCAATTGTTCCCTTATGCTCTCCCTGAAACTCTGTACAACTTCTGGTTTAGTCAGCTTGTCCAGGTCCCATCTCTTTAAATTCCCATTTTTTTGCAGTTTCTTCAGTTTTAATCTACAGTTCATAACCAATCGACTGTGGTCAGAGTCCACATCTGCCCCTGGAAATGGTAAGACAGAGATTTAGGAACTAGGTTTTAAATTTAAAACCTAGTTCCTAAATCTGTCTTACTATTATATAATCTATCTGAAACCTGTCAGTATCTCCAGGCTTCTTCCATGTATACAATCTTCTTTTATGATTCTTGAACCAAGTGTTAGCTATGATTAAGTTATGCTCTGTGCAAAATTCTACCAGGCGGCTTCCTCTTTCATTTCTTCGCCCCAATCCATATTCACCTACTACGTTTCCTTCTGTTCCTTTTCCTACTATCGAATTCCGGTCACCCATGACTATTAACTTTTCGTCTCCCTATCTGAATAATTTCTTTTGTCTCATCATATATTTCTTGAATTTCTTCGTCATCTGCAGAGCTAGTTGGCATATAAACTTGTACTACTGTAGTAGGCATGGGCTTTGTGTCTATCTTGGCCACAATAATGCGTTCACTATGCTGTTTGTAGTAGCTAACCCGCACTCCTATTTTTTTTATTCATTATTAAACCTACTCCTGCATTACCCCAATTTGATTTTGTATTTATAACCCTGTACTCACCTGACCAAAAGTCTTGTTCCTCCTGCCGCCGAACTTCACTAATTCCCACTATATCTAACTTTAACCTATCCATTTCCCTTTTTAAATTTTCTAACTACCTGCCCGATTATGGGATCTGACATTCCACGCTCCGATCCGTAGAATGCCAGTTTTCTTTCTCCTGATAACGATGTCCTCTTGAGTAGTCCCCGCCCGGAGATCCGAATGGGGAACTATTTTACGTCCGGAATATTTTACCCAAGAGGACGCCATCTTCATTTAACCACACAGTAAAGCTGCATGCCCTCGGGAAAAATTACAGCTGTAGTTTCCCCTTGCTTTCAGCCGTTCGCAGTACCAGCACAGCAAGGCCGTTTTGGTTAGTGTTACAAGGCCTGATCAGTCAATCATCCAGACTGGTGCCCCTGCAACTACTGAAAAGGCTGTTGCCCCTCTTCAGGAACCACACGTTTGTCTGGCCTCTCAACAGATACCCCTCCGTTGTGGTTGCACCTACGGTACGGCCATCTGTATCGCTGAGGCACGCAAGCCTCCTCACCAACGACAAGGTCTGTGGTTCATGGGGGTGGGGGGTCAAAATTTGGTATAGGCCTAAATACTGGGAAGATGCAATCGCCAATGTCGTGTGTCGAAGTGTCTCTTCTTGTTTTACTTGAGCCAGAGCTACACCTTTAACGTGACTTATCTTTTTTTCTTAATAGAGCTCGAACCACACTTCTCGAAATTAGCCTCCTTCATCCTAAGTGTTTCAAGTACTGGTTTTCGGCTTTAAATACTCGAGATTTCGTGGTGGCACTGAAAAGTAACACCGTTTTGCCGAATTTATTTGAAGTTTGAGCAGACATACATGGGTTACTCTTCAGTGACCAGTCATTCAGTATGTATGTGAAAGACAAACTAACTTTATTGCGTACAATAGACTCTGAACACCTAAAACACTGAAGTGGGAACACATACACCACATTTGCAAAAGACCTCATCTAACAGAAACAGACTTACCACACAATTGGCATCCAAAACACGAATAAGCAGTAATAATACGGAACTTCGAAGGTTACAGGATTTATAAAGGCAGTCAAAATAGGTAAGAACATGCCTGTACTTGACACAGCTTTTGTTGTTCGTAAGAAGGTTGTCAGTTCAATCGTGGAGTTTTTCAGTCCTTCTGAGAGACTTTCTATCCTAACCCTCAGTTGTGGTAACAAAGGATACACACTGATCAATGCGCATGCACCAGTCAATGAAGACAACAGACGTAAGCCCGAGAAAGCTGAACAGTTATGGCACCTTCTTGAAGGGCAGTTACATAAAATACCATCTAAGAACATAAAGATCCTACTAGGTGTAACGCTCAGCGGGGAATAGAACCGCAATTCAGATCAACAATTGGAAGTATGCTGCTCGTAGGATGACTAACAGAAATGATACACGACTCGACAATCTGTATCGATCCTTGAGTCTCCAGATAATGTCAACATTTTACAAAAACAAGCCAAGTAAACAAAAGACTTGGCGATCAGCAGGCAATATGTGTGGAAACGGATTGATCATGTAGCAATCTCTACGAGAGCAATTAAGGAAATAATGAATGTTAAAGTACAGAGAAGTGCCCAGTTTGACTCTGATCATTACCTCTCCAAGATCAAAATGAATTTCATCACTCTCAATAAGGCCGTGAAGCCCCGAAATAAAATTCATAAATATGACGTTGCGAAGCTCAAAATCAATCAAAACGCGTTGGAACAATACCACCAGCAACTGACATTTGAATCTCATAAATGGACGGACATCGCCTCCAAGATCAAACAGGCAGCTAATACAGTTAAAAACAGAAAGCATAGATGATGGAATGAGGTTTGTGATGAGGTGGTGCCCAAAGAATAAATGACTGGAAAAAGTGGAACTCGACCAGGAGACCTGAAGATTTTCATGTATTCCGTGAAGTTCGAAAATATGCAGCCAGAACTTCACGAAGGGCTACGCGATTGAGAAACAGCAGTTAGTACAGATCGATCAGGATTTGCGGACAAACAATGCCAGAGACTTCTATCAGACGTTCAAGTCGAATTTGAAAGGATACCAAGCCCCTAGTCTTTGTTTTAGAGACGAAAATAGAAAGCTAGATCTGACCAAGAAAGGAAACTGCACGATCGTGTCTCGTTATTTTGAAAACCTACTTAACTGTGATTAACCGAGAGAAAGATTCCCTGCATGTGCCCCGATCCAGAAACTACCCAGCTCATCTCCACCTGGAAGAGAGATCAAAGAGATCATCAACAACCTTAAGAATAATAAGGCAGCTGGAGAGGATTCTGTAGTGGCGGAACTACTGAAGCTGGCAAATAATGAAACTCTAGATGTAATAGTCCAACTTTTTGAGGAGATTTGGAGAACTGGGATGATAACAACTGAATGCCAGTCACCTTTAATCCATCCTCTACACAAAAAGAGGCGATAAAAAGAATGTCAATAACTATAGGGACATCTCATTAGAATTTGTTCCACATAAGATATTCTCCACAGCAATACAGAACACAATAGGTCATCTTGACCAACTGATTGGGAAATATCGAGCTGATTTTCGAAATGGCCGTTCTTGCTCAGAATAGATCTTTAACCTGAAGATCATCAGGAAAAAAAAACTGGAGGAAATAACTACGTGGTCGTGTTTGTTGATTTTCAGAAGGCAAATGACTCCATCGATCGAGAGGCATTAATGAATATTTTGGAAGAATGTGGTGTGGATAGTACATCAAGAAAGCTGATCAAACAAACTGTTACTAACACAGTGTCAAAAATAAAATTTATGGGTAAAATTTCAGAACCCTTTACAATCAGCACGGGGGTATGACAAGGAGATGCACTATCCCCATTCCTTTTTCATTCGAGAGTGTAGAAAGTTGTTAGCCCAAGAAGAAACTAATTAAGAGCGGTTCAGACTTGGTCCTAAGAACAAAGGGGTGTAAATTGACTGCTTGGCCTTTGCGGATGACCTAGTCTTTTTTGCTAACAATAGAGTCAGCAGTCAACAAGATCAAAAGGCTGTCAGAAATTGCTGAAAAAGTTGTACTCTAGATCTGTGCCCAAAGGACAAAATGTATGACGAGCATCTGTGATGGAGCTGGATGAAGGATCACCGATCTGGGAAAAATCGGACGAATTACAAATTTCAGGTATCTCTGTGAAGTTATCCAGGAGAATGGATTAGAAGAAGAAGCAATTAACGTCAAGATGAGGAAGTTAGACCAGGCTTACCAACTGACAAAGAATACCTATAACAAAAAATCTATTAGTATAGGGGCCAAGTTCCTATATTATAATACAGTCGTAAAATCTGAGGCCTTATATGCGTCCGAAACTTAGACCATGAATAGACAAGGTCAAGTTGAGCGGCTGGAAATGCAAGAGCGTAGGATATTAAGGAAAATCCTAGGTAATAGATGGGTTGATGGACAATGGCGAATGATAGCAAATGAGGACTTGTACAGCAAGACAGAACCTATCACAGCATCCGTTAAGAAGAGACGATTGTTATTTTCCGGTCATCTCATGAGGATGGAAGGTGACCGACTAACGAAAAGAATATGGAGTTTCATCCCATCTAAGAAAACAAGGCCGAGGTGATTCGAAGAATGTGAAAAAGTTCTTAGGCAGATTGATATCTCAGAGAGAAATTCCTGGCAGGAACAAATTTAGAAGGTTGGTGAACAACTACCAAGGTTTTAAAATGGCATCAACGTCCAAAAGACGGAGAGGACCTTTGTCCGAAGAGCATAAACAGGCACTTCTTGGTGGGCTTAAAAGATACTGGCAGGAAATCAATGCTGGAACAAGAACAAGACCAAGACACTAAAATGAAATTGGTTGTTACCACGCAGTCCATAGAGGCTCAACACGAAAAATATAGCAATAATTTATAGACAGCTGATGTCCACCTACCACAATCCTAAAAACATCCGCTGCAGTGACTTTAAGCATACTATACGTCATCCTTCTCACTTGAACAGATTATTTTGTAAGGTTATAATTTACATATAAAATTTCCGATAAATATTTTGCCTACTTTGCTTGCCATTAAACCTGTAATTTCAGTCCAGATTTCGAACTATATCCCGCTTATAATGTTTTCATCCTCAGGACGCCACATACTACTATGCCACATACTGACTGAACTTACCAGTTTCTCACAGGCCATGTTTCGTTTCGTATCGGTCGATATGTCCTAAGAAAACAAACTGATTTGAATTTCACCGATTGTCGTCCAAAATCTCTGCGTTCGGACGATGACATCGGCTACATTGCGACCGCGCATGTAGTGGCGTACAGGTTTGAGAAGACGGCAGTCTTCGGCCGATGTCTGTCGCCGGCAGAACCTACCGATATGTGCGCCATTGTGATCGCAGCCTAATGCAGCAGGTGGTTCCACTTTCATTGCAACACGCGCCTCCCGCACCATTTAGTGGTGGCGTTCAATTAGTCGTGCTTGCCTTACCTGTCCACGCGGCCGCACGTTGCTCCAGAGCGACGCGTTGTTGTTCCCTATTGTGGTCTCCACTGCGACGAGCCCGGAGGACAGAACGTAGAAGTCGTCGACGGAGCCGATGACTCCCGGGTACGACGAGAAGACGGCGACGTGCCCTGGAACTGGCGCTCCTTGGGCGCGCCCCGTCGCGCGCACCGGCAGCACCACCTTCTTCTGCACGCGCAGCATCGTGTTGTACCTGCGAAGGCGACGTCTGTCTCTACAAGCTCGTCGGACAAAATATTAGCAACTCCCTTACAAGAATGCGCTGGTAGCTTTGGAACGCTCTAAATGGTGTACTAGAGCGTGCGGAAATATGCCTCCGAATTTTTAATTCTGTTCACAATATCGGTTGAGATATTACGTGTCATGAATATTACTCGGTCGAATTTACCGCTTCAGTGGCAAATTGCAATCCTCTGCCGCTAGAGGGCTCCGCGTTGTAGCGTGTAAGTTGAAGGTGTGCGACGTAACTATGTCGGTGCGTGAAAACACAGCGTGTTGTAATCGAGTTTCGATTTCTAAGAGTTCTTCCAGACATGGAGCACCTCCTCCTTCAGTATGACTATGCCATACCACACACAACCGCTTCGACCTCTGCAACAATCCAAAAATAAATACGTAAACATAAACAATAAATATGTGGGACAAATTCACAGCAAAGCTCTCAGAGGCCTTTAGGATTGAAACCGGAGTGAGAAAGGGAAACTGACTTTCCCATTTGCATTCTCAGACGATATTGTGATATTGTAGAAACCAGTAGAAGATGCGATTAACGAAATCAGGCATCTCAAGAAACTAGCGACAGAAGCAGGCCTACAGATATCAGAGGACGTAATATATGACAAACATCTAGGTAGCTTCTAGATCAATAACAGGACGGAAAATTCAGACTTACTCTTACTCTCCTGGCTCCACAAACCGCAGTCGGTTTTTGGCCTCGTCAAATAGCCTATCCACAGTAATCTGTCTTCTCTATCTTGTTTCCTTACTCCCAAATGGCTCTTAGCACTATGGGACGTAACATCTGTGGTCATCAGTCCCCTAGAACTTAGAACTACTTAAACCTAACTAACCTAAGGACATCACACAAATCCATGCCCGAGGCAGGATTCGAACCTGCGACCGTAGCAGTCGCGCGACTCCGGACTGAGCGCCTAGAACCGCTAGACCACCGCGGCCGGCCTTACTCCCAGTAGCTGGAGATCCTTGGCAACCTGGTCTCTCCATCTCATTTTCAGCCTTCCTAGAGGTCTTCGTCCATCCGGTTTATTCTCTGAGACTTCTCTCAGTAAAGATTCCTGCTCTTTTCCATATACAGGGTGTTTCAAAAATGACCGGTATATTTGAAACGGCAATAAAATCGAAACGAGCAGCGATAGAAATACACCGTTTGTTGCAATATGCTTGGGACAACAGTACATTTTCAGGCGGACAAACTTTCGAAATTACATTAGTTACAATTTTCAACAACAGATGGCGCTGCAAGTGATATGAAAGATATAGAAGACAACGCAGTCTGTGGGTGCGCCATTCTGTACGTCGTCTTTCTGCTGTAAGCGTGTGCTGTTCACAACGTGCAAGTGTGCTGTAGACAACATGGTTTATTCCTTAGAACAGAGGATTTTTCTGGTGTTGGAATTCCACCGCCTAGAACGCAGTGTTGTTGCAACAAGACGAAGTTTTCAACGGAGGTGGACTGCGGTAGTCGTCGTGGGGTTGTGGGCCACTGCAGCTGCAGCGGGGACGGAGCCTCTCCGTCGTTTCTAGGTCTCCGCTTAACATACAATATAATACGAGTACAATGATGCTCTGGATGCGGCTTTGATCGTCGCGTGTATTTCTTGCTTCTCGCCGTTTTTGTGGTTTACTACTAACTCAGATATTTAAACTCATCTACTCCAAACATGTGATTATCCATCTGCAGAGTTTCCCGTTTTTTGTTCTGTAATTTCTTTCTACCATCGTGAATTTTGTTTTCGTATCCTTTACTTCTAATCCAACTTCCTTTGTTTTTTCAGAGTCTTACTGCCAGTATTTTAAGGACATCCGTATTTTCCGTGGTTAGTGCTATGTCACCTGTAAAGGCCAGCACATGTACTTTCGTTGCTGTTTTAATTCCCTCTTCTGCTACACTTGCTGCATCCAGCGCGTACCTCTTTGGAGTGCAGCGTGACCGCAATTTCTGTTCTCATGTAATGGCTGGGAACCACTAGAGGCCGTTCAAAACCATTCGAGGAAACTTGAACGTGACCCGAAACAACAAAGGCTGATCATCCTTTTTCAGCTCTCCTATTTTGCTTTCTGCTGCAAAATGATTATAGAGGAACAACATTGACACTTGGATAAAAAAAAAGCAGGTAAGGGTCCTCTAAGATTCTCCAGTTTGCTAAAATCCTCGGTGACACCCACACACTTTTACACAAATTTTAAAAATGAATGTACAGAAACAACTCGTGCAGTATTCCTAGGCAACGGCAGGCAGGCAACCCGTGACACTCCTGTTCCAGTTGCCTGCCTGAAGGCGCCTAGGACAACACAGCTTCTCTCTGTAAAGGCATATTTTTAAAATTCTCAATAAATGTGGGCGGGAGCAATCTAGGGGTGTTGCTGAACTGGGGGGTTTCAGAGAGACCTTTGCTGTTTTATTCACGCATGTGTCTATGTCACATCCCTTTATCATCACTTCACAGGACAATGTGAACAGGAGGGCTGCAAAAGCCTTTCCTGCTTCGGATCACATCCTTATTTCGTCGAATGATTTGAACGGTCCCTAGTGGTTCCAAGACATCAAAAATCGTGGTCGTGCTGCATTCCGAAGTATGAGGTCATGTTCAGTGGGGATGCAGCCCCGCAATAAACTTAGAGAGGGGTAAGACGTGCAGGGGTGTGAGCAGTGTCAAAGGTTGTCAACGACGTCGTCCTGTAGCTCTCCACACTGAGAACTGCCGTTTCCGACCGCGAAATGTGTGGGAACCAACTTTCCAAGAAAAGGGGTACTTCCATTCACGCTCTTTTTTGCCACCCCCTGAGGCCGTTTCGTGTAGATTGTGAGCGTCAGGGTGTCTAAAATCTTTTCCTCGGCCACAATAAAAGAACAGCGTGATTTCAACGCCGCGTTTCTCATTTCTGACCTCCATCCAGTGCCACACTAAGAAGGGGGCGGTGGAGGGGGCGAGACCAGTCCCGGCTTCTGGTCATGGGGGGCCTCCATATCTCAAGACCCTCGAGATTTGAGGTCCCCAGGACCAGACCATTTTTTATCAAATCCCAAACAAAGCCAAACTACGTTCAGAAAATAAGAGGCAGTTAGGAGTTCGAGGCCCCTTAAGTATGCAAAATTTAAACATAGGAGACTACTTACCTATTATCAGGCCATGGCATTTGTCAGTGGGTGTTTTCACAATTTTTTGAATTTTCGTAAAACGTTATACGAAGCGTATGAAGTGTAGAATGAAAACCAGTTGTCTGCTAGGTGCAATTATTCTACACGATACGCTTCTTGATGCCTACCCCATCTGTACAGTTTTATTATAAATACAGTATTTAAATACGCGCGTAAATGCAGTGAAGAGCTTACCAGTGACTTTTAACTTACATATTACATTCTAAAAATTACTTTTTAATGGTTATACACAATTATGTACTTTATTCTATGAATACGAAAATGTAACTATATGAAGCAGAGGATATGTCAAAAGTATTCAACAGCAGCTTCAAAAAGTAGCAGCTTCAAAAAGTGAGCTGCACATTACGTTGTGCAGGGCTGAAGGTCAGGCCGCGCCAGTGTTAGGAACACGTAGAAGAGTACAACGAAAAATTCGGGAAGTCAGTCCAAAAGCTCTGTTCAATCCATGTGCTAATCAGTCCTTAAATCTTTGTGAAGTTCATGCATTCTCATGCGGTCCCTGTAGAGTGAACTGCTCTAGAACAGTAGATGAGTCATTTCATTCTTCTCGTCTTCTTCGTATAGGTGGGAATTAACTGTAGTAAAAACAGGGAAAGGTTTGAAACTATTGTCTGATACTCCCTGGAGTGCTTATTACAATTCAGTTGAAGTCATAAAAGGAAACACGGAAACAGGTGTGAGCTCTTTGGAATCTATGTAAGATCCATCCAAGGCAAACCTTGTTATTAGATCTGCAGCAAGCTTGCTCCTTCCAGCTATATGTGATTTTTCGTTTTTGATCTGCATCAGCTTTTTGCTCACGTTACTGAAGGAAATTAATTTAGTCCAACAGTCTCTAGACTTTCGATAAAGAACACGCCAAATTAAAAATGCTGAATAAAATTTTAGTGATGGAAAGAACTACAATAATTTTGGATAGTGCTGTTATTTTTAACGCCAAAAATGACGTGATATGGACATTAACACCGACCAACGAGAAAGAATGAGGGTAAATAAAATAACGCCGGGTGCACTACCTCATGACGCTGGATTATCGATGCAGGATGATGTTCGTCGATCAATGTTTGAATGCGTGGACCGATTTATACGAGAATTTTTACAAAGATACACGGACACGAAGGAAATCAAAATTTTCCAGGTTGTTGGAGGACAATTAATGCTTGAAACTTCCGATGGTGATTTGCCGTAGCACTGGAGAATCTGGTAAAAATTTACGATGAGTTTGATAAGGAGCAGGTGCTGCAAAAATAGTGTCATAGCCATCTACATGCAACCGATACGAGTGTTGACATTGCTGTTAGATGGACAACAAACGACATCCTTCAGTTAATTATTAAATTTGGCTTCAGTGAATCAGTCCACACCACATAATCAAATTATTTGTGCCTCAGTCACATGTAGCGAGCGTTTTTCTGATCTAAAAGTCATAAAATTATCTTCGCTCTACGATGAATCAAGAACGACCGGCCAGTCTGTCCAGTTCATCAACTGTAAGAAAAGTTTCAAGTGAAATGGATTTCAACGGCGTTCTTGTGGAGTTCAGTAAACTAAAGGCACGAAAAGATGTTCTATAATATTATCATTAATAGCTGCTATCTCATGTTAAGTTTATGACACTAATTTTATATTTTACAAAATTTGTTTCCACACAAATAAAAGATAAAATAAAAATGTCTTGCGATTAGGACCTTCCGCCGGGTAGACCGTTCGCTGGGTGCAAATCCTTTGATTTGCCGCCACTTAGGCGACTTGCGCGTCGATGGGGATGAAATGATGACGATTAGGACAACACAACACCCAGTCCCTGAGCGTAGAAAATCTCCGACCCAGCCGGGAATCGAACCCGGGCCCTGAGGATTGACATTCTGTCGCGCTTACCACTCAGCTACCGGGGGCGGACAATAAAATGATAATTTTCATATACTGTTCTTTATTATTTCTTTGCACTCCGCCTGATGGTTGCTATGCTAAACGCTGAATCGTATTCTGTGTTTCTCACCTATACCTTTAAATATGTATATTACACTTACTGGAGCGTGGAGTCGGCAAATTATAAATACATGATTTTTTCCTCAGCCGTTACCTCTACATTATCCCTTTTTGACAAAAAAAAGTGCTCTATGCATACACCTATTTCCAAGCAGACGGGGGCCTCATTTAGTTTCGCCTTCCCGAGCCTTCGGCAGGCTTCGTACGCCACCACCTCTATTTCAGAGGCTTCAAAACAAGGCTTGAAACGTGAGCAAGAGGGGCTCCAACGATCTTTCCAACGTGTGACACGTCCACGAAAGCGTTGGGCAGATTGTGGTGAAATTTAGTGTCAACGTGACATCATTAACCTACCTTACACGTCACGTGACGTGACGTGACCTTTTTGAGCTGTGGCCTCTTTCCGCCTGTGTCGGCACATTGGTATTTTAAGAGTCGCCTAGCCGGAGAGTGACGTCGCAGGGAGCCACGCTTTTGCATCGTTTCAAAGGAAGGTTGTAGGCAACTTTGGGCCACATTTCAAACTTCTACGTCTCAATGGGAGACAATTACGTGGCTGCTAAAAAGTGGTCCTTTAATTCTGTTGCGCAATGTATTTGGGACACAGGCGTACGTCTCCCAAAGATGATTTTTTGCCGAGTGTGCTAATTTGCCAGCAATTCAGTTTTTGGTCCAAAGTGTTTATTCGTCATCAGTTCGACGTTGCTGATTATTTCTTCATTAATACCCACGAACACGCTTAAGAAATTTCCGAAACTTTTCAAATGCGAGGGACAAGTATCCAGCAGCGGGCCTAATGTATCCTTTTCCAAAGTTACGTCGCACGCAGGTGTTTTAGTGTTACAACAAACCATTTTCCTCTCTTGACCAGCTGCATTAGAGATCTCTGCCTACCAGACTTCAGCATCTCCTTTCCCCACAATGGCAGCGGTGACACATCGTGGCATGGCACCCAAGAAAACCAGGAACTTAGCAGAACCTCCCTCCCGAGTCATGATCGCCGCCTTCAACTCCTAGAGATTGGTCGGATCTGGGTGCAAGCGACGCACTTATCACTCTATGGTGTCCGAAACCTTCATCTACATCTACATAACATTCATAATCAGCAATCTGGTGTACAGTGCATGGCGGAGAACTAACCATTCCTTTTCCTGTTGCACTCGAAAATGGAGCAAGGGAAAAATGATTGCCTATGTGTTCATGGTCTTTACACAGGATGAAGTTTGGAAGCAGTATAACCCTTCTGCACTTTCCTTACAAATTCTGATTCCAGAAACTTCCTTAATGGCGTTTCGTGAAAATGCCCAATAATTTCTATTAAAGTTACCTGATCGGAAAACCTATTAGTGGACATTAATATGCGGTGTGTACATCCTTCGTCTTCATGACGACTTTAACTCTGCTGGAGACACTTTCAATGAGGCGTCAATGTCTGTGGGTGAATGGCAGCCCATTCTTCCTTAGCAGAAATCAAAAAAGGTAAGTAATGTCGGGTGCTGGGGCCTGGAGCAAAGTCTACGTTCTAATGAACTTAGAGGTTTTCCGTCGGGTTCAGGTCGGCGTTCTGAGCAGGCCAGTCGATTTCAGGAATTTTGTTATCCACAAATCATTTCCTCAGTTACGCTGCTTTCTGATGTGTGTATGCTCATGCTAATACAATCATCGCCTCCGAACTGTTCCTCTGCTGCACGCAGTTCATACTGCTGTAAAACATTCATATCCTCCCGCATTCGATGTTTTCTTCAACGCAATAAGGGGACCATATCACAACCATGCATCGCCTCCGTTCTTAACTGTTGACACTACACATGATGACACATAACGGTGTCCAAGCATTCGCCGAATTCAAGTCCCTCACCGTCTAGAAATTCACTAAACTCAAACCCTTCCATCGGATTGCCACACGTTACATCGTGATTCACCAATCCAAACTACTCGTTTACAGTCATCCCCTGTCCAGCGGCGGCGCTCTTTACGCCACCTCAAGCAAAAATGGTTCACATGGCTCTGAGCACTATGGAACTCAACATCTGAGGTTGTCAGTCCCCTAGATTTAGAACTACTTAAACATAACTAACCTAAGGCCATCACACACATCCATGCCCGAGGCAGGATTCGAACCTGCCACCGTATCAGCAGCGCGGTTCAGGACTGAAGCACGTAGAACCTCTCGGCCACAGCGGCCGGCTCACCACAAGCCTCGCTTGGCGTTGACTAAAGAACTGTTTGGTTTATGACGAACTGCTCGACCATTATAGCCCATTCTTTTCAATTCCCTAAGAAACCGTCATTGTGCTGGCTGGTCTGCTGGAGCGATGTGATTTTTTGAATTCTTCCGTCGACTTTTTCCAACCACCCTCCGCAATGCTCGATGGTTCCGTCCGTCAGAACATGAAGCCTACGTGGTCTTTCTTTAGCTCTGGTTGTTCCTTCGCGTTTCCAATTCACAATCCCATCATCATCAGCTGACTTGAGGAGCTTTGTAAATGTTCAGAAGTCCATGATGGTTTTGTTACTCAGGTGACATCCAGTGACTTGTCAACGTTCGAAGTCCCTGAGCTCACCTCACCGCCCCATTCTGCTGTTACTCCTCCTCCACTGGTACCACAGGTTTGTTTTTTCACTTTTCATTCTCTGCCCAGAGGGGACAGAGCGGGCTGTTTTAGGGCTTGCTATTTGCCCTTTTCAGCCATGGGTTTGTACATTTTATTTTTAAACAATTTTTACATTTGTCTTGCTACATAGTGCAAGTTTCCTTTTGGTCTTTAACAATTACAATGATCTTTAGATATTTTAACATTTACTTTGGGATTTTAACAATTTCAATGATATTTTAGCAGTTTTAGTGATATTTTAACGAATACAATGAGATTTGGACAACTACAATAGTATTTTAGCAATTTCAGTGGTATTTTAACAATTTGGTTAATATTACATTACAGTTTCGTTTTTCATCAGTTTATTTTACAATTCATTTATCCTTATTCGTTAATAGTTTATAATTACAAATATCTTATAATATAGGCGATTGCTTATTCTACTATACATATGCATTTGTTTTGTATTTATTATTTAGTGTAGAGCGAGGGAGGGGGAGTAGAGGGAGTTGGGTTAGGTGTATTTTGGTGGTTCTTTGTGGGCCATGTTCGTTTGTGTTTGGTGGTGTTTGTGTTTTATGCTTGGGTCCTTTCGTCTAGGTGTGGGGGGATGGTGGTGTTTGCTGTTAGTGGTGCTAGGATTGGGGCGAGATCGGGGTACATCTTAGCTGTGTTGTGGGCGATTGTGTGGGTGGGTGTTGTGTATTTGTATTTGGGTTTCCTTTTTGTTCTGTGGTTCACTGTGATTAGGTCCTCCATGTCCGGTCTTTTGTTTAGGATATGGTTTCCGTATCTGGCTCTCATTTTGGCTAATCTGGTTTGTAGTGGTTCCACTCTGGTTGTCTCGTATACTTCATTGCTTGGTGTCTGATACGGCAGCCTTGCGATACTTCGTATTAGTCTGCGTTCTGTGCTGTACAGTCTTTTTGCAATCGGTGCATGTATGCCTCCCAGGGGGGCTGCCGCATACTCTAGAACTGGACGAATGAAGGTTTTGTAGGTATGGAGTGCCGTTTGAGTGTTGCAGCCATGGAAGCGTCCTTGCACTTGTCGTATTAGGTTTTGTCTGAATCGGGTTTTGTTAAGGAGGTACGTCAGGTGGGTTTTCCAGTTGAGATGTTTGTCTAGGTATACTCCGAGGTATCTAGCTGTGTCGTTTAGTTGTAGGGGGCTGTTCCAAAGGGTTAGTCGGATGTCATGTTCGTTCTGTTGTTTCTTTTTTGTTAAGTGTCTGTGTCTGAAGAGGACTGTCTGTGTCTTAGTTGGGTTAGGTCGTATCCTCCATTTTGCCATCCAGGTTTCTAGGCGGTGGAGGTATGTGGTCGTTTTTCGTTGCAGTGTCGTTGTGCGTAGTTCCGTACACCAGTAAGCCGTGTCGTCTGCATATAGTCCCATTTCTTCGTGGGGAGTCGTTACGGTAGGTATGTCAGCAGTTGTAAAAGAAAATTACATGAGACTTGGAACCAACAGAAAACGGAACATGTACGGAAATGGATTCAATATACAATTTTCCTCAGAAATAAGGTTTGTGACCATTTTATTCTAGAGTGAATGACGAATGAGTTCTCTGTCTGAACCATTGATGATTGTCTGGGCTCTGTAATTAATTGGGAAGTTTCAGCTGTGACGAAGAGAGCCTGCAATCTCAGTTTTTTTGAAATCGTCCAAAAAGGCTTCGTCCACATCTGAAATTTTAGATCTGTCGTAAACTGAACGAATTGTTCAAACGATCGATTTTCCCAACTGAATGCAGCGCTTAATAATAATAACAAATGTAAAGATCTTTTCTAGCAAGCCAGCCGCTGAATATTAAGACGAAGGGCTCCACCAGAGATTCTACTAGGCTGATTTCACGTAAATAATATATTTAAACTGTACACAGATAAAGGACAGAGAGAGAGAGTGAGAGAATCCTCCATTAGCATAATTGTTTCTCTGTCTCTTCACGGATCAGCCTAACTAGAAAACACGAAGCCCTGACTTTATTGTACCGATTTATGTGTGAGAGGGAAAGAGCGATAAAGGCGACAGATACACTTCTGTACAGACAAAACATTACACCAAGTTAGCGGCAAGCTGCATTCACATAGACTTTCATCATTTACAAAAGCAGAGTAGAATTCATTATAATGGCCAATCCGTGACAGGACACGTTTTTGGACGTTGTTAAAATAATTTTGTTCTCTGTTTCATGTGAACTACGACGAGACAACTTAACTTGGAAAAGAGAAGAAATACTCGCAGGCAAATTAAGTGGATCTACAAATAAAAGCAGCACGCTAGGCGCAGAAAAAGGGCCAGATCTATAATTTTTTATTAAAGCTTGCTAGTATTGAGGAAGTAGACGTGGATTTGAACATTTTCTAATTGTGTTCATGCCAGACGTAGTTTGATTGACCTGCCGTAGTTGCATTTACCTGTTTAAGTACTATAAGAAAGTAGCCACAGAAGTATTCTTGTGTGAAGGGAGATATATACATATTGACTGTAGAACATTTATATGGTTTTAACTAGGGCATTGCTTAAGATGAGTCAAGCAGAGCAGAGCAACACGCAACAGCCTTCAGCTGTGAGCACGGATAATAGTGATGTAGTAAGAAGTGTTGTAGAACCGATCGCTACAGATAGGGCAATAGAACGCCCGGTAGACACGGCTGGAGATGTAACAGCAAGTATGCAACATGGATTAGATCCATTAGTAATTATCATGAGACAGATGCAGATGATAACCGAGAGCATGAATAATATGAAAACCGACATTAATGCGAAGTTAGCCTCAGTTACCGAGGGGCAAAATGATTTGAATGCGAAATTAGCCTCAGTTACTGAGGGGCAGGAAAATCTGAAAGCTGAGATTAAGCAGCAGTTACATGACAGTTTTTCCGAATTAGAGCAGCGGATAGAGGCGAAGACAAAGGAACTTAAAGATCAGGCCGAAGAGACGGAACGAAAATTAACTGCACAAATAGAATTGGTTAAAGCTCAATGTGAGGAATCTACTCAACGCGTACGTGTAGAAATGGAGTATGTGGCTATTAAGATAGATACCGTACGGGAACAGGTGGAAATGGTTCCGCAATTAGTACAAAAGCAAGATGCCATGTCATGTGCAATTGCGCAACTTCCTGAATTGGCACGTACGCAGACGAACCTATAGGAAAGTGTTGAACATCTGACCGAACGTCAAGACGTTATAGACCACCAAATTAACGTATTAACGGGTAAATTATCCGAAATCACATTAGAAAACAAAAGGCTAATGCGTGAAAACGTTGAGCAAAATGTTAAGGCAGTATTCCAGAGTTTATCTGGCAAACAGGAAGAGAATTTGTTTGCGAAAGGACTTGAGGAGGTGCGACAGCAGTTAGGTGCTGATTTCGAGCATTGGAAACAAACGAGAGAAGAGTCGATACGCGTTTCACAACAAGGCTCAGAACAAATGAATACCGGCCAGCAGCGTCTGTAGAGCAAGTTACTGCACATTCGCACAAGATACCGACTTGTGTGTAACTCGAATATTAAATTGCCACGAGTTAGTTGTTCGCGTGAAGTTTTATCTGACGGAGATTACGAAAGCCTTTGCCATGCCGAAGAAAAAATGATAAAGCATCGGCAATTCCAGATTTTTAACACTGACAAAAGGGGGGTCCATCCGATTGTTTTTATCCGAAGTTTTAGAGGAGTGCTACCCAGAAATTGGTCGGAGTGGCAGAAAATCAGTTTCGTGACTGGGTATATACAAGGTTCGGGGGCGATCTGGGCCTCGGACATGACTTCTGTTTGCTCGACATATGACGATTTTGAGAAAGCGTTTTTAGCAAAATTCTGGTCAGAAGGGGTACAGGAACGCCTAAGGCAGGAGGTGCTCTACCCAGAGCCTTTCTCTTTTTCAAAAGGAAGCCTTAGGAAGTATTTTGAAAAATATATAAACAAAACTAGATATTGGGACAGACCTATGCCTTTGCCAGACATAATAAACATACTTAAGGCAAGATTACCAACTAACATCCGGAATCAATTAATTTACGGGAACGATAAAGACTTGGAGTCGTTCCTCACGACGTTAGATCATATAGACATTATAGAAGAGAGCAACCAGAAAGCCCGTAACAACAGATTCCAAAATAGGGAGATAGAACCTCCGCCAAATGGTAGGCAAGGGAACGCACAGAGATCGATAAATAGTGGAGAAACCCCTCAAAATCTCAATAATAATACCGGCAATAGTCTTGCGAGGGGCTATCCAAGGAACAACAGGAATGGTAAACGATACAATCCCGTATGGGGGAACGAAAGGAATTTCAGACCGCAAGCCTGGAACAATAACAGTAATAGAAAGTGGAATCAACCGGGGGGAATAGATTCAAATAACCAACATCAGTGGGGACGGACATCTACGAATCAACCGGTAATTACCGAAGTGACGGACGATGTCAACCACCAGGCGAATCAAAATCCAACAAACTTGTAAGGACCCACTCGTGCCCCGGAGGAGCGGTCAACAATTGGTTGAGGGGCAACAGGATATGTGTACCCATGCTAACGTATAATGATGGACGATTACTGGCAGATGAATTGACCGAGGACTTAGAACTCCAAGATGAGGATAAGGAACAGGTGGCAGTAGCCGAAGTGCAAGTCATTTTGGAGACTGTACCTATAGTGGCGGTTTTGGACACAGCTGCAACCACGGATGTTATTTCGGAGGCTCTATTCAACAAGATCAGAAATATAAGACGAGTACCAATTTTTCCAGTTCAAAATTGCAGAATAATAGGCGCCGTTGGGGCTAGATCGGCTAATGTAAAAGTGCAGTCACTACTTAGTGTAGAAGTCGGAAATGTAGCAATATTAAGCACATTCCTTGTTGTAAAAAATTTGGTGGTAGACTGCATTATAGGAGTCGACAGCCTACGTCAATACGGATGCAGAATAGATTTTAAAACAGGAAAAATTTGGTTAAATGTAAATAAACAAGAAATTGAGTTGGACTTGTTGAAAAAGGAAAGCCTTACCAGAAAATATAATAGTGGGATCAGTGTGCAAGTAATCAGGACTGCACAAAATTCTAAACAGCACGTAAATAATGAGTTCCAAGTCAAAGGAGACTTCGGTGAATTAGTGTATGAGAAGTTAAATGAATCCGACTGCATTATTGAAGAGCAGAAGAAGCAGCTCAAAGAATTATTATTAGTGTATGAAAACGTGTTTGACGAAAGGCCAGGAGTTATTAAGGGATACATATGCCATCTCTACGTTAAGCCACACGAAACGTATTGTAGAACTTTCTATCCTGTTCCCTGGAGGTTAAAGGCTCAAGTTCAAAAAGAAATAGATCGCATGTTGAAATGGGGTTTGATCGAACCCTCTACAAGCCCATACTGCTCCCCATTGTTGGTCGTGCCAAAAGCAAATGGAACTGTGAGACTGGTACTCGACGCCAGGGAAATAAATAAAATCATAATTCCAGTGAGAACACATACGGAAAACATAGACGAACTGATACAACGGTTCCAGGATGTCCAACATTTGACGAGCATCGATTTGCGGAGTTCGTATTGGCAGGTCAAGCTGGATGAGTTATCAAGGAAATATACAGCTTTCATTTATGCCGGAAGAAGTTACCAATTTACTGTAGTTCCTTTCGGACTCAACATTAGTGCTGGAATCTTTATAGCAGCTCTAGATTATGCTCTAGGCCCAGAACTAAGAAGCAGGATAACAGTATTTGTTGATGATATGCTTATTGCATCGAACACCTGGGAGGAGCATATTACCTTACTGAGTCGGGTGTTGGACGTGTTCAAAACCATGGGAATAACTGCTAACCTACAGAAATCCCATTTTGCACTAAACAGAATCAAGTTCCTGGGGCATATAGTTGACGCAAAGGGAATTTTACCGACCAAGGAGAAGCTAATTGCGATTAGTAAGTTTCCAACACCGAGAAATAGGAGGCAATTAAAAGGGTTTATGGGTCTTGCCTCATTTTTTAGAAGATTTATAACGAATCAGGCCATGAATGCAGCAGCTCTAAATAGTTTGCTGAAGAAGGATGTGCCCTGGCTCTGGACATTAGAGTGTCAAGAAGCATTTGAAGAGATAAAGAAGCAATTATTAAATGCACCGCTTTTGTACCATCCGGACATGCAAGAGGAATTCTACTTGTCAACAGATTCGTCAAATGTGGGTCTTGGAGTGTGCCTTTTCCAAGTACGCAAGATAAATGGACAGCTTACCTTTTGTCCTATTGCGTTTGCTAGTCATGTTTTGTCCAACTGTGAACGAACGTACACGACGACAGAATTAGAGGCTCTTGCGGTCGTCTGGGGATTTAAAAAATTTCATTATTATTTATATGGGTCGAAGACTATCGTATATTGCGATCACCAATCATTAACGTTTTTACAAACGTGTAAACTGTTACACCCCAGGCTGGCTAGATGGACGCTCGCTCTGCAACAATACCAGTTTAAGATCGTACATGTCTCAGGGCAGCAAAACATTATTGCTGACGCTCTATCAAGGTCACCGCAGGGTTTAACAAAAGAGATTGAAGTAAATAATTCCTCAGAATTCCCTGTATTGCTGCTGCAGGAAAATCCAATTAAGACGTACTACGTCAATTTGTGTGTGCATATGGCCCAGTTACAGAAAAAGGATGCTCAATGGGGAAGTGTCATTCAAAGGTTACAACAGCAACCTTCGGATCAGACGGCAAACTATTACAAGCTGGTAAATGGCGTATTATTTTTCCGCTGTGGAAGGCCAAACAAAGTCCGTTGGTGTGTTTGTATACCTGAGGCACAAATAGAGAAACTTGTATGGTTCACTCATTTAACCTGGGGACATTTCGGTGCGACAAAATGTGCAGACAAAATAAGTGGGTACTGTTATTTTCCCAACATAAAGCGCAGAGTGCATGAGGTCTTAAAGAGATGCATAATATGTCAAAAAACAAAGCCGGATTCAAAAGGGACTAAGCACCCATTATGCTCAATATTAGTACAAGAACCAAAAGAATTAATTTCATGCGATCTGTGTGGACCGTTACCTACTTCAAGAGGTGGTGTTAAATATGTGTTGGCATTTCTCGATGTGTGTACGAAATACGTAAAGCTACACCCGATAAAGGCGGCTACAGCCAAAGTAATTGTATTAAGATTGATAAGGGATTATCTTCCACATGTTGGTACACCTAAGGCGATCATAACAGACAATGCTAAAATATTCACGGGACTCCGATGGAAGCAGACTTTGTCTCAAGTCGGTGTGAAACATACACTAACATCATTTTACCACCCACAAGGCAATTTGGTTGAGAGGATTTTTAGAGAATTCAATCGATTTATGAGGACGTATTGCCATAATAAGCAAACTGCGTGGGCAAATTATGTGGAAGAGTTTGAGCAGATATACAATAACATGCCCCACTCCTCAACTGGATATACACCTTGTGAATTGATGTTCGGAGCAAAAGAGGAAAACTTCTGGACTGACCATATCCCCAAAACTCAGGAAACTGAGATGCCTTGGGAAGAAAAAATAAGACAAGCTATCATAAATATGACGAAAAAGGCTGATCAAAGAAAACAACGATATGACAAATTAATCAAAAGGGTACAGACATACCATGTCGGAGAGAAGGTACTAGTTAAACGACATACCAAATCATCCGTAATAAAGAAAAGTATAAAGAAATGGGAGTTACTATATACTGGACCATACATTATCCTACAAATTCCGAATCCGGGGGCTTATCTGTTAGCATACCCGGGATCGAACAAAATAAAAGGGTTATTTTCTCATAACGACTTAAAAAAGTATAATGATGATTAGAAGATAGGGAGGAATGGTGTTCCGAGTGACAGAAATGAACGCTCGTAAAAAGCATAACAATAAACTGTGTGTGTAGTGATAGAAACCTTTAAATTGAAATAGTTAATCAGTGACATAGAGTATAGAAATAGTGACTAACTATTATTATCGAGTGTTGTAAAGAAGATAGTGGAGATAGGCTTCACCTGTGGTTTGGGTGAACATAGAACTTTAGCATTGCTAATGTCATCAAGAATGATTAAGGATCTAACTGACCTTCAAGAAGAATGAAATGTTTCCCGCAAATGACGCGGAATAATCAAAAGAGGTTCCGAGTGAATATTCATATATAATCTCATGTGAACGCTTACATGTGTAAACGTGTGAAGGGATGTGTTGTGGTAGTGAATCGTGAGTGACGGTTAACGCCGCAAAGATAATTTCCCGCGCAAAACAGTTGACGTCGGCGCGAGAATTAAAATCGATATAGACGATACAGATATGCTTTGTAAGAGACTCGCACCAAACGCGAGGATAAACTGATTCATGTTGAACTCTAAAAGGAATAGGTGTTATAATTAGAAGTTAAGAGTTTTTAATTTATTAATGAATGATTAAAGAAAGTAATATTCATAGATTCAGTAGTAATTTAATGGTTCGTGTTCGTTTGGGAATTGTGTGTGAAAAATCCATTTCCATATATGAGCATGGATGAACACCGTATGAATCAGAGAGTAATTGAAAGAAGCGAATCCGCATTCCTCAATGCTAATAACTTTTACATTTCAGCACTCAAGCGAAGAAATATATGTACAGGGTGGCGCAGATGGATCGGGTGGTTTTAAAATACTTGTCAAACTGTCAATTGTAAAGGTATTGGATTGAAATAAAGTGCAAAACGTGTAGTTACAATGGAAGTTTATTAACAAAAAAATAGTAATGTTAGTTTTTAAAAATTACATCCATCAAATGCCCCCCTTCTCGAGCGACGCATTCTTGGAGTCGGTCCTTAACGTTCCGCATTGCCCGCTCAAGCACATCACCAGGAATTGATGTGATTTCGGTGTGAATTGCTGCCTTCAACTCCTGAATGGTCCGGGGTTTGTTCATGTAGACCCTTGCTTTTAAATAGCCCCATAAGAAAAAGTCACATACCGTGAGGTCCGGCGAGCGAGGGGGCCAATGGACATCTCCATTACGGGAAATCAAACGGCCAGGGAACAGAGCGCGTACAGCTTGCATTGATATCCTAGCGGTATGTGCAGTTGCCCCGTCTTGTTGGAACCATATATTGCCCATGTCGTAATTGTTCTCTTCAAGTTGTGGGAGAAGAAAATCTTCAATCATGTTCACATAACGCTGCGAATTAATAGTAACCGCCTGCTCCCTTTCATTTTCAAAAAAGTAAGGACCAATTATCCCTACCTTAGAAACCCCACACCAAACCGTCACTTTGTCACTATGGAGAGGCCGTTGGTGTAGATCTCTTGGGTTAGTGTCGGCCCAGTAACGGCAATTTTGCTTGTTTACGTATCCGTTAATGTGAAAGTGAGCCTCGTCAGACATCATGATAATCAGGTTTACATCTTCCAATAACTCCAACATCTGTTGGCTAAACTGAAGCCTTTGAAGATGGTCTGTTGGGAGAATCTTCTGTACCAACAGGATTTTATAGGGGTGGAATTTCAGTTCTTCGTTAAGAATCCTTTGAAGGCTCCGACGTGACATTCCAAGAGCTTGAGCACGACGTCTCGTTGATCGACGTGGGCTCGCAGTGACATCGCGTCTCACACGCTCCACGTTCTCAGGCGTTGTTATTGTTGGCGGTCTAGGCGTCCATTTTGGAGCACATGAACCAGTAGTGCGGAAATTATGCACCCAACTCAATATCGTATCTCGCTTAGGAACACTACCGCGAGGTGGGATGTTGAAACGCCGGCGAAAGGCACGCGTCACAGCAACAATTGACTCGTTATTGCGTATGAACTCTTCCACTGCGAAAACACGATGCTCAACGGACCACGTAGCCATCGCGACTGACTGCCAGCCTGCAACTGAAACTTCCCGTCCCCCCCCCCCCCACCACAGGACGAAGTCACGAACACCTGGCTCCCCCCCTCCAGACGTACAGTCCACTTCAAAACCACCCGATCCATCTGCGCCACCCTGTATTTAGAATAAAAAGTTTTGAGTATAGCTAAATTATGACTTATCAAGGAAATATGGATGATGTCTTGGTATAAAATGAACTACACTTTCCATTATTCGATGATTTGAATCCAAAATCTATAGTAAGTTACATGAATCCTTTAAATTACGAAGAACAAATCAGTGATAGAAAATGTGTTAGAACTTTTGGACTTATAAGCACAAGGGGGGAGGCAAAGTCAAAAGGAGTATTCAAAAGGGAGTAAATCGGATGATGCTTTTGGCAACATCATTAGTTAATGGTTGAATTCCTTGAAGTACGTCGTACCAAAAAGGATCCATGAAGCCATAAGGATTTTGCTTTCAAAAAGGAGAATCTTGGACGGTGCAACCTAATCAGTTCTCTTACAGGAAGAGTTTTCCTTTTGGTCATTGCTAATTCTTTTGGAATGAATGTTGCATGTGAATTCGAGTATCCCTGTTCCTTCTACTCTTCCCATTGTGGGCCGCGTAGAAGATCAACTACAGAGGGGGCCGCGTAGAAGACCGACTACAAATGTGGACGTCGGGGACATGCAAGACCCGGGGGAGTTTAGCACCGAAAGATATTGTACCAGGAGCAAGATTCTAAAACGAGAATTCACGTTATTTATTGTAAAACGTTTTTTTTTGCTAGAGGCACAAACCACTCTTCTCCAAATCGTGATACAAATTGATCCCTGTCTTTCCTTTAGAGATCTATTTCAAAATTATATTTTCTTTCCTTCTATAGGCTTTCCTATCTTCTATGTACCGTAGGCTGGGGGTCTAGGCTTAAGAGGTTTTCCAAGGTTTCCCTGCTTAAGAAAGTTCCCGAATGGGTAGACCCTGACATCAGTTCATGAAAGATCATCTTCCTTGGTTGTGCACAGCAAATATAACACCTAGATGCACGTAAAAGCAATACAGCCGCGGTACCGGTCTCTTCATTTCTTCTGTCTTCAACATTTCTTTTCTTCGTCTGTCTCAAATATAATATTCTTTTTCAGTCGGAGGACTGACAATCATCACTTCCGGGTTATCCACGCTAATAGATAGCTCGCGAAGTGTGTTCGGTGAATCAAAATTGAGCTCACAAACTTCGCTCGCTGCGAGGGGCATTGTAATCTCCCCACGGAAAATTACCCTCTACCACGCAATAATTAATAATGGTCAACCAAATCATCCACATGTATTTACGTTTGAAAAGTATCTGATCAGATTTTCTAGTAATATATGCGCCGACAGCTCGTCGACGCCAAGGTATTTTTCTAGTACGTTTATTCTTTGGAACAACAGAGGTACAGAAATGTATGCTCCATGGTTATTATAGAGAGAGAGAGGAACAGCTTCGGAAGTATCGGTTGGAAGATTGTCGGATCGCTAAAGGAGATTTATTTACTCTTCTTCGCGCTAAAGCGAGCTAGGAAAGTTTGTGCCGCTAGCGTGATAGATAAAGAGAAAGAAAAACCTGTAAAAGAAAATTACATGAGACTTGGAACCAACAGAAAACGGAACATGTACGGAAATGGATTCAATATACAATTTTCCTCAGAAATAAGGTTTGTGACCATTTTATTCTAGAGTGAATGACGAATGAGTTCTCTGTCTGAACCATTGATGATTGTCTGGGCCCTGTAATTAATTGGGAAGTTTCAGCTGTGACGAAGAGAGCCTGCAATCTCTGAGTTTTTTTGAAATCGTCCAAAAAGGCTTCGTCCACATCTGAAATTTTAGATCTGTCGTAAACTGAACGAATTGTTCAAACGATCGATTTTCCCAACTGAATGCAGCGCTTAATAATAATAACAAATGTAAAGATCTTTTCTAGCAAGCCAGCCGCTGAATATTAAGACGAAGGGCTCCACCAGAGATTCTACTAGGCTGATTTCACGTAAATAATATATTTAAACTGTGCACAGATAAAGGACAGAGAGAGAGAGAGTGAGAGAATCCTCCATTAGCATAATTGTTTCTCTGTCTTTTCACGGATCAGCCTAACTAGAAAACACTTTATTGTACCGATTTATGTGCGAGAGGGAAAGAGCGATAAAGGCGATAGATACACTTCTGTACAGACAAAACATTACACCAAGTTAGCGGCAAGCTGCATTCACATAGACTTTCATCATTTACAAAAGCAGAGTAGAATTCATTATACAGTGTAAAGTGTGTACAGTAGTGGGGACAAGATGCCACCTTGGGGGACGCCAGCTTGTGGGGTAAAGGCTTCTGATACCCGATTTGCGACGTGAACCCTGCAGGTCCGGTTGGTGATATATGATTGGATAATCCTGACTACTTTGGTTGGGATGCCGATGCTGATTAGTTTGAACAGCAGGCCCTGGTGCCATAGTTTGTCGAAGGCCCGTGCTATGTCCAGGAACACTGCGAGTGTGCAGTGTCCCTGGTTGAACCCTTTGGTGATGCTGTCTGTCAGTTTAAGGAGGGGGTCATTGGTCGAGTGGTTGATGTTTGTGATGAAACTCCCTGGCAGGTTAAAACCTGTGTGCCGGACCGAGGCTCAAACTGGAGACCTTTGCCTTTTCTGGGCAAGTGCTCTACCGACTGAGCTACCCAAGAACGACTCGCGACCCGTCGTCCCAGCTTCAGTTCTGCAAGTACCTAGTCTCCTGCCTTCCAAACTTCACAGAAGCTCTCCTGCGAAGAAGCAAATTAAACAATAGACAACGTTTATTATTGGTTATTATGCAGTAAACTTCCACCGAGCACAGCATGATTTTTCTTTTAAAGAGGGGAAATGATTCTGTAAAATTACATTAATGTGGATGCAAAATTTCATAAGATTTTCGCCAGCCGCTGTGGCCGAGCGGTTCTGGGCGCTTCAGTCCGGAACCGCGCTGCTTCTGTGGTCGCAGGTTAGAATCCTGCCTCGGGCATGGATGTGTGTTATGTCCTTAGGTTAGATAGGTTTAAGTAGTTCTAAGTCTACGGAACTGATGACCTCAGATGTTAAGTCCCATAGTGCTTAGAGCCATTTCATAAGATTTTCAGGACTCCCACCTGAAGTGGCATAAACACCTAAACAAACAAGCAAAGAAAAGTCATGAGCATTCTATTCACTTAGAGTTTCATTAGTGTGTAATAAACAATGCCTTACTGCTACAAACTATTCCTCTATGGACTCCATATTTTGCTATGGAACTTGCGGGTCCCCTACACAAAACATGAACAAACTTCATAAAGCGATATTAGCATAAAAACGAAAACTAGCAATGTAGTTCCCTGTAAAGATGAGTGTGAATACCTGAGGATTCTGGCTGCACTCTGCAAGTGCAACTAGGAAACTGTTATATACAGTGAGAAGAACATCAGCAGTCGTCCCACAAATAGCAGCACCACTAATCATGGACCAAGAGCCAACTTAAGAACCAACTTAACTACCATGTACCGAAAGTAAATCTCTCACATGGAGAGAAGAATTGTAGACCTCAGAGCAGTTGGATCCGAAGTCCGACTTGCCCCCCCTCTACAGTTACTCGGTCGCGACGTAATGCCGGATCCTGGCAAAATGTTCGCCCAGCGTCTGTGCAATGTCTCTGGGCGTCGTTTGGAGACCTCCCTGTTTCAGCACTACTGCTATTTGCAAGCGACTGTGTTTATCAGAAATCCTCCGGATGGCTTCCCATACTTTTGTGAATCAGTAAAAAACTGACTGACTAATGACGGAGCCTGGCAAGAGTTCACCACTTGGAGGTGTTTACAACGAAATATCCGTTACCAGCCGCCTTCCCTTGCTTTCAATTTTAGCATCTCCGATCTTTTGTAAAACGTTTCAACACTTACATGCGTTGTATACTGTTCTGAACTCTCCAACGGCTTTTAAAGGCAGTTAAAAATGGACATAGTTGAATTTTTCATATATATATATATATATATATATATATATATATATATATATATATATATATATATATATATATATATATGCTTTAGTACCTCGGTTGATACGTGTAAATGGTAACACACTGGAGGAAACTGTCCGCGCCACTGTTCCTTACGTGATATTTCACTTATCGTTATCAGCAGAAGAGGGTGTAATGAAAAGTAGTACCTTCAGAATTTTTTTACGGGAAAACTCTTAAAGGTTTTAAACAATACAAATTTTATTAACATTCTACAACTTTATTCTTCAAGTCTATTGTATTTTTCAAAATAGCCACCCTGACAACGGACATTTCCCCCAAAGTGAGACCAGTTTGTTGACACCGTAACTGTAGACTGTTTGACTTTGTCGAGGGAGCCACAACTTCACCTCTACGTGCACCGCTTCATCACTGTAAGAGCGAGGTCCTCTAAAATGTTCTTTGAGTTTCGGAAACAGACGAACATCAGATGGGACCAACTCGGGACTACATCGAGAATGATCGTCGAAGTGAACCCAAGGTGTCGCATTGTTGCGTATGTCGCAGCGCTCGTGTATGATCTGGCATTGCCATGCAAAGTATAGGGTGTTCCATGTGTGGACGAACTCTTCGAATTCGTGCTTTCAGTTTTCTGAGGTTCTCGCAGTACTTTGCAGAATTTTTGTGGTGGTGCCTTTAGGAGTGAATTTCAAATGCACCACACCTTGTATATCCCAGAGCAGTGTATGACTACCCCTGCTGGTGGTATGGTCTGGAAATTTTGGAGTCAGTGATGCTTTGCGGCGGAACTCCATTGCTGCTCTTGTTTTCAGCGTCAAAATGGTGCACCAGCATTCATTACCTGTCACAGTGTTGTGAACCCATCAACCGCACGCTCAAAACGCAAAAGAAATTGTTGACAATCTCCTGTGTTGCATGTCAGGGGTGAGTATTCGAGGCACCCACCGTGCACACAATTTTCTGTGCCGTAGTTCTGCACTGATGGCCTGTACATGTTCTCGTGATACCCCATACTTACCTTGAGAGCTGTCTTTGCTATCCGAGGATTTTGTCTGTTGAGTTCATCAACCCGATTCCATCAGATCCCGTTGGTTCCCGTACGCATTCGTCCACTCCGAGCTCTGTCTCACGCGTGGAGGTTAGCATCAGCGTTTCCTTCAACATGAAAACTAACAATACACCGTATGCAGCTTTCTTTCCTCTATGTATTTCAATTGGAGGCACGTTTTCTGCGGGTTAGAAACTATACTACAGCACGCTGTTTCTCACGCACTGTTACAGTTACGTAACACACGACCACGTTCGACGCTAGAGAGCCTAAATGCAGAGAAGCAAGTGGCCACTGCTTGTTAGACTGTGGGTAAGATGCACAGGCAATCGCAATTTTTTTTGCCAGAATTCGTGCGGAAAATATTATCGGCTGTTGACTATCACGAGATATGGATTTAATACTGGCATTATAGTAGCAATTGTACCTTTTTATTTAGTATATGACTCCTTCACATTTAATGCGGGAAATATTATCGGCTGTTGACTATCACGAGATATGGATTTAATACTGGCATTATAGTAGCAATTCTACCTTTTTATTTAGTGTATGACTCCTTCACATTTAATGCGCAGCAAATTAAAGTTTGGCGTGATGCCGAATATTAGCCATTTATTATAACGTTCTGAAAAAAATTGGAATCGACCAGAAAAAAAGAGTTTCAGTTATATTATTTTAGACGCTCACAAGTGATTTTACTTTTTCCTTCTTGGATATTCATTGTTGAAGTTAATATCCTGACAAGAGACATACTTCTGTAACGATGTACATAACCGCTAAAGCATGTTGTTGTTGTGGTCTTCAGTCCTGAGACTGGTTTGATGCAGCTCTCCATGCTACTCTATCCTGTGCAAGCTTCTTCATCTCCCAGTACCTACTGCAACCTACATCCTTCTGAATCTGCTTAGTGTGTTCATCTCTTGGTATCCCTCTACGATTTTTACCCTCCACGCTGCCCTCCAATACTAAATTGGTGATCCCTTGATGCCTCAGAACATGTCCTACCAACCGATCCCTTCTACTAATCAAGTTGTGCCACAAATTTCTCTTCTCCCCAATCCTATTCAATACATTTTATATCCTCTCTACTTCGACCATCATCAGTTATTTTACTCCCCAAATAGCAAAACTCCTTTACTACTTTAAGTGTCTCATTTCCTAATCTAATTCCCTCAGCATCACCCGACTTAATTCGACTACATTCCATTATCCTCGTTTTGCTTTTGTTGATGTTCATCTTATATCCTCCTTTCAAGACACTTTCCATTCCATTCAACTGCTCTTCCAAGTCCTTTGCTGTCTGACAGAATTACAATGTCATCGGCGAACCTCAAAGTTTTTATTTCTTCTCCATGGATTTTAATACCTACTCCGAATTTTTCTTTTGTTTCCTTTACTGCTTGCACAATATACAGATTGAACATCGGGGAGAGGCTACAACCCTGTCTTACTCCCTTCCCAACCACTGCTTCCCTTTCATGTCCCTCGACTCTTATAACTGCCATCTGGTTTCTGTACAAATTGTAAATAGCCTTTCGCTCCCTGTATTTTACCCCTGCCACCTTTAGAAGCATGTAAGCACGGTAAAAATTTCGAAGTAGCTGACTTTCGGAAACGAAGCTTCCGTCATTACGCTTTTTCATGCGATTACGATCCAGGGTTTGTTAATTGACATTTCAATTTGACAAATGCAATTGAAACAAAAGTAAAGAATAATAATTTGACGACAGCGGGAAGCGAACTGCTGACAGCACCATTTACAATCTTGAACGATACTGAGCTGCACGTGACGTGATTACAGCCAGGCAAAATGCTTTGTAGATAATAGTGCCCAGGAATTTCTTCCGAACACATGAAGTTTGTAGACGTGCTATACTATAAACTGAAACAGTTTTCCGAAAATCTTAAAAATAATATTCCAGTTCCAGAAGGGCTTGGAACATATGAATCGAAAGACACCAGTGGAAAAAAATGGCGTTTCAGCTAATCAGCCAATCACGTGCCATTTCACCACTGTCCCTCCCTCCCTCCCCATCAATATAGGCTCTCCAGTCACGCTCTACAGGTCGGAGCCCGTAGCGAAAGAGGGTTGCAACTTGCGTCAGGGGAATGGGGAAGTTGGAATGTCGACCGCAACCGATATTGAGAATAGAGTAAAAATATCTGAGGCATTACGAGAGGCTTTGAAAAGTCCGTGCAAAAATAAAAACTACTTACGTGTTTGGGGTAAACCTTTTTTATGTTTCGCCATAGTCTCCTTATAGACTTATACACTTCGTCCAACGCTGTTCTAATTTGTTGATCCCTTCTGAATAATAGGAATTTTCCAAGTCTGCAAAATAGCTATTAATTGTTTCAATCACCACTTCATTTGAATAAAATATTTGTCCCGCTAGTCATTTCTTCAAATTGAGGAACAAACAGTAGTCCGAGGAAGCCAAGTCTGAAGACTGGGGGTGATGTGAAACGAGTTGGAATGTTATTTCCATTAAGTTTGTGACCACAACTGCTGAGGTGTGTGCTGGTGCATTGTGATGCTGGAAAAGGACTTATTTGTGGTCCAATCGTCGGCGTTTTCGTTGCAGCTCGGTTTTCAAATGGTCAAATAAAGATGAATAATATGCACCTTTAATAGTTTTCGACTTTTCTAGATAGTCGATGAGGGTTATCCCTTGCGAATCCCAAAAGACAGTCGCCATAGCCCTTCCGGCCGAAGGAATGGTCTTCGCCTTTTTTGGTGCAGTTTGTTCCTTGGCAGCCCATTGTTTAGACTGTGTTTGGTCTCAGTTTAGTAATGCATCCATGTTTCATCCACAGTGACGAAACGACGCTTAAAGCCCTGCGGATTCTTCCTGAACAGTTGCAAACAATCCTTGCAACACTTCACACGATGCCGTTTTTGGTAGAAAGTTAGCAATCCCTGGACTCATCTTGCAGATAGCTTTCTCAGGTCCAAATGTATATGCAAAATATTAGTATTAGGTACATTACGTATGTAGATCGGGGGCAGCTGGGAATGTGGGTCTCATAGCAAGCGTGCAAGGGATAAGTCCCTGCAGTCGCGCTATTCATCTGTGTCCTCGGTGGCTCAGATGGATAGAGCGTCTGCCACGTAAGCAGGAGATCTCGGGTTCGAGTCCCGCTCGGGGGGGGGGGGGGGGGGCATATTTCCAACTGTCCACATCGAGGTATATCAACGACACCCGTCGGCAGCTGAAGTTTTCAATTAATTATCATTTATATGCAAAATATTATGTACCCATTCATTAGGGATGCCCACAACACTAGCAATCTCACACACCTTAACTCTTCTGTCATTCCTCACCATATCATGGATTTTATCAATGATTCCTGGAGTCGTAAACTCCACAGGGTGTCTAGAACGTTCAGCATCACTTGTGCCCATATGGCCACTCCGAAAATTTTGAAACCACTTATAAACTGTTCTAATCGAAGGTGCAGAGTCACCTAATGTTTATAAAGCTTCTCTTTAGTCTCCTGAGGCGTTTTGCCGTTCATGAAGTAATGTTTAATCACTACACGAAATTATTTTTCGACCATTTTTTGACAATTACTCGACTTCCTTGATTCACACGAATGCCAAACACAAAGAAATAGACAAATATGGCTGAAACTTGGTGTGCTTTCTTTCCAAAGATGCTACTAACTAAACATGACCTCGATACGCGCCGGTGGTGCCATCTCTCGGACTTTGCACGGACTTTTCAAACGCCCGTCGTACTTTTTAGCACGCCCTCGTATACGAGCGTGCTTCAGACAGTGCACAAGAGTACGGCCGCAGATGGCACGATAGGTGACTCTCAGTGCCCTGCGAGAAGTCGGCCACAAGGTATGGCTGACGGCGGGCGGCGGAGCGACTACTGACCCGGACCAGGTGGCGTGTCCCACCAGCAGGTCGCGGTTGAGCGGCAGCAGCCGCACCAGCCCCGAGCAGCCGTCACCGCCCAGCGAAGACTTGAGGCCGCCCACCGCCTGCATCAGGTCGTCGATGTCGGACTGCAGGTTCAGCCACCTGTCGGCAAGCAAGCGCAAAAAGCTTAGCAACTACACATTTCGTGTGAAATACATGGTTACCCAACTGGGTACGTACACGCTACAATTTCTCTTAATATTTCTCAAGTTATCTGTCATTTGACGACATAAAACGCTCCTTCATTTTAGTCATATGCTGGATAAACTTCCACTTAACTGTCTCAAGATACACTACTGGCCATTAAAATTGCTACACCACGAAGATCACGTGCTACAGACGCGAAATTTAACCGACAGGAAGAAGATGCTGATATATGCAAATGATCAGCTTTTCAGAGCATTCACACAAGGTTGGCGCCGGTGGCGACACCTACAACGTGCTGACACGAGGAAGATTTCCAACCGATTTCTCATACACAAACAGCAGTTGACCTGCGTTGGCTGGCGAAACGTTGTTGTGATGCCTCGTGTAAGAAGGAGAAATGCGTACCATCACGTTTCCGGATTGTAGCCTATCGCGATTGTGGTTCATCGTATCGCGACATTGCTGCTCGCCTTGGTCGAGATCCAATGACTGTTAGCAGAAAATGGAATCGGTGGGTTCAGGAGGGTAATACGGAACGCCGTGCTGGATCCCAACGACCTAGTATCACTAGCAGTCGAGATAGTAGGCAACGGATCGTGCAGCCACGTCTCGATCCCTGAGTCAACAGATGGGGACGTTTGCAAGACAACAAGCATCTGCACGAACAGTTCGACGACGTTTGCAGCAGCATGGACTATCAGTTCGGAGACCGTGGCTGCGGTTACCCTTGACGCTGCATCACAGACAGGAGCTGCTGCGATGGTGTACTCAACGACGAACCTGGGTGCACGAATGGCAGATCGTCATTTGTTCGGATGAATCCAGGTTTTGTTTACAGCATCATGATGGTCGCATCCGTGTTTCGCGACATCGCGGTGAACGCACATTGGAAGCGTGTATTCGTCATCGCCATACTGGCGTTATCACCCGCCGTGATGGTATGGGGTGCCATTGGTTACACGTCTCGGTCACCTCTTGTTCGCATTGACGGCACTTTGAACAGTGGACGTTACATTTCAGATGTGTTACGACCCGTGGCTCTACCCTTCATTCGGTCCCTGCGAAACCCTACATTTCAGCAGGATAATGCACGACCGCATGTTGCAGGTCCTGTACGGGCCTTTGTGGATACAGAAAATGTTCGACTGCTGTTCTGGCCAGCACATTGTCCAGATCTCTCACCAATTTAAAACGTCTGGTCAATGGTGGCCGAGCAACTGGCTCGTCACAATACACCAGTCACTACTCTTGATGAACTGTGGTATCGTGTTGAGGCTGCATGGGCAGCTGTACCTGTACACGCCATCCAGGCTCTGTTTGACTCAATGCCCAGGCGCATCAAGGACGTTATTACGGCCAGAGGTGGTTGTTGTGGGCACCGATTTCTCAGGATCTATGCACCGAAATTGCGTGAAAATGTAATCACATCTCAGTTCTAGTATAATATATTTGTCCAATGTATACCCACTTATCATCTCATTTCTTCTTGGTTAGCAAATTTAATGGCCAGTAGTCTATTAATATCCCATTATCGACTGCGGGATCATATAATCCTGTTTTCAGATGTCTGCGTAGCTCTAATTAATCAAAATCTGCATACGTCACCCATATCTAAATGCAAGCACATGTTCACAAAAATGAGTAATCTCTGACTGCATCATTGCTGCTGCTGCTTTCTTCTTCTCCTTCAATCTGGAGATTGGTTTCACGCATCTCTCGAAACAAGCCTATCCTATGCAAGCTTCTTGATCTATGCATAACTACGCAACCTTCAGAGGTTGGTCAAAAATATGGGAACACTGCGTGAAATGCATGTTTGAACAAAAATTAAGGTAGCGCTGTCGTATTTGACCAAACACGGCATCTGTGCAATGCCCTCGATACATTGCAAGTGTCAGTCATCGAAAGAACAGTGTTTCCTATAGTTGAGAGTGCAATACGTTGGAGCTACAAGCAATTAGGACGTTGGCAAATCATTGGTGCTCATGTGGTGGGTACTTCACTTGGTTGGTTTGTGGGGGTTGAAGGGACCAGACTACAAAGGCCATCGGTCCCCTTTTCCACTACCAGAAACACCTACAAAGAAGAAAGGGAACAAGCAACGCAGACAAGGGACGACACAGAACAAGATCACAAGAGAGGAATTAAAAACACAGTATTACAATGGTTGGCCGACCTTGGTAACAAAAAAAGGAAAAGCCAACTACCAAGAGACACTAAAAACCCTAATCTAAAACCGTAGGCCAAAGGCCAGACTCAACACAAAAAGAGAGACAAACCCTCAGATCGAGCGATAAAATTCCCCTGTGCGAATAAAACTCAAAACTAAGCCTCTGTTAAAAGTGCAGGGAGCGTATCAGGCAGCGCAAACTGCTGCCTGAGCGCGGTTAAAAGCGGACAGACCAACAAGATGTGGACCACTGTCAACGCTGATCCACAGCGACACAGAGGCGGGTCCTCGCGGCGCAATACATGACGGCGCGTCAGCCAGGTATGGTCAATGCGTAGCCGGCAGAGAACAATTGAGTCCTTGCGAGAGGCTCGCTTGGAGGAGTGCCACACACCTGTAGTTTCTTTGATAACCCGAAGTTTTTTGGGTGAAGGCAGGGTGCGCCATTCATCACTCCAGGTACGAAGTACCTCCTGCCGCAAAACTGACTGGAAATCGCCCTCCGAAAGACCAATCTCCAGGCCAGTGCACGGACAGCCTGTTTCGCCACACGTTCATTACCCAGGATGCCGACATGACCCGCAGTCCACATAAAAACCACGGAGCGGCCGCAACGGGCAAGAGTATGCAAGGACTCCTGGACAGCCATCGCCAGACGAGAGAGTGGAAAACACTGGTCGATAGCTCGTAAGCCGCTCAGGGAGTCACTACAGATGAAGGACTCACCTGAGCAGGAGCGGATATACTCTAGAGCGCGAGAGATAGCTACCAGATCGGCAGTGAAAACACTGCAGCCAGCCGGCAATTAGCGTTGTTCAGAATGATCCCCAAGAGTAATTGCATAACCAACTTGACCAGCAACCATCGAACCGTCGGTGTAGACCACGGCAGAGCCGTGGGTCCTTCAGTATCCACGGTATTCTAAGTGTTTGGTGATAGAAGAAGCACTGTATAAGATCTATACCGCATATAGGCAAAGCAGAAGACATCATCCGTTAAGACCCTTTTACTGGATCGACTTTGTCTCCACCGACTACTCGAGACGGATGAGTGTACTGCAGCGCCCCTGCAGTTCTATTCCTGTATAATCTCCTGTGCCTCGAGCGGTCATTTTCGTTTACAGATCAGCGCCATAACTGTGTATGTACTGAGACTTCTGCTGTGCAATTTGGCGAAGCGACGTTATGAGGGAATTTTTTTACGAAAAAATTTAAATACAGTAACGAAATGTAGGAACAAGAAATGATACCAGAGTTTATTAACGACCAGAACAAAACTGATAGTGGATGTTCTTGTCAAAATACGATTGGTAAATGCTCTATACCCCTAACAACTGAAAGAATTGGACAAGTGTCGTCCAAACATTTCAAAACCCGTAAATTCATTTCCTAGAGAAAATTTGTACTTGCAAACACATCAAACAATAGAAGGCAGCAAACAGCGCCTTTTACTGTATTTCTTGTATCTTGTTTTCTTGATAAGTGCCAAATAACACCGAAAATTATCTTTCTAGCTAGTAAGTCTGACTTTCATTATTGAAATAATTTTCGGTTATACACGCTTACCTATCTAAGTTCTTACTATGCATAGGCTTCTATGTACAACGTAAAAACCTTTCTGCTTTCACATATTTCGTCTTTCGTGTTGAATACTAGTAGGAAAAATACCAGGAACTCGTGCAACTTTATTTAATGTATCACGAAAACAAAGCAAACAAGACCATACAGATTAAGAAGACATGAAAGCACAAAATCCGTTCTAGAACAGAAGTGAACTCGATCGGAAGCGAGAGGGGTTGGTTGCTGATTTACACGCAGGTACGAAAGGCGCACGCGCTTCGAGTATGCGATTGTGACCAGAAAATCGCTCGTGTAAAACGGGCTGGAGTCACAACGCGGGCGAAAGTATGTTGAGTAATCGTGATGGACGATGTCTCGTGATATTAATAAAAAAGGACTTCATCGATACTAAAATAATAAATAATTATTGTCAGTGACAACTTAATTTTCTGTGAAAATCATCTCAGACAATACTCATGTAAAAAGATAATGGAAATCATCTTTTGTTATCTATGATTTTCTTGAATAATGCTGCTTCTTGTTTGAACTGTTGTAATGATCGGACGCGACTGATGTCTTGTCGCACTGAGGTCGGTAAAGAACTGTATTGTGTTGTTAAGTAATATTTGAAAAATAGAATTTCTGTGTCATTGAAATCAATACGTGTGTTTGAATTTTTATTTTAATATGACTTTCGTCCTATATAAATGTTAAGTTTTCTGTACAGCTACAATGAAGCGCAGCCATTAACGCTATTGATTTACAGCACTAATTATTGGTAAAATGCAGAAAAATAGGTGATTGACATGGAGAAATACTTTTAAATGTAAATGCATATAGTTAAGGCACAGATAAGATTTAATATATAATATCTGTTGAGAGTAAAACAAGGCCTGAACCAGATTCGATAAGTGATTGTCTTATGTTAGCCACCATCTTAATGAAACATTGCAGCGGCAGTTTTAAGTCAAACTACTATGGACACATGAATCTTGAGAGTCAATTTTCACGATAATAAATGTGTATTCGTGGCCCAGAACCCACTCGGAAATCTTAAATTCGACTTAGATTATGAATAATCTTTAAATATGGTGCAAACAGCATCTTACGAGCTGAAATTGTTCTCTGCTAATGTATGAACCCTGATTATTTGGTAAGAACTCTCAGGAAATATTTTTTGATGGAAAAGAATACATTAGTATTGTGCGCGTGTGGTATTGTGTGTAAAAATAGTTCATTTTATTCAAGGAAAATTGTTGCCACCTTGAATAATAGTTCGCAAAATTGTGAGAGATCACTCTTGCGAAAAAATTTAGTGCCATTTACACTGCTTGACAGACAACATTGTAACACGATTTCATGTGGAGATTTCCTTAATAACTATCTTTACCCGGGAGAGGCAGCGATTAAATGAAACCTCATGTTACGCTAACAATAAGTAAGTGTTTTTGTTGAAGTCCTGCCCACGATTTGTAAAATACCACAATCCAAACCGCATGCCACATCAGCTTGTCCAGCCAGACAGCACTGATCTGACGGGAGCCGGTGTTACCGCTGCGGCAAGGCCGTTACTTTCAGTGCCTCGTTTGCTCATGTAATACCCTCAGGATCGCCTGGTCTGACACTTCCCATTACCTTTGTGTTACTTTCGTTGATTTTCGCCTTACAACCTGTTTTCAAGAAAATATACATTATGTTCAAATGATCTTCCAAGTTTTTGCCGTCTCTGACAGGATTGCGATGCCATCGGCAACCCTCAAAGTTTTTATTTCCTCTTCTCCACCCTTAATTTTCTTTCCAAGTTTCTCCTTCCCTTCCTTTACTGCAGACTGAATGACATCGAGATAAGCTACAAACCTGTTCATTGTCAAGTAATAATTTCTTTTATGGTTTATGTACAAGTTATAGGTAAAACTTTGCTTCCTGTACTTATCTATGCTACCATCATAAACTCGGTGTGTACTCCAGGCAAGATCGTCAGAATTTCTCTCTAAATCTATAAATTCTACAAACATAGCTTTCCATCTCTTAAGCGTAACTTCTAGGGTTACTTTGCGTATTACTAAATTTCTCTGGAGCTAAAACTGATCTCTCATAGGTCGGCTTCCACCAGAGCGTCATATCGGTCTAATATGTCCGCTACTAAGAACTACATTGTTTCTTGTTTCTTAGAGTTCTGCCTACTTGCAATTTGAAACCAGATCGCCTATCTCCGTTAGTAAAAGACTGTCTCAAGGAGTCGTCGAGACAAATAAAAAGAGGTGTCTTTTATATTGTATGGAAATCAACGTTACGCTGATTACAATATACTTCCACTTAAACCTTCTCAAGGTCCTCGTTCCAAGCTCTTCTGTTGAGCCTGTCGTTGGGTTTCACTTGCTTTCACAGTGAACGGCATAGCTCAGCCCATTGTGTCCACCAGTTCCATCTCAAAATTTTCACTTCCTACGGCAGCGGATGCTAAGTACCGTCCGCACGACCTGGCTTAGGCTCTCGAGATAAATGCCATCTGAAGGAGCCCCAACCGTGCATTCCAGCTATATTTGACACTCTGCCATTTGTAATCTCACAGTGTTGCACCCGCTTCCTCTGTTAATTACGTTAATATTTGAACGTATATGGACATTCTCTTTGTTAAAACAGTTCGAGGAAAAGGAAGCAGTATGGAGAATCTTTGTGCTTCCGTACCTGACCCAGCGTTCTGGATAAACGCGTTGAACAGCAGTGTCATATGAAGTACCGAGTAAGATGCCAAAGAAGTTAAGACGAAGGACTCGGCTTCGGGACGTTTTTGTTTCGGGCTCACGCTATCTGATGAATAGCATACTAACACCCTATATAATGCGGAATTTACCATTAGATCTCACTATAGGTGGACCCGCCACGATAAAGGAGACTGGGAGTACTGAGACGTCAGAAGAGAAGAAGAGTGGGTCGGCCAGGAGAACTCAGTGACTTCGAACTTCGCTGTTAATCCATCATGGACATTTGAACCCTTATAAAGCTGCCCAAGTCAATTATTGTTTATGTCATCATGAAGTGGAGATGTGAAGGAACACAGCCAAACCAAGGCCACGCTGACCGACACGGTCCTTAGAGCAATGCGGAGGGTGCCTGTTTAAAATAGCATGAAATCTACGGAAGGAATCATTAGCGAATTCCAAAGTGCTATCAGCAGTCCATCTAGGGCAATAACAGTACATAGAGAATTAAAAGTAATGCTGTGCAATGATCGAGCAGCCTCTCGTAAGCCACATAATTCTGTAGTCAATGCTAAGCGATACGCTATGTGGTGTAAAGGACGACGCCATTGGAGAGTGGATGATCGGAAACGAGTGATTTGGCATGGTGAATCACGCTATAGACTGTGGCAATCCGATGGAAAGGTTTAGCTTCAAAATTGAGGTACAGAGGTGGTGGTGCTGGTGGTACAGAATGGGGGTGTATTTTGCGATCAGGATGTGGCCCCCTTACTGCGCTTAAGGAAATACTACATGAGGAAAGCTATGAACACATTTTCCAGCATTGTGTGTTGTGTGCAGTAGAGGAACAGTTCGGAAACGGTTTGTTTGTATCAGAATGAAAATAATGAAGAAGCATCTTTGGGACAATTGTTTATTGAGAATAACATTCCTGAAATGGACTGGTCTGCCCAGAGTCCCGATCTGAACTCAATGGAACACCTGTGTGAAGGGTTCGAACGTAGACTTCGTTCCAGACCCTAGCGCCCAACGTGGCTACCTTCTCTGTTTAGTTAGGAAGTAATGCGTAGCGGGTTCGTGTCTTGCTGTATCCAAATCCTTTTTCTCCTTCCTGTTTTGTAAAACACCATGGGACTTTATTATCAATTGAACAGAAACATTTTCTGTAATATTCGAGCCGGCCGGTGTGACCGAGGGGTTCTAGGCGCTTCAGTCTGGAACCGTGCGACCGCTACGGTCGCAGGTTCGAATCCTGCCTCGGGCATGGATGTGTGTGATGTCCTTAGGTTAGTTAGGATTAAATAGTTCAAAAATGGTTCAAATGGCTCTGAGCCATATGGGACTAAACATCTGAGGTCATCACTCCCCTAGAACTTAGAACTACTTAAACCTAACTAACCTAAGGACATCACACACATCCATGCCCGAGGCAGGATTCGAACCTGCGACCGTAGCGGTCGCGCGTTTCCAGACTGAAGCGCCTAGAACCGCTCGGCCAAACCGGCCTGCGTCAAAGTAGTTCTAGGGGACTGATGACCTCCGATGTTAAGTCCCATAGTGCTTAGAGCCATTTGAACCATTTTTGTAATTTTCTATGTTACGTAAATACAGGGTGTTACAAAAAGGTACGGCCAAACTTTCAGGAAACATTCCTCACACACAAATAAAGAAAAGATGTTATGTGGACATGTGTCCGGAAACGCTTAATTTCAATGTTACAGCTCATTTTAGTTTCGTCAGTATGTACTGTACTTCCTCGATTCACCGCCAGTTGGCCGAATTGAAGGAAGGTAATGTTGACTTCGGTGCTTGTGTTGACATGCGACTCATTGCTCTACATCAAGTACATCAGTACGTAGCATCAACAGGTTAGTGTTCATCACGAACGTGGTTTTGCAGTCAGTGCAATGTTTACAAATGCGGAGTTGGCAGATGCCCATTTGATGTATGGATTAGCACGGGGCAATAGCCGTGGCGCGGTACGTTTGTATCGAGACAGATTTCCAGAACGAAGGTGTCGCGACAGGAAGACGTTCGAAGCAATTGATCGGCGTCTTAGGGAGCACGGAACATTCCAGCCTATGACTCGCGACTGGGGAAGACCTAGAACGACGAGGACACCTGCAATGGACGAGGCAATTCTTCGTGCAGTTGACGATAACCCTAATGTCAGCGTCAGAGAAGATGCTGCTGTACAAGGTAACGTTGACCACGTCACTGTATAGAGACTGCTACGGGAGAACCAGTTGTTTCCGTACCATGTACTATCAGCAGCTGATTGGCCTCCACGGGTACACTTCTGCGAATGGTTCATCCAATAATGTGTCAATCCTAATTTCAGTGCAAATGTTCTCTTTACGGATGAGGCTTCATTCCAACGTGATCAAATTGTAAATTTTCACAATCAACATGTGTGGGCTGACGAGAGTCCGTGCAATCACGTCATCGACACAGATTTTCTGTGAACGTTTGGGCAGGCATTGTTGGTGATGTCTTGATTGGGCCCCATGTTCTTCCACCTACGCTCAATGGAGCACGTTATCATGATTTCATACGGGATACTCTACCTGTGCTGCTAGAACATGTGCCTTTACAACTACGACACAACATGTGGTTCATGCACGATGGAGCTCCTGCACATTTCAGTCGAAGTGTTCGTACGCTTCTCAACAACAGATTCGGTGACCGGTGGACTGGTAGAGGCGGACCAATTCCATGACCTCCACGCTCTCCTGACCTCAACCCTCTTGACTTTCATTTATGGGGGCATTTGAAAGCTCTTGTCTACGCAACACCGGTTCCAAATGTAGAGACTCTTCGTGCTCGTATTGTGGACGGCTGTGATACAATACGCCATTCTCCAGGGCTGCATCAGCGCATCAGGGATTCCATGCGACGGAGGGTGGATGCATGTATCCTCGCTAACGGAGGGCATTTTGAACATTTCCTGTAACAAAGTGTTTGAAGTCACCATGGTACGTTCTGTTGCTGTGTGTTTCCATTCCATGATTAATGTGATTTGAAGAGAAGTAATAAAATGAGTTCTAACATGGTAAGTAAGCGTTTCCGGAGACATGTCCACATAACATATTTTCTTTATTTGTGTGTGAGGAATGTTTCCTGAAAGTTTGGCCGTACCTTTCTGTAACACCCTGTATAAGGGCCCTTTCTCTCAGAAATCAATTTGTTCGATTCTGTGAACTTGTATAAGCTAGTGTCCTTACCGACTGCGCTTGGAACTTTCCATTTCGTGTTATAGCATGGTCTTTGACACCGAAGGTTTTTTTTTTATTTTGCGTACACTATAGCCAAAACAACCTGACCACGTATGAACAAGAGAGGAAATGTGCGTTTTAATAGAACTAACGTAGGACAGCGTGCTTTCATTTTCGCAACTAAACTGTGTGATCAGCGAGCAAGATACGGCAGACAGCTTACGCTGGAGCGCGCCGCGACCGCAAATCAAGTTAGGCAGAACGTCTCATGTGACGCGCTCGCTGAATCTCGTGCGGTTGGATTTCCCGTCCGCGTCTATGTCACCGTCAGCTGCCCCTCAACCTGAGCCCAGAGTGTGGAAAAATCCTTCATAAGCAATGAAGAGTGAAGCCGTACATTTGCATCTCCTGAAAGTCGTTAAGTCATGACGACTTCATAAGCAAACTAATCTTCAGTGGATGAAAACACTTTCCATCTTTCAGGCAAGGTCAGGTGAGACAACACACGCATATAATAGACAGAGGATCCACATGCAACTGTCCAACACGTTTGGATTCCGAGAAGGCTAATGCGCTCTGTGCCGTGTGCAACGTAGTCTGCGGATCAGCGGGGGATTTCTCATCCTTGGACAAAACGGCGCCCCACCACAATTGCATGCAAGAGTAACTGATTGCTACGTTGCCACGTCGCTGGACAGGTCGTGTTGCGGCAGTTGACCTGGCGCTACTCAAATGGCCACCTCTGTCCCAGGATTTGACGCCTTTGGACTGTTTTCTTGCGGGGTTACATCATGGATAGCGTTCGTGTTCCACCTCCAGCACAGAGCCTGAAAGACTTACGAAGCCACATCGCAGCGTCTGTTCTTACCGATCTCCTGATATGCTGAGTCGAGTACGGGCAGAATTGGATACCGATTAGAAGTGTGCCGTGTGGCGAAGGATGGACATATAGAATATTAACACTGTGAAAAGGCTTTGAGAGTTTGTCTTTCGTACACTGCATCATTCGTTACGTTGTTCTTGGCCATTTATCTGTACCGATTTTTTGGAATGTATCATGGCTTTTATAATTTTTCTGTATTTTCGAGCATTTTCAGCACCTCACAAACCCGACAAAACACACACTATGTATATGTCTTCTGAGTCGTCAGGCGCATTTCCTCTGGTATTTCGGCAGATGAATGCAATTCCGTTTTTTGCAATGGGTAGATGAAATTGGGTCAAACAAATAGTGCTCACGTCACGTCTTTCATGCGATGTCCAGTGCCGACGGAGGTCGCCAGTTTGTAATGGTAAACAAACAAATTGATTTTTAAAGCAGAATTTTACGAGTCTGTTTGACAGAGCAGTCCCAAAACCGTCTAGTGCGACATTCGTGTTAAATATGTGTTGACTAGGGACAGTATAACACGAAGAAAAACTAGTACGCCAGCAGCGAGTGAGCAGCGCTGCTGCATAGTGCGTGCCAGTGCGGTGCTCTCGCTGTTGCCGTGTACGTTATTCTTCGTGTTTTACTGTCCCCAGACAATACATATCTGTAACACGAATGTTGCACTAGGCGAATCTGGGAACGCCCTATCTACAGATACATAAAATTCTGCTCTAAAAATGTGTAATTGGAAACAAACAAACACTTTCCGTTTACACTGGGCGTCGCAAGATAGAAGTGATTAGCAGTATTTGTGTAGGCTGACTCGAGCTACACATTGCAAAAATTAGCTGGCCGGGGTGGCCGAGCGGTTCTAGGCGCTACAGTCTGGAACCGCGCGACCGCTACGGTCGCAGGTTCCAATCCTGCCTCGGGCATGCATGTGTGTGATGTCTTTAGGTTAGTTAGGTTTAAGTAGTTCTAAGTTCTAGGGGACTGATGACCACAGAAGTTAAGTCCCATAGTGCTCAGAGCCATTTGAACCATTTTTTGCAAAAATGAAATTGCAGATATCCACAGAAACATTAGCCTGGCGACTCTTAGAAGGAACACCCCCATGTACAGGCAGAATAATATTTACCGATAAACGACTGGCCAGTGTAGTGATTAATGATAATAACAACAATAATAATAATAATAATAATAACGTACAATTGTTGCCTGTATAGTGGCAATACCGCGATTCCTCGCCTATACTTGCAAGATCGGTACGCTCTCTCCTTTCTACGCTAGTATAGTCCACTTGTACCCGACAACAGACTTAAGCAAACAGGCTTAAGCAACGAGTTTTTAATTACCGTAAATGGGCAGTGGCGGAGACTGCCGAGTTGAGTCTACGAGCGTGCGGACACGGCAACATTGGGGAAGACGACATAGGATCCGCTGGAGAGCTTGAAGCGAGGGTACAGACTTTATTTCTGATCTCTAACAAGAATGTAAAGTAATAATGACCGAAATGTACGTAGGCGACCGTACCGGTACTACTGGTGTCCAGTGGTAAAGCACAGGCATGGAAACGTAGAGATCGGTGGTTCGACCACGGTATCCTTAAGTCTGCCTTTAATCCAGCCGTCACCTCTAAATGATGTATAGATCCACGTTAGACTGCAAGCCTGTTTTCCTCGGTAGAATTACTAGTGTGGGTTAGAAACACGAAAGGTGCCTAAGCTGCGTCCAATAGAAAGACTTGCGTCACATAACGTTTTTATTATAAGATGTTGTTGTTGTTGTTGTTGTGGTCTTCAGTCCTGAGACTGGTTTGATGCAGCTCTCCATGCTACTCTATCCTGTGCAAGCTTCTTCATCTCCCAGTACCTACTGCAACCTACATCCTTCTGAATCTGCTTAGTGTATTCATCTCTTGGTCTTCCTCTACGATTTTTACCCTCCACGCTGCCCTCCAATGCTAAATTTGTGATCCCTTGATGCCTCAGAACATGTCCTACCAACCGATCCCTTCTTCTAGTCAAGTTGTGCCACAAACTTCTCTTCACCCCAAACCTATTCAATACCTCCTCATTAGTTATGTGATCTACCCACCTTATCTTCGGCATTCTTCTGTAGTACCACATTTCGAAAGCTTCTATTCTCTTCTTGTCCAAACTGGTTATCGTCCATGTTTCACTTCCATACATGGCAACACTCCATACAAATACTTTCAGAAACGACTTCCTGACACTTAAATCTATACTCGATGTTAACAAATTTCTCTTCTTCAGAAACGATTTCCTTGCCATTGCCAGTCTACATTTTATATCCTCTCTGCTTCGACCATCATCAGTAATTTTACTCCCTAAATAGCAAAACTGCTTTACTACTTTAAGTGTCTCATTTCCTAATCTAATCCCCTCAGCCTCATCCGATTTAATTTGACTACATTCCATTATCCTCGTTTTGCTTTTGCTGATGTTCATCTTATATCCTCCTTTCAAGACACTGTCCATTCCGTTCAACTGCTCTTCCAAGTCCTTTGCTGTCTCTGACAGAATTACAATGTCAAAGTTTTTACTTCTTCTCCATGAATTTTAATACCTACTCCGAATTTTTCTTTTGTTTCCTTTACTGCTTGCTCAATATACAAGTTGAATAACATCGGGGAGAGGCTACAACCCTGTCTCACTCCTTTCCCAACCACTGCTTCCCTTTCATGCCCCTCGACTCTTATAACTGCCGTCTGGTTTCTGTACAAACGGTAAATAGCCTTTCGCTCCCTGTATTTTACCCCTGCCACCTTCAGAATTTGAAAGAGTATTCCAGTTGACGTTGTCAAAAGCTTTCTCTAAGTCTACAAATGCTAGAAACGTAGGTTTGCCTTTTCTTAATCTTTCTTCTAAGATAAGTCGTAAGGTTAGTATTGCCTCACGTGTTTCAACATTTCTACGGAATCCAAACTGATCTTCCCCGAGGTCCGCTTCTACCAGTTTTTCCATTCGTCTGTAAAGAATTCGCGTTAGTATTTTGCAGCTGTGACTTATTAAACTGATAGTTCGGTAATTTTCACATCTGTCAACACCTGCTTTCTTTGGGATTGGAATTATTATATTCTTCTTGAAGTCTGTGGGTATTTCGCCTGTCTCATACATCTTTCTCACCAGATGGTAGAGTTTTGTCATGACTGGCTCTCCCAAGGCCATCAGTAGTTCTAATGGAATGTTGTCTACTCCCGGGGCCTTGTTTTGGCTCAGGTCTTTCAGTGCTCTGTCAAACCCTTCACGCAGTATCTTATCTCCCATTTCATCTTCATCTACGTCCTCTTCCATTTCCATAATATTGTCCTCAAGTACATCGCCCTTGTATAAACCCTCTATATACTCCTTCCACCTTTCTGCCTTCCCTTCTTTGCTTACAACTTTCTTCATCATCTGCAGAGCTAGTTGGCATATAAACTTTTACTACTGTAGTAGGCATGGGCTTTGTGTCTATCTTGGCCACAATAATGCGTTCACTATGCTGTTTGTAGTAGCTAACCCGCACTCCTATTTTTTTATTCATTATTAAACCTACTCCTGCATTACCCCTATTTGATTTTGTATTTATAACCCTGTAATCACCTGACCAAAAGTCTTGTTCCACCTGCCACCGAACTTCACTAATTCCCACTATATCTAACTTTAACCTATCCATTTCCCTATTTAAATTTTCTAACCTACCTGCCCGGTTAAGGGATCTGACATTCCACGCTCCGATCCGTAGAATGCCAGTTTTCTTTCTCCTGATAACGACGTCCTCTTGAGTAGTCCCCGCCCGGAGATCCGAATGGGGGACTATTTTACCTCCGGAATATTTTACCCAAGAGGACGCCATCATCATTTAATCATACAGTAAAGCTGCATGACCTCGGCAAAAATTACGGCTGTAATTTCCCCTTGCTTTCAGCCGTTCGCAGTACCCGCACAGCAAGGCCGTTTTGGTTAGTGTTACAAAGCCAGATCAGTCAATCATCCAGACTGTTGCCCCTGCAACTACTGTAAAGGCTGCTGCCCCTCTTCAGGAACCACACGTTTGTCCGGCCTCTCAACAGATACCCCTCCGTTGTGGTTGCACCTACGGTACGGCCATCTGTATCGCTGAGGCACGCAAGCCGCCCCATCAACGGCATGGTCCATGGTTCATGGGGGGAGGTGTTGTGTGGTGGAGTGGCATCGACGCCAAGCTCTGTTCTAGCATTGACTGCGCCGCGAGAATGTCAGCTAACTGATTGCTCTGAAGTTCGTCTTCTCGAAGGTTTGCTTTCGCAATTGATGCCGATCGTTATAGATCTGTCATGAGTTAGCGCTTCGGTTTCCCGAATTGTGATTTGTGATCCATTGTTGCAGTTCAGGTTTTCGGCGTCTCTAACTCCGCGAGCGACATGTGTCAACAATCTCAGCGGTGCCTTGGTGCTTCTCCAGAACTCGATGACGACACCGCGGACGTTTCTGAGCTCTTGTAACGACCGCATCTGTATACTTGTTACAGATCTCTCCCACACAACGGCCGCCCAGTAGCTTGGATTACAGGAGTGCGCTGAACCGGGCTGAGAACGACGCGAACAATGCAGGGCAAGTCCTGTACTACAGGCATCAGCTATCTCGGTAATATAGAGGGCACTACAGAACGTCACTGAACTACACCAAGTTAAGACAATTTTACATGGCCAGAAAAATTACATATTGCCGATGCTGAATCCCGACAATGTTGTTCGGCATCACTGCAGCCACACGAATTGCAGTCTCGTGTATAACCGGCAACTGTTGCCTCACAATGTTTGCGGCAAATCATTTCCGGGACCACGCTTCGGTTTTTAACTGCTGGAGATTCGTGCAAAGGATTTATGTACCTTTTTAAAGCGCGCTATTTGTCAATAAGCGTCTAGGTACCAGAAGTACGCAGTGCTTTGGTAGGACTGAAGGCTTAGATTATGGTACTGGTAAGTTTTAAATAAGAATATACTTATTTATGTTTTCTGTTCATCAGCACTCAACGCTATTTACACTATCAGTTTCTGCTTCACACACGTCTCGAAATAGTGTGAAACTCATGGCACCAAATGCAAACCGTGTGAATGAAAAGTCACCTGCGCTTACACTCTTCCTACGAAGCTTCTGTGCCTCGCGTATGACATGGGGTCGGAGACTTCGGAAATTTTTATTTGTTTCATCAAGCGTAATTTCGAACTTATCGGCAGCAGCTTGCCAACAGTTCTCTTTCAGACTGCGATCTTTGTATAACATTACTTTTCCACGTCCCACAGCTCTCGCCGCTGATGCATTGCATTTGTGAAAGCCATAGTTGTCTCGTTTGTCTGCTTCTCCATGCTGCCCACAACAAACCCACAAACAAAATAAGTGGATGTAGCCTATGTATGCACGCAAACTTTCTAACAGAGTCGTAACGATATTGTTTTCGCTCAAACACACGACTGCAGCGTTGTCTGTGTGAGAAGTAGGAAACCGAGAAGAGAGCGAGAGAGAAGCATATATGGAGGAGGACAGGGACAGATACTGCTTTGTAGTACATAATATTCTCCGCCTTCTTGGATACACCGGCAACATCGCAACAATACGGCGGAAACTACTTTAAACAGAAGCGAAACAACGCAGTTTTTGCTCAGAAACTATCAGACACGTGACTGCAGCGCTGTCGGTGATAGAAGTAGGAAACAAGAGTGAGAGCGAGAGTGAAGTATTTATGGAGAACGACAAGGATAGATATTGCCCTGCGATACAAAATGTTCTCCACCCTTTGTGGATACACCGGAAACTCTTGCAGTACGTGGGCAACAACCTGAAAGTCTCCGACGTCAGCAATATTGCCCGTCCATACTGAAAAATTGCCGTCCATTGCACCCATATTGCAGCAATATTGACGGCAGCGCTATTGACGGCAAATATTGCCGTAAATTATGACCTATGTGAACGCACCTTCAGCGATCTTAGCGATATGGTTCAAATGGCTCTGAGCACTATGGGACTTAACATCGATGGTCATCAGTCCCCTAGAACTTAGAATTACTTAAACCTAACTAACCTAAGGACATCACACACATCCATGCCCGAGGCAGGATTCGAACCTGCGACCGCAGCGGTCACGCGGTTCCAGACTAAAACGCCTAGAACCGCACGGCCACACCGGCCGGCTCTTAGAGATAGGAGTTAATAGAACGTGAAGTATGAGAATTTCTTGTCGACGGTAGACAAAGTAATACAGGGCACAAGCATCTGTATGCAGCGCTGCCAGAGATGATACGCAGCTGCAGCCCTTTGCCCGAGTCACATTATCAAGTGTGGACTCTAACTGATAGGGCATTTTTGCTGCCAAACAGGCAGGGAGAGACGGACTGTGTAGCTCAAGAACGAAAATAAATATAGCTTCTTCACTAAGGGTGTAAAGGACAAATGACCAAGCTAACGCCATGCAGAGGCAATGCCTCAACTCCAAAGTCTGGGGGAACTGCTTGCGGTGCAGAGCTACTCTTGAAAAAATTGTATTTCCAGCAAAAGCGCAGGCGGAAAAAGATGTGTAAACAATATTCTGATTTTAGAAATACATTTGCTACACTGAGACCGTTAAGTTTCAGAAGTTTATCAAATAAAACACGTTATAGGAGTTTAGTTTTAAACTGACGTTAATGACTACGTAAGGCACCGAGTGTGACATATACTGCTAAAATGAAAGTTCTGCACCATTCTCACGAGTTGCTGTTCGCTTTAAATCTGGCGTTCGAAATACTCTATTGAGGCTAGGAAATCGCTACTTGCAGCTTTCTGTGTAATAAGGATAAAGCTTACTCTGCATTGTCAGCGCGATTCGGCAGAGTCCGCCATGTTTCCAATCGTGAACGGAACAATGCGGCTTGCGTGGACTGCTCGTTGTGTCAACATGCTGCGAAGGGACATTTCTAACAGGCGGTGGGCGCATTCTCAGTTTCTGCAGGGGAAGGCTGTCGGAACGTAAAGTTGCTCGCCTCAGCTACACTGCCTGGCAAAAAAGTGAAGCTGCGAGAAGGGGAGGAAGAAACAGTGAAACTTCAGGGACTGACAGTGTATGTGGTGTTATTTCAATAATTACAACAAAGAGTCAAATTTACGAAGAACTTTACGGTATGAGCCGACTTATCAGTAAGAGTTGGCAGTTGATGGTTGGAGTGCTGATACATTATCTGCGTATCCAGTAATGCTGGCAACTAATGGGTTATGCATGGGGATCATATCAACCGTGTCGCACCAAAAACAGCCTGAAGATGACGCACTGGTAGCGACAAAATAAAATAAAATCATAAGGACGGCTATAGGTGTCTATCTATTTGTCACGTTGTCAGTAAGACGTTGCACCCCATACGCGTGCCCTCATCCCCTTCCCTTCCCACGCCTCCGGCCTTTATTCATGCACCGATTCCGTTCCGAAGGGTGTCAAAGCCGTTGCATTCTCACCTGAAGCAAGCCGGCCCACAACCGTCGTAACGTCCTCGATATCGTAGATGCTGTCAGCGCAACGGAACTGACGTCCGAGTTGGTCCCACATGCGTCCTATTGGGGGCAGGTCTGGACGTCTTCCTGGCCACGGAAGTACCTCAACAACGCGCAGACAGTTCACGAAGACACTTGTCGCGTCAACGAGCATTGTCCTGTTAAAAAATAGCACGACTAATCTGTTGCACCCGAGGTAACACATGAGGACGGAGATTGTCCGCGACGTACCGTTGTGCCACCAGAGTTATCTCTGTCACTATCAGCCGTGACCCGAAGTCACGACGCCAGCACACCATGACGCCACGAGCAACTCCAAAACATTGGAAGAATGGGACCCCTCTCCAGGTCGCCGCGCCGGCCGCTGTGACCGAGCGGTTCTAGGCGCTTCAGCCCGGAACCGCGCTGCTGCTACAGTCGCAGGTTCGAATCCTGCCTTGGGCATGGATGTGTGTGATGTCAAATGGTTCAAATGGCTCTGAGCCCTAGAACTTAAAACTACTTAAACCTAACTAAACTAAGGACACCATACACATCCATGTCCGAGGCAGGATTCGAAACTGCGACCGTAGCGGTCGCGCAGTTCCAGACTGAAGCGCCTAGAACCGCTCGACCACAACTGTGTGTGCTGTCCTGAGGTTAGTTAGGTTTAAGTAGTTCTAAGTGTAGGGGACTGATGACCTCATACGTTAAGTCCCATAGTGCTTAGAGCCATTTGAATCATGTCGCCGCCATACTCGCCCGTAATGGCCATCCAGCGTAGCCGGCAACCTCAGTTCGTCATTGAACACAGCGCGACACCATTCATCAGCTGTCGACACTTCCCGATCGAGGCACCACTTTAAACGCAGCAGTTTATGCTGTGGTAATAATGGTGAAACTTCCCCTCTGAATATAAAGAACGACTGTGCTGGTAAAACTTCTACGTTACTTTATTTTTAAACTCCAGAGTGAAACGGAACGTACTGAGACTGTTTCCTCTTTACTTATTCTGATCATTTCTAAACGGACACACAATATCTTTGCGCAACGCAATCTGACTTAATACCTACAAAAGAACAGCCCTTACTAACAATAACCTATACCCTTCATGAATCACTTACCTCACAAAAATCTTCGTTACTCGAACTACTGCAATACAGCGAGCGCCAATACTGCCTGCTAAATAAAAGATTCTAACTACTGAAGGCACTGACTAGTGATACGCATATAGTTAACAAATGAAAGACTTTGATAGAGAACACACAATGTATTTACCGTAGTAGTGTTCAAAAGTCATTATATAAATTCTTGACATTTATTTTGACAAATTTCCTTTTTCTGACGGACACACGTCCAGATCGTCCGCTCATATTAACATCTCAAAACTCTGGCGTCTCTCTCCCCACATCTACCACTGCTGGCCGCTCAACTCCAACTGCCCAACGCTACGGACTGTTAACATCCAACTGCCCAACACTACACAGGCGAAAAACTTCCAACAATGGGTCCAACCAGCCACAGACTGCACACAGCGCAGTCATCGATTTTAATACAGAGCGCTACGTGGAGTTACCAACATAAAAACCTAAACAGCCTACTTATAATGGCAGCCTAAGCACAGAACAGTAACTCCCAGGTCAGTGTCTGCTAGTATCCGACCAATGGTGCAGAATGACACACAATGGTTCAAAGAACTTATTACTTATTCTCCGATGGCAGGTGCACATGTGAATGGGTTACGATGCGATTGGTTCACAATACAGCGATCCTCCGTGTAGTGGTCAGACATGATTGCCCGCAACCTTTACGACTACTAAACGTACCGCCATGTTCCCAAGCAGTTCTTATTGGGCCACTGTTACATCAAAATGTACGACATATCTAGGTAGTGCGTCACTTTATCTGCTCGCCAAATAGAGATTCACAACAATACTACTACTACTACTACTACTACTACTACTACTACTACTACAACTACAACAACTACTACTACTATCTTGGTTGTGTCTGATCCTCCATTCCCCTGTATCTGCATCCAGAACCGGACCTAAGATCTTCCGAAGCACTTTTCTCTCAAAAAACGAGGAGCTTATGGAAGTCCTGTTTCCGGATACTCCATGTCTCACAGCCATATAGAACAACAGGCTGGATCAGGGTTTTGTACAGTCGAATCCTGAACAGTCTGGAGAGATCTGGACCGAAACAGTTGTGCTAGGCTGTGGTAATATCGGTTTCCTGCTTGTATTCTGGTATTGATCTCTGCTTCATATGGCGAGTTCTCAGTGAAAAGTGCCCCTAGGTATTTGAATTCATGCACTCTCTTGTAGGACTGGTCCCCAACCTACAGTGATTGTAGATGACCAGCAGGCTGACAATGACCACGTGTCATAACGAGGTACTCTGTCTTGGCTTCGTTTATGTTTAGCCCAAATTTGTTGGCAGCCTCCTTTACTGCTTTGGTCATTTGCTCCAACTCCTCTTCTGACCTAGGGAGTAAACAGATGTCGTCTGCATAGGCAAAGTACGCCAGTCTCTTTCCTTCTATTTCAATCCCTTCTTTCTCTTGCAGGGTCTCACGTACGATCTTCTCGAGGGCAAATTTGAACAAGATAATTCTGTCTGACAGGCGTGCGCGGCATCTCCGTGTCCTTCACAGTAATCACTCAACATCTGACGCTGTCCATGCACGTTATACATCTACCGGCCTCGGTAACAGCACACGACACAAACACTATTAATGAATTCTTGTCAGCTATTCTACCTGACAGAGAATTGCAACTCAAATCATTTACATACCCGCCAGTGCTGTGTACGAAGTTACACTGATATCCGATCATGTCTTCTGAGTGTCTTGTATTTTTGTCAAGCAGTGCATGTCATTAAAGCATTCAGTCGCTATAGTGAGACATGAAACATGGAAGATCTCGCCCTTAGTGATCGCTCGCTGTCAATAACACCAGTTGAGCGTTACCTACAGATTATAGCAAATACGATGACGAAAAAAACTCCGACCCCAAAAAATAATTAGTGTAGAGTAATGAAACTTTGAGAATACATTTGTCTAGATAATACCGGGTGATCAAAACGTCAGTATAAATTTGAAAACTGAATAATGGCTCTGAGCACTATGGGACTTAACATCTATGGTCATCAGTCCCCTAGAACTTAGAACTACTTAAACCTAACTAACCTAAGGACATCACACAACACCCAGCCATCACGAGGCAGAGAAAATCCCTGACCCCGCCGGGAATCGAACCCGGGAACCCGGGCGTGGGAAGCGAGAACGCTACCGCACGACCACGAGATGCGGGCAAAACTGAATAAATCACGGAATAATGTAGATACAGAGGTACAAATTGACACACATGCTTGGAATGACATGGGGTTTTATTAGAACCGGAAAAAAACAAAATTTCAAAAAAGTCCGACAGATAGCGCTTCATTTGATCAGAATAGAAATAATTAGCATAACAAAGGAAGACAAAGCAAAGATGATGTTCTTTACAGGAAATGCTCAATATGTCTACCATCATTCCTCAAAAATAGCTGTAGTCGAGGAAAAATGTTGTGAACAGCACTGTAAAGCATGTACGGAGTTATGGTGAGGCATTGGCGTCGGATGTTGTATCTTTATCACGATACACTTGCGACTCCAGGTATCCCCAAAGCCAATAATCGCACGGACTGAGGTCTGGGGACCTGGAACGCCAAGCATGACGAAAGTGGCGGCTGAGCACACGATCATCACCAAACGACACGCGCTGGGGTGGAGCGCCATCCTGCATTTTGGTTCTAATAAAACCCCATGTCATTCCACGCATGAGTGTCAATTTTTACCTCTTTACATTATTCCGTGATTTATTAAGTTTTAAAATCTACACTCCTGGAAATGGAAAAAAGAACACATTGACACCGGTGTGTCAGATCCACCATACTTGCTCCGGACACTGCGAGAGGGCTGTACAAGCAATGATCACACGCACGGCACAGCGGACACACCAGGAACCGCGGTGTTGGCCGTCGAATGGCGCTAGCTGCGCAGCATTTGTGCACCGCCGCCGTCAGTGTCAGCCAGTTTGCCGTGGCATACGGAGCTCCATCGCAGTCTTTAACACTGGTAGCATGCCGCGACAGCGTGGACGTGAACCGTATGTGCAGTTGACGGACTTTGAGCGAGGGCGTATAGTGGGCATGCGGGAGGCCGGGTGGACGTACCGCCGAATTGCTCAACACGTGGGGCGTGAGGTCTCCACAGTACATCGATGTTGTCGCCAGTGGTCGGCGGAAGGTGCACGTGCCCGTCGACCTGGGACCGGACCGCAGCGACGCACGGATGCACGCCAAGACCGTAGGATCCTACGCAGTGCCGTAGGGGACCGCACCGCCACTTCCCAGCAAATTAGGGACACTGTTGCTCCTGGGGTATCGGCGAGGACCATTCGCAACCGTCTCCATGAAGCTGGGCTACGGTCCCGCACACCGTTAGGCCGTCTTCCGCTCACGCCCCAACATCGTGCAGCCCGCCTCCAGTGGTGTCGCGACAGGCGTGAATGGAGGGACGAATGGAGACGTGTCGTCTTCAGCGATGAGAGTCGCTTCTGTCTTGGTGCCAATGATGGTCGTATGCGTGTTTGGCGCCGTGCAAGTGAGCGTCACAATCAGGACTGCATACGACTGAGGCACACAGGGCCAACACCCGGCATCATGGTGTGGGGAGCGATGTCCTACACTGGCCGTACACCACTGGTGATCGTCGAGGGGACACTGAATAGTGCACGGTACATCCAAACCGTCATCGAACCCATCGTTCTATCATTCCTAGACCGGCAAGGGAACTTGCTGTTCCAACAGGACAATGCACGTCCGCATGTATCCCGTGCCACCCAACGTGCTCTAGAAGGTGTAAGTCAACTACCCTGGCCAGCAAGATCTCCGGATCTGTCCCCCATTGAGCATGTTTGGGACTGGATGAAGCGTCGTCTCACGCGGTCTGCACGTCCAGCACGAACGCTGGTCCAACTGAGGCGCCAGGTGGAAATGGCATGGCAAGCCGTTCCACAGGACTACATCCAGCATCTCTACGATCGTCTCCATGGGAGAATAGCAGCCTGCATTGCTGCGAAAGGTGGATATACACTGTACTAGTGCCGACATTGTGCATGCTCTGTTGCCTGTGTCTATGTGCCTGTGGTTCTGTCAGTGTGATCATGTGATGTATCTGACCCCAGGAATGTGTCAATAAAGTTTCCCCTTCCTGGGACAATGAATTCACGGTGTTCTTATTTCAATTTCCAGGAGTGTATACTGACTTTTTGATCACCCGGTATATTTAAATGATTAACTTCGCAAGATTACAGGTTAAAAAAAGCGCAAGGAAAGCCATTGTAAAAGTGAAATGCTGTAATCGCCAGAATATTGAGAGCAGGCATCCAAACGTGCATGCAATGTGCAATGTGTTGTACAGGTCCCAGATGTCAATTTGAGGGATGAGTTCCATGCCTGTTGCACTTGGTTGGCCAATACAGGGACTTTTAATGCTGGATGTGGATGACGCTGGTGTTGTCGTTCGATGATGCCCCATATATGCTCGCTTGGAGACAGATCTGATGACTTAGTACGCCAAGCTAACGTGTCTACTTTCTGTAGAGCTTGTTGGGTTACAGCAGCGACATGTGGGCAAGCGTTATCCTGTTGGAAAACACCCCCTGTAATGCTGTTCACGAATAACAGCCCAACAGGTCGAATCACCAGATTGACGTACAAATTTGCAATTAATCACGAAAGAACTTCAGTTGTCATACGAAATCGCACCCCAAACCTTAAGTCCAGATTTAGATTCAGTGTGTCCAGGCCGCACATAGGTTGGTTGCGGGCGCTCACGTGGCCTCTTCGCACCAACACACGGCCGTCACTAGCACCGAACCACAACCAGATTTCATCAAAAAGCACAACAGACCTCCATTCTGCCCTCCAACGATATCTCGCTTGACACAATTGAACTCGGAAACGGCGGTGGTTTGGTGTCAGTGAAATACACACTACAGTGCATCTGGCTGGGGGCTGTCCTTTAAGTAACAGTTCGTCGTGTCACTGTGGTGACAACAGCTGCTCGATTTGCTGCTGAAGATGCAGTGCGATGCACCACAGCCATGCGCCGAACACGACCGTCTTCCATTCGGTAGTACCACGTGGCCGTCTGCAGCCGTGTCTTCTTGTGAAAGTACATTCTCATGACCACCTCTGCTAGCAATCCTGTATCGTTTCTACATTCCTGCTAAGTCTTTTTGCAGTATCGTAGAAGGAACATCCAGGTTCTCGTAGCCCTATTACACATTCAAACTCATTCAGACTCAGTGAGATGTTGATAATAGCGACTTTGTCGCCGTGAAGACATTCTTGCCTAACATCAACTCACTTCGTCCAGTCTCAAAGGTAACTAACGCTCAGGACCGTTACAGAGCATGTTGTTGTTGTTGTTGTTGTTGTTGTTGTTGTTGTGGTCTTCAGTCCTGAGACTGGTTTGATGCAGCTCTCCATGCTACTCTATCCTGTGCAAGCTTCTTCATCTCCCAGTACCTACTGCAACCTACATCCTTCTGAATCTGCTTAGTGTATTCATCTCTTGGTCTTCCTCTATGATTTTTACCCTCCACGCTGCCCTCCAATAATAATTGGTGATCCCTTGATGCCTCAGAGCATGTCCTACCAACCGATCCCTTCTTCTAGTTAAGTTGTGCCACAAACTTCTCTTCTCCCCAATCCTATTCAATACCTCCTCATTAGTTATGTGATCTACCCTCTAATCTTCAGCATTCTTCGGTAGCATCACATTTCGAAAGCTTCTATTCTCTTCTTGTCCAAACTAGTTATCGTCCATGTTTCACTTCCATACATGGCTACGCACCATACAAATACTTTCAGGAACGACTTCCTGACACTTAAATCAATACTCTATGTTAACAAATGTCTCTTCTTCAGAAACGCTTTCCTTGCCATTGGCAGCCTACATTTTATATCCTCTCTACTTCGACCATCATCTGTCATTTTGCTCCCCAAATAGCAAAACTCCTTTACTACTTTCAGTGTCTCATTTCCTAATCTAATTCCCTCAGCATCACCCGACTTAATTCGACTACATTCCATTATCCTCGTTTTGCTTTTGTTGATGTTCATATTATACCCTCCTTTCGTGACACTGTCCATTCCGTTCAATTGCTCTTCCAAGTCCTTTGCTGTCTCTGACAGAATAACAATGTCATCGGCGAACCTCAAAGTTTTTTTTCTTGTCCACGGATTTTAATACCTACTCCGAATTTTTCTTCTGTTTCCTTCACTGCTTGTTCAATATACAGACTGAACAACATCGGGGATAGGCTACAACCCTGTCTCACTCCCTTCCTAACCACTGCTTCTCTTTCGTGCCCCTCGACTCTTATAACTGCCATCTGGTTTCTGTGCAAATTGTAAATAGCCTTTCGCTCCCTGTATTTTACCCCTACCACCTTCAGAATTTGAAAGAGAGTATTCCAGTCAACATTGTCAAAAGCTTTCTCTAAGTCTACAAATGCTAGAAACGTAGGTTTGCCTTTCCTTAAAGCAAATCTGATGCGCATTCACATAGTAGTACTACTAGCGACAGTCTTATGCGACTGGCACGAAATATGTGAATAGACATCATCTCTCAGACGGAGAATCGCACTTACCAACTTTTGTTTATCTCGCATAACTCCTTGTTTTTGAGATTTTTTTCCATCAGTGTATGTACGGCAAAAAAACCAGAATAATGCGCCGCTGCTTTTGGGGAGAACTGGGACGGCTGTGCAGACCCAAACAGTTGCAGTCATCTGCACATCATCACTGTCGCCTGTAGGTATCCACTACGAACATCAGCACAAACCTACCAGCAACGCGGTGCGCGAAGAAAGAGGACAAGGAAAACCTGGAATGGAACCTGGTTCAGTGGCGCAAGGTTCTCGTCAGTTGCGCGCCCAGAGGTTGTCTCATGGGTGATGATCGTTATGGTAGAGTAGTGTTGCGTTTGAACACGACTAACTTCTCTAGCAGTTAATGTCACAGTTCGAGGAATCTCTGATTCTTCTCGATCTTTCGATCGCCCTGCTAGCTGTTGACTTGTTCGTGCTGCAGTAGCTCTACGACGTGTAAAATTTGGGAATTTGTGGTATGGTGTTATGGGACCAAACTGCTGAGGTCTTCGGCCCCAAGCTTACACACTACTTAATCTAACTTAAAGTAACTTACGCTAACGACAACATACACACACACACACACACACACACACACACACACACACACACACACACACACACACACTATGCCCGAAGTGTCGGAAGTACCATGCGGCTTTTCGCGGATGATGCTGTAGTATACAGAGAAGTTGCAGCATTAGAAAATTGTAGCGAAATGCAGGAAGATCTGCAGCGGATAGGCACTTGGTGCAGGGAATGGCAACTGTCCCTTAACATAGACAAATGTAATGTATTGCGAATACATAGAAAGAAGGATCCTTTATTGTATGATTATATGATAGCGGAACAAACACTGGTAGCAGTTACTTCTGTAAAATATCTGGGAGTATGCGTACGGAACGATTTGAAGTGGAATGATCATATAAAATTAATTGTTGGTAAGGCGGGTACCAGGTTGAGATTCATTGGGAGAGTGCTTAGAAAATGTAGTCCATCAACAAAGGAGGTGGCTTACAAAACACTCGTTCGACCTATACTTGAATATTGCTCATCAGTGTGGGATCCGTACCAGATCGGTTTGACGGAGGAGATAGAGAAGATCCAAAGAAGAGCGGCGCGTTTCGTCACAGGGTTATTTGGTAACCATGATAGCGTTACGGAGATGTTTAATAAACTCAAGTGGCAGACTCTGCAAGAGAGGCGCTCTGCATCGCGGTGTAGCTTGCTCGCCAGGTTTCGAGAGGGTGCGTTTCTGGATGAGGTATCGAATATATTGGTTCCCCCTACTTATACCTCCCGAGGAGATCACGAATGTAAAATTAGAGAGATTAGAGCGCGCACGGAGGCTTTCAGACAGTCGTTCTTCCCGCGAACCATACGCGACTGGAACAGGAAAGGGAGGTAATGACAGTGGCACGTAAAGTGCCCTCCGCCACACACCGTTGGGTGGCTTGCGGAGTATAAATGTAGATGTAGATGTAGATGTTGGGAGGACTCTAACCTCCGACGGGTGCAGCCGCACGGACCATGACAAGGCGCCCTAGATCGCGTGGCTACTGCGCGCAACGATGTGTCTTAGCGATTTAATGCACTGTAGATTTTAATAACAAAATAACTGTGAAACACGGACTGAAATATGTTCTAGGATGCAGGTCATATGTAACGACAACAACCAATAAAAAAAAATAAACACATTGAGTAACAAGTTACTGATGTCAGAAGAGGCCTATCTTCCACTTGTCTGGGTATGTAAACGAATTGCTCGAGCGTCCTATACATAGTAGGAAAGTGATCTACAGAACGCCATTTCTTCTGAGCGCTTTATCGGTCCGCATTGTCTTTTTTTTTTTTTTTTTTTACTGAGGGTTACTGTGCAGCAGCAGTTCTCAGCGCTACATAGGTGTGTTATAAATATTTCTACGTCATAAAGCCAGTCCCCATTGTTCCTTACTGCTCCAGCAAGATGACGCAACAGCCGACATTGCACGTCTTTCCATGGGAGTCCTGAATGAAATGTTTGCAGGCAGCTTTATTTCTCGCTTTGGGGATATCAACTGACCTGCTCGTTCTGCCTGCCTGACAGCAACTGACTATTTTTTGTGGGGGTTACCTAAGGAGATTATGGCCAACGCCCAACCAGTATCAACGAGTTGAAAGTTCGAACTCGTCAGTACATTCAGGAGATATCGAACGACATGTTCCGGCGAGATAAATTATTTCTTTCAGACAGACTGCACGAATGTGTTATTTATCACGATGGTCACTTACCACAAGTAATTTTCAAGAAATAGTAATAGACACTAGTTCTCCATAAGAAAGACAATGTATCTTTATCAAAACATATATATTTGTAATATCCCATGAATTATTTTATTTTCTGCCGCAGCCCTTATATCCATACGTACCGGTACTGTATTTGAACTCTTTCTGAAAAAATTTTCGGATACAAAACGAGTTTGTGCAGTCAATACCTTTTCCTCCTGTTTTTTTTTTTACGAATTGTCAAATTTTAAGCACTCACAGCTTCTTGTGGCTAGTCGTAATTTCTCGTGTATAGCTTGCTCTCACGTGACTGTTCGAGCGGACCCGATACTGAATCGAGCGCTGCTGCGTACCGAAATACACTCCTGGAAATTGAAATAAGAACACCGTGAATTCATTGTCCCAGGAAGGGGAAACTTTATTGACACATTCCTGGGGTCAGATACATCACATGATCACACTGACAGAACCACAGGCACATAGACACAGGCAACAGAGCATGCACAATGTCGGCACTAGTACAGTGTATATCCACCTTCCGCAGCAATGCAGGCTGCTATTCTCCCATGGAGACGATCGTAGAGATGCTGGATGTAGTCCTGTGGAACGGCTTGCCATGCCATTTCCACCTGGCGCCTCAGTTGGACCAGCGTTCGTGCTGGACGTGCAGACCGCGTGAGACGACGCTTCATCCAGTCCCAAACATGCTCAATGGGGGACAGATACGGAGATCTTGCTGGCCAGGGTAGTTGACGTACACCTTCTAGAGCACGTTGGGTGGCACGGGATACATGCGGACGTACATTGTCCTGTTGGAACAGCAATTCCCTTGCCGATCTAGGAATGGTAGAACGATGGGTTCGATGACGGTTTGGATGTACCGTGCACTATTCAGTGTCCCCTCGACGATCACCAGTGGTGTACGGCCAGTGTAGGAGATCGCTCCCCACACCATGATGCCGGGTGTTGGCCCTGTGTGCCTCGGTCGTATGCAGTCCTGATTGTGGCGCTCACCTGCACGGCGCCAAACACGCATACGACCATCATTGGCACCAAGGCAAAAGAGACTCTCATCGCTGAAGACGACACGTCTCCATTCGTCCCTCCATTCACGCCTGTCGCGACACCACTGGAGGCGGGCTGCACGATGTTTGGGCGTGAGCGGAAGACGGCCTAACGGTGTGCGGGACCGTAGCCCAGCTTCATGGAGACGGTTGCGAATGGTCCTCGCCGATACCCCAGGAGCAACAGTGTCCCTAATTTGCTGGGAAGTGGCGGTGCGGTCCCCTACGGCACTGCGTAGGATCCTACGGTCTTGAAGTGCATCCGTGCGTCGCTGCGGTCCGGTCCCAGGTCGACGGGCACGTGCACCTTCCGCCGACCACTGGCGACAACATCGATGTACTGTGGAGACCTCACGCCCCACGTGTTGAGCAATTCGGCGGTACGTCCACCCGGCCTCCCGCATGCCCACTATACGCCCTCGCTCAAAGTCCGTCAACTGCACATACGGTTCACGTCCACGCTGTCGCGGCATGCTACCAGTGTTAAAGACTGCGATGGAGCTCCGTATGCCACGGCAAACTGGCTGACACTGACGGCGGCGGTGCACAAATGCTGCGCAGCTAGCGCCATTCGACGGCCAACACCGCGGTTCCTGGTGTGTCCGCTGTGCCGTGCGTGTGATCATTGCTTGTACAGCCCTCTCGCAGTGTCCGGAGCAGGTATGGTGGGTCTGACACACCGGTGTCAATGTGTTCTTTTTTCCATTTCCAGGAGTGTATTTCGCGTCCTTTCGAAGACGAGTGTCGTTTGCGCAGTCATAGTAGAGTGCGGAGCATCAGAGCCCGTATCAAGCATTGGAGTCACACGGTTTCAGCAGGAAGCTTGGTCAATTGTGTGTTTCGTAGTCGCAGGAACCCGCCTGGTACACTATGCGACCCCAGTTCGCCAGCCGTCAAGCAGGCTAAGTTAGAACGACTCGACTCTCTTCCGGACAGCGCGACAACGACGACCCAAGAATGTTGCAGCGCAGGGAGTGGAGCAGCATAGCGCTGCAGGTTATGGAGAAGCACATACCGATTCCACAGACGTGCAAGTATGTACACTTTCTAACCGACTGCCTTTATTTTGTTAGTGTTTTGTTTTTATTTTGCAGTCATGCTGCGTTTTTAATCTCACATGTCTCGTTCTTTCGCTCACTGGTTCCATTGAATCTAAGCCCATACGAGTTTCTAGACATGCAGATGGTGCAAAATTCTACTCTGCTTTTGAGCAGTTTAACGCTGCATTCCCGGCGCACATTGCGTGCTCTGTCACTACCTGCTGGATTAAGGACATGTTGTCCAGGAAACCAGCGAGTCCCAGTGAAGTTTTTACGTTGCTTCCCACAAACGTCCAGGAGTTCCAACCTCTTCTTCTTCTTTCGAATAACCGATTTGGAGGGTACGATGAATCAACTTTGCCTACTCTTCATTGTATTACATTTCCTTAGTTTCCAAATTTCCTTCATCCTTTTAGTGTGTTGTTCCCTTTCTTATTGATTCCACTTTCGTCTAGTTATTTTCTTTCTCTCTTGAAATTCTGCCTTTTGAACTGCCTTTCTGAAATGTTTTCTGTTTCCTATTGTGTCTATTGTAATTCCTGCGCATTCCATGTCCTTTTCAGTCTCCATGAACCATGCGGGCTTGGATTTGTAGGTATTGAGTAATTTGAATATCCGCTTGGTTAGTCTGTTGTTATCCATTCTGAATATATGTCCAAAAAACTGTTGTCTTCTCTTCCTCAATACATCAGTTAGTTTTTCAGTTTTCAAGTATAGTTCTCTGGTTGGTCTTAACCTGTATTCAGCATTATCGTTTCTTTTAGCTCCCAGTATTTTCCTTAAAATTCTTCTTTAGACCTTCTCTAGTTTCTCAAGATCTCCATTTCTTGTTAGTTTAAGCGTTTCTGCCGCATGCAGAGCTTCAGATCTGGCCACTGTTTGGTAGTGTCTTAATTTCGTATTCCAGGACAAGGATTTTTGTTATAAACGTTTTTGGTCATATGAAACACTCTTTCCATTTTGTGCACTCTAGTTTCTATAGCTGTCTTATTTTGCATTGTATGTAATCCACTCTCCTAGGTATTTAAAGGAATCTGTTTTGTGTATTGTATTGTTGTCAACTGCACTATTTTGAGGAGAATCACATGCTCGACCTGCAGTTTGTAGACCTATGACAGAGAAAATGCATAACTACACTCAGACGCGGTTCACACATTCAATATCTGTTTTCACAGAACTTCATTTAGCAGTACTCACTAAGCACTATTTTTAGCAAACAGAGTTTTGCATCCCCTGCAAAGCGGAAAATATTAGTCCTACAGAAAGAATAAATAGGAGCTGTTTTGTAAAAAATTTAATTTTTCATTTCGTACTGCGAAATGTTTCTGCTAAAAGCCACGGTTTTCGGGTTATTCAGTCAGAAAACAAAAAGTGACCTTTAAACGACGCCTCATCGTCATGCTGACATCCCGCAGATAGGGATTTTTAGTGTGTCCTTCATCACACTCCCTTATACTACTCTACGAAGCTTTGCGACTACACCTAGAAAGCCTTAGTCAGACTTATCCTACCTTGTAAATGCCTGAATTTCCGCTCCACCACTCACTCCAAAGCCGAACTCTTTCATATTTCCTACAATTCCCGCAAACTTCGGCTCACGATGCAATAATTTCATCCATTCTTACCAGCCCTCGTACCCTGCTACGTTATCCATATCCTGTCCCAACGCAACGTTAATCATCTCCCTGACCACGAAATCCACCCAGAAGTTAGCCATTCTTCCAAATGTAACAGAATTCTCATTTTCCTCTCCGAATCAGAACTCATTTTCTCGTCACTCTTCTCCCTCCCTTCCTACAGCTTAATTCGGTGTCCTTCACCCAGTGTGTTTCGTCCCATTTTCTCCCAAAACACTCCAAAAAAAACATACCGCTGACACTCCAATCATGAAGGGAAATTGGCTTTTATCTTTTGAGAAGTTGAAGGAAGTCATCGATACTTTAACCAATAAATTTCATGTCAGTCAAGATGTTTTCTGTTTTAAAATCACATTTATATATTTTTTAAATCTCTCTGCCTAATGAGCGGATGCATTACCCCTGAAAGCTCACCACCGTACCATATAGCAAATGGACGAAACAACAATAAAGGATACGCAGTGCTTGACAAAAGAAAGTGAAGCAGGAAAGGAAACTAAACTTCTACGGAATGAGAAGGTATGTGATGTTATTTGAGTGATTACAAATCCGAGTACAATTTACAAACTTCAGCAATATAAGTCCACTTATGACGTTGCACTCCGTATGGCCTCGATGTATGCATAATTCATTTGGGAAGAGTGTCATGAAGCCTATCGTAACTGGTCCTTGCTGTCATGGGTAATGGCACTGCGACAGTTTATATATGAGCTGGTGCCCCATGTTCTATTGGGGACAGATCTCCAGATCCTGTTGTCCACAGGAGGACCCCAACATACGGAAAGTTCATGGACACTTGTGCCATGTTTGCACGAGCACTGTCCTGTTGAAAAATGGACTCACGATACTGCCGCATGAAAGACAGCACATGAGGATGCCGGATGTCCGTTAAGTACAGCAGTGCTACCAGAATTCTGTCAGTCATTACCAGCCATGGCCTTAAGCCATAACCGATGGCTCCTCCTCACACCACGACACCAGGAGTAACACCGCTCCGTCTCTCCAAAACATTGGAGGAACGGGACCTCTCCCAAGGTAGCTCCCATACTCGCTGACGGTCATCTGGTTTAGTGCAGAACAACGATTTAATACTGAACACAATCCGACGGCACTGCATCAGCAGCCCACGCTGCCGGTCATGACACCACTCCAGATCTAGCCGTTTGCGTTGTTGTGTTAACGACAGACTACACATGGGACGGTAATTGCCTAGTTCGACTGCCGATAGTCTCCCACCATCGGTGCAGGATGTCACAATGTTGCAGGGAGTCCATTAGTTGTTCACGGATGGCAGGCACTGATGTGAAGGCGTAGTTGTGTGCTTTGTGCACAACGTAGCGATCCTCCCTTGCAATACTCAGACATGGTCAATCGGAATCTTGACAACGAGTATGCTGCCCTCACACACCCATGCAGTCAAACACTGGGCCACTGTTACATACGAATGCTTCACAAACCTGGGTATTGCACAATTCAATCAGTTGATCAAATGGAGACACACGACGAGGCCTCTTTCAAACTTCGTTAGGTGCTGATAGCACTATCACACGAGTAACAAGCAACTTAGTGTCCGTCAGAGTTATCACTCAACGTCTGAAGCTGTTCAAGCCCTTGACATACTATACCAGGTCTGGTAACACAGAATTGCTACATTTACAATTTGTCATTGATATGTACGAAGTTACATTGACTTCCGACCACGTCTTCTGGGTCTTCACTTTCTTCATTGGGCAGTGAACATACAATGTGCAGATAGCCGGCCTTGTGGCCGAGCAGTTCTAGGCGCTTCAGTCTGGAACCGCGCTGCTGCTGCGGTCACAGGTTCGAATCCTGCCTCGGGCATGGATGTGTGTGATGTCCTTAGGTTAGTTAGGTTTAAGTAGTTCTAAGTCTAGGGGACTGATGACCTCAGATGTTAAGTCCCATAGCGCTTAGAGCCATTTGAACCATTTTTTGAATGTGCAAATAAATGGCACACGTGACAGTGAACCCCTTGGATTAAGGTGACATGATGACACCACAATGGATTATTGTTCACAGAAGCAACTCCCATTCCCATGATTATCAAAGAATCAGATGATAACCCTACAACCTGACAACAGTGGCTAATAATGGAAGGAATACAAAAAGTAGTCATATATCTTCAGGAGTGTTACAGTGCATTGATTTAATCTGTCACTGAAGACGTATAACCTACACTGGTGCATGGAGCAATCTAGTATCTTTATTGAAATAATGCACTATGGAGCTCTCTGTTACCCCAACGAAGTATGACACTTTTTGGCATCTTTTTGTGGTCATTAACTTCCATTTATAAATACTAGGGTGATATGAGCTGATACGCAAGTCACAAAGCTCATTACTTCTCGAGCGCTCTATTTCTGTTGCGCCAACGTCGAGTCATTTTCAGCATATCATAGACCAACGGAGGGCTCTGACGATAAACGCAACTGTTTCAAGACACCTTTCGGTCCATAGAGCATTACAAAGTAACCCATTTGTTTGCAGCGTGCAGCAAATTTCAGTTTCCATAGTTAGAGATTGAAAGCCAAGAAAAGCCACGATACTTACAGGAAGTCATTCAGAGTGAGGTCCGGCAGCTTCAAGGCACTGCGGTAGCCGGCGTATAGCCCCTCCAGTTGCTTGTAATACAGCTTCACCTGCAGCACAAACCAGACATAGCCTTTATTTTGGACTGTTGTCAATTCCACGAGCTGGGAGCAGTTTACATCACTGAAATTAGCCATTTGGTGCATGATGAGAAGGAAAGACAAAGCAGAAGACGGTGTCTTCACTTAAAACTTCCGGGCTGATGGGCCGTGGTCGAAGCATGAAACTCCCCCCTGACGTTTCGTCTGCGACTGCGGGAGACATCCTCGGAGATACAGCGGCGAACTCCGAGGATGTCTCCCGCAGTCGCAGACGAAACGTCAGGGGGGAGTTTTATACTTCGACCACGGCCCACCAGCCCGGAAGTTTTAAGTGTAGACAATACCGGCCGTGAAAGCTTACATTGTATGAGAAGACGGTGCTTCAATCGAAATGCGTAAATCCGGAGGAAAAGTTATACGAAACGAACGTGGAAAATTATTTACACAATGTTTGTGGGGAAAGACTGCTCCAGAAGGGGGGGGGGGGGGGAATCAAACAGCGAGGTCATCGATCCAATCAGATTAGGGAAGAATTGGGAAGGAAATCGGCCGTGCACTTTCAAAGGAACCATCGCGGCATTTGCCTTAAGAGATTTAGGGAAATCACGGAAAACCTAAATCAGGATTGCCAGGCACAGTTTCGAAAGGTCGTCCTCCCGAATGCGAGTCCAGCATGCTAAGCACTGCGCCACCTCGTTTGTGGGGACAATGCAATTGTTTCACTGGACTACGAAAGAGAACAGACTTCTGACAAAAAACTATCGATCAATCAATTTCCTTTCCTTAATGTACAAGATATTCACTAAAATCATTATCAACAGCATAGTAAAAAATTGCATTTCAGTCAAGCAAAGGCGTAAGCTGGCTTTAGAAACGAACACAGCTGACAACCATTTGCAAGTCGTGAATGAAATCAAACGCAAAAATCAGTATAAAACCTGTAAACCGCACCCCCAGATTCTTTAAAGCACCGCACTCCCGCGCATAAAAATTCACATCTCACGAACTGTGTGTGGTCCAAATCTATAATTATGCGGCTACATTCAGTGATGTACACTGAGGTCACAAAAGTCATGCGGTAGCGATATGCACATATATAATGGCAGTACATCTACATCTACATTTATGTGTATGTTGTGTATCGCGTACACAAGGTATAAATGGTGAGTGCATTTGCGGAGCTGTCATCTGTAGTCAGGCAATCATGTGAAAGGGTTTCCGATGAGATTATGGCCGCAAGATGGGAATTAACAGACTTTGAACGCCGAATGCTAGTTGGAGCTGGACGGAAGTAGCATTCCACTTCCGAAATAGTTCGGTAATTCAGTGTTCCGAGAGCCACAAAGTCAAGAGCGTGTGGAGAATACCAAATTTCAGCCATTACCACTCACCACGGACAACGCAGTGGCCGATGGCCTTCGCTTAACACTTTGCCATCCGCACTTCGCGTACAAATTTATTCGTTTGGCGCCGGCAGCGCTAGTTCGTATTACTTGGCTTGTCGCCGGCCGCTTGTCACCTTTCCGTTGATGACAAGGTTAAAACACATTGACTTTTGCACGCTTTAATTTTTCCGGAAATCTTGTATTTTGCCGTATAGTTCCACGAACTCTAACTTTCTTTTCAAGTAACTTCTCTGCAAGTTCTACACTCTTACAATAATTATCCACGTAGAGGAGGTGCCACTTTCCATAAGATGATGTCAATAGCTCCATCACTGTTTTTGCTAAAGGTTGTCCAGCGCCGGAACATATCTTGAATGAGGAAATGTATCCCGTACTCGAATCACACAGCATCATCCGAATGAGTATGCCATATTTCGTAATTTTCGACGGATTGTAAACTTTAAAATTTAACTGTCCACGCCACGGTAACATTCCTTCATCAACTGAGATGTTTTGACTTAGATTAAATGTTTCTTTAAACTTTTTGGAAAAATAATCAATTACGAATAGCACTTTGAAAAGCTGGTCGGTATTATCCGGTTTATTGCTGTCGTCGGAAAAATGTTAAAATGATATTTCTCTGAATCGGTTGCTCGACATCGTTTTGCGAAATATCGGTGTGTATCAACGGATTCGTTGACCAGTAATCATCGATCCTTGCTTTTTTTTACAGTTCCCATAAGTATAGCAAACCCAAACCATTTTCTAAGTTCGGGTCCTGTAACGACAAATTTGGCATTTTTTTGTTATCCAGTTTCCTCCTATTGCAATTTTGACTGTAATACATGGTGGTTTCGATGCTAATATATTCAAATAGATCGTTCCCAATACATAATTCTAAGATCTTTGGGAAATATGTGTGGATCCGGAGATCCTTCAAATTTATTATTGGTCCTCAGTCTTCTGTTGGCAGTTGGCAACGGTAGCGTTCGCCGAATTCTTCTTGGACGTATTTCACTATCTTCCGACAGTTCTACTTCACTTTCATTTTTTTGATATCCAGTGTCTTCTTCCCAATCGGCCAAGTCGTCCGAAACGTCAGACAAGACGTCCGCGCATTCTTCGTAAATAATCCTGTCGTCTCTTTCGTCTGCCATGATGAAAGTGCACAAGTACTTATAAAAACAAGAAACTTGTTGATGTGTGTAACTTATTGTTACCTAAACAAAACGGTTCAAATGGCTCGGAGCACTATGGGACTCAACTGCTGTGGTCATCAGTCCCCTGGAACTTAGAACTACTTAAACCTAACTAACCTAAGGACATCACACACATCCATGCCCGAGGCAGGATTCGAACCTGCGACCGTAGCAGCATGGTACCTAAACAAAACACCAACAGAATGAAAAGGATGCTAAATTGCTGTCACCGGCCACTGCGCGATACTATGCTCACGACACCACTGTGGTGTCGCCGGCCACTGAGCGATAGTATGCACACGACACCACTGTGGTGTCGCCGGCCGTTGACCGCCATTTCGCGCACGACACCGGTGTGGTGTCACCGGACGGCAAAGTGATAATAACCGATAGCAGCAGCCTTTGGGTAGAATTGTCAGTGATGACAGACCAGAAACACTGCGTGAAAGAAACGCAGAAATCAATGTGCCACGTATGACGAACGTATCCGTTAGGACTGCGCGGCAAAATTTGGCGTTAATGTGCGACTGCAGCAGACGACCGACCCGAGTGCCTTTGCTAACACCACGACATGGTGCAGCGCCTCTCCTGGACTCGTGACCATATCGGTTGGACTCTGGACGACTGGGAAACAGTGGCGGTCATACGAGTCCCGATTTCCGTTGGTAAGAGCTGGTGGTAGATTTCGAGAGTGGCGCAGACCGCACTATGTCACGGACCCAAGTTGCCAACAAGGCATTGTGCAGGGTAGTGGTGGCTCCATAATGGTGTGGGCCGTGTTTACTTGGAATGGACTTCGTCCTCTGGTCGAACTGAACCGATCATTGACTTGAAATAGTTATGATCGGCAACTTGCTGACCGTTTGCGGCCATTCATGGACTTCATGTTCCCGAACAATGGAGTTTTTGTGGACGACAGAGTGCCATGTTATCGGCCCACAGTTGTTCGCGATTGTTTCGAAGAACACTCACGACAGTTCGAGCGAATGATTTGGCCACGAAGAGCGCCTGTCATGTATCCCAGTGAACATTTCTGCGGTATAATCGAGAGGTCAGTTCGTGCACAAAATCCTGCATCGCTAACACTTATGGACGGCTCAATATTTTTACAGGAGACTTCCAACGATTTGAGTGCATGCCATGTCGAGATGGTACACTACGGCGTGCAAAATGAGGTCCGACACGATTTTAGGAGGTACCCCATAGCTTGGCACGTCATTGTACGTGGATACTGTCTGCAAAATGTGTTGCGAATAGAGTTAGTTGTAAATAGGAAATAAAACGTCATACTTGATGCTGAAGTTTTCTGTATGAACAGAGAAAATTTAGTAAGCGATAAACGTTTTTCCTTTGTTACTTGTAACGGGTGTTCTGCGGGCCGCGACCGTCGGAAAGTGCCGATCGCTGTTGTGTGTTGTAACATTACGAGTCAAGACAGCTGTAACGGAACTTGAATAGCGTAAAGTTATCGTTAAAAACCCACGCCGCGCGATTTGTTACGATTTGGTCGGTCATAATAGTAGTAACATGCTTTCGAATACAGTTAAAATATAACGGCGATACCTGTTTAGCGTTATTGGAAATAATATGTAATAAATTAATGAGTAAGGTAGCCGATCCTATAAGAAGAGGTAGAATTGGGCGTATTAAGGTGTTTTGCTTTATATCGACTAAGCCGATGATACGGCGTCTTTTTTTTCCGTTTACTCTTAGAAGAAAAAAAAGAAAACAAGTAACGAAGTGCTAATTGTGCGTTGTGAAAAATATAGGGGCGAATTTTAAATAGCTACAGTGTATAATCAGACTAACAAATGGACATTCAGTTACGCGAAATAGCGGACAGCGAAGTGTGGTCATTAAATTGAGTACACCTACAGGGCGGTCAATTCCGGGATAAGTCTATTCGCACCTCATGAGGGACGCGGTATTGAGACCGGTTTTTTTTAATTGTATCATGGAGAGCGGGCTTCAGTTTATAAAAAGGAGAAAAGCTGTATCATTATCATTGACTGTTGGTGTTAAGCAACCAAAACTGTTCATCAAAGGGTTTCGGTGAATGAGTGGTGAATGCGAAATGAAACTGTAAACGAAGTTATGTTAAATAAAGCAGAAGAGACAAGACAGTTTGGTCGTATCTGTTATTATTCCATAAACCGTAACATTTATTCTCGTTGTACGAAGCCTTTATAGACGATCGTTATGACAATTTGCTTTGAAGGGATCTCGTTACGAGTTAAGTTTTGGGGACCTGGTCAACAGGGGATAGTTCGTAGATCTTAACTACTGCAGCTATTCTGGAATCAGGTGCTACCGTGACCGTTGTGTGTAGTCAATGGCTTAAGGTCATCATATCTCATGCTCTAAGATCGACGCGCCTTTCCTCTTGGTATAACGGTGTCTCACGGTAACCACGACAACGCCGACGGCGAAGGAAGATACGGTAGAGTGTGACAGCGCCAGTTTGCCAGGATCCGTGGAACTGCGACTTTCTCCAGCGTGAAGGTAACTGGCTAGGTAAGGCCCGCAACTAGGTTCCACTGAAGTGAGCTGAAGGGTGTTACTCTGGCCCGACAGTGTGGTCTTCAAAGGCGAGTGTGTTTTCATAGAGCGAGTGGCGTTTTCTAGTACTCTTTAGGAAACCAACTTCTAAAAGCCCCGCCAACCAGCAGCACTTACAGATGTACCATGAACGTTAATAAGAAATGGCCAATCGCAGTGCCTACTTCCTGCTCTGGATGCTGATTAGCTGAAATGTAGGCATGTGAAAGTAATGTCGAGGAACTGTGGGCAGCTCAGTTGGTTGGTGGCTCTCGTAGGGTGCAGGAGGCGAGTTGAGCCCTCTGGGTTGGAGAAGATATGGAGACGTACTTCGGAAGTTCGTAGTCAGTGGGCAGTAAGGTTGTTTTCGTGTATTTTGGAGGATTCTTTTCGTGTATGTGAAGGGTTCTGAAAGTGTTCGGACGAGTATTCCGTTTTGCGCGCGCAGGAAACGTCTTCGTCTATTGCATGTTTTATTAGGTGGGTGTTGCTCTTCAGCATACGCGGACAGTTTAGGAAGACACCGCCTAATAGAATATGGGGCAACTGGCTACCTGGAGCCGTTGTGTAACGAACAAAGCGGACTTGTCGAGGGTTATTAGAAGAAAATAAATTGAGTTTTGCTCCAATGGAAATCTGAAGTGTGGAGTTGTGTATGTTCTTACCCTGTAATTTCAAACTGTTTCTGTGTTGTTTAGAGAAGAGATGGCTGGAACCGGCTTTTGACGGAGTGGTGCGTGACTGCGGTATTTGTTAGCCAATCCAGTAATCTGATTTTGAAGTTCTCAAAGGTAGACAGCTTCAATGCACTGAACGATAGTACAGAGGAAGAGACTAGTTAAACCTGTGTCGCGAGTCTAAGCGAGGCTGGAGAACCTTATCTGGCTTTATAGTGTAGGTGTAGCAGGGCCCAGAAACCGTCCAGGTCCGTCAATAAACGCTTGGGAGGACGTCTGTGGAGCGAGACGTCGCGTGGTTTGGCTCTAGCACCGCACGGCACTGAGACTTCACGGATTATGTCGGAGGCCGCAACAGGACTATTCCAGACGTTACGGAAGCTCCTAGACGAGAGACGAGAAGTAACGCTTCATATTTTGTGAGAGGGTATCAGCGAGAAAAAGTTTCGGTAAAGGTTTGAAATTATGTGCAAAGTGTGTTGTAAGCCGCTAACTGCTCTCATTCTCTAATACGGATGAATAAAGGCTGGGTAATTCATGTGTCGTGAATTACACTGCTTCAAGACATACAGGGTGGTCCATTGATCGTGACCGGGCCAAATATCTCACGAAATAAGCGTCAAACGAAAAAAAACTACAAAGACGAGACTTGTCTAACTTGAAGGGGGAAACCAGATGGCGCTATGGTTGACCCGCTAGATGGCGCTGCCATAGGTCAAACGGATATCAACTGCGTTTTTAAAAATAGGAACCCCCATTTTTTATTACATATTCGTGTAGTAGGTAAAGAAATACGAATGTTTTAGTTGGACCACTTTTTTCGCTTTGTGACAGATGGCGCTGTAATAGTCACAAACATATGGCTCACAATTTTAGACGAATAGTTCGTAACAGGTAGTTTTTAAAATTAAAATACAGAACGTAGATACGTTCGAACATTTTATTTCGGTTGTTCCAATGTGATACATGTACCTTTGTGAACTTATCGTTTCTGAGAACGCATGTTGTCACTGCGTGATTACCTGTAAATACCACATTTATCCAATAAATGCTCAAAATGATGTCCGTCAACCTCAATGCATTTGGCGATACGTGTAACGACATTCCTCTCAACAGCGAGTAGTTCGCCTTCCGTAATTTTCGCACATGCATTGACAATGCGCCGACGCATGTTGTCAGGCGTTGTCGGTGGATCACGATAGCAAATATCCTTCAACTTTCCCCACAGAAAGAAATCCGGGGACGTCAGATCCGGTGAACGTGCGGGCCATGTTACGGTGCTTCGACGACCAATCCACCTGTCATGAAATATGCTGTTCACTACCGCTTCAACCGCACGCGAGCTATGTGCCGGACATCCATCATGTTGGAAGTACATCGCCATTGTCATGCAATCAAACATTTTGTAGTAACATCGGTAGAACATTACGTAGGAAATCAGCATACATTGCAGCACTTAGATTGCCATCGATAAAATGGGGGCCAATTATCCTTCCTCTCATAATGCCGCACCATACATTAACCCGCCAAGGTCGCTGATGTTCCACATGTCGCAGCCATCGTGGATTTTCCGCTGCCCAGTAGTGCATATCATGCCGGTTTACGTTACCGCTGGCGGTGAATAACGCTTCGTCGCTAAATAGAACGCGTGCAAAAAATTTGTCATCGGCCCGTAATTTCTGTTGTGCCCAGTGGCAGAACTGTACACGACGTTCAAAGTCTTCGCCATGCAATTCCTGGTGAGTAGAAATATGGTATGGGTGCGATCTATGTTGATGTTGCATTCTCAACACCGACGTTTTTGAGATTCCCGATTCTCGCGCAATTTGTCTGCTACTGATTTGCGGATTAGCCGCGACAACAGCTAAAACACCTACTTGGGCATCATTTGATGCAGGTCGTGGTTGACGCTTCACATGTGGCTGAACACTTCCTGTTTCCTTAAATAACGTAACTATCCGGTGAACGGTCCGGACACTTGGATCATGTCGTCCAAGGATACCGAGCAGCATACATAGCACACCCCCGTTCGGCATTTTGATCACAATGGCCATACATCAACACGATATCGACATTTTCCGCAATTGGTATACGGTCCATTTTAACACGGGTAATGTATGACGAAGCAAATACCGTCCGCACTGGCGGAATGTTACGTGATACCACGTACTTAGAAGTTTGTGACTATTACGGCGCCATCTATCACAAAGCGAAAAAAGTGGTCCAACTAAAACATTCATATTTCTTTACGTACTACACGAATATGTAATAAAAATGGGGGTTCCTATTTTAAAAACGCAGTTTATATCCGTTTGACCTATGGCAGCGCCATCAAGCGGGCCAACCATAGCGCCATCTGGTTTCCCCCTTCAAGTTAGACGAGTTTCGTTCTTTGTAGTTTTTTCGTTTGATGCTTATTTCGTCAGATATTTGGCCCGGTCACTATCAATGGACCACCCTGTATACGCAGCTTCTGTGATACTTGACTTACCGTGTTAAACCTTTACCATAACATCGTAGCTGTTAATGATTAGATTATGAAGCATTTTAAATTTTTGAATCTGGTCAATAGCCGTATGAAAAATCGAAAGTCAAATTTTTGAGCCCCTGGAATCCGTTAAATAGCTCGCAACTGGGGACGAGCACCAAGCGCCGGGTTAGCCGTTTAGTAATATACATTAACATTCTGCCTAAGATTCGTAGATTTTGGCTATTTTGGCTATAATGTTCCAGTCAGGACGTTGACGACATTGTGAGCTGACCTCTCCTAACTTCTCTTTAACGGGGCGAGAGAGAGAGAGAGAGATTCTAGTACATTTAGCGCAGGTGATATTGGAACGGAGAGAAGAAGTTTTGTAGGAAATGAATAAGGGTGCAAACACTTCCAAATACAATTTAAAAGCACAAATTTTCTCAATAACTCAACCTTACTTAGAGAGGCGCCTTACAGTGGCTATTTACCCATCAATGATTACACTCCAACACCCGTAACTCCCAGTTTCTGAGTACCATCTTTTACTGTTTTGCCAGCTACTGTTTTTTTTTTTTTAGCAACCTGTTCGGATGATACCATCAAATACTCGAATCAAGATAAGCGACGAGTACGAGACAGCGCTCATTCCTTCCTATACACTGAAAACTAACGATTATTCCTCTTTGCGGCTCTCGCCGCTAAATCCTAGGAGACATGTTTCTCTGTCTATTCTGCCACAAAAACACAACTACTTATTCCTCTTCACGACTTACGCAACTAAACAGTAGGAGACATGTGTAAGGCGGTATTTGTTCCTCTGTATTGTCTGAGACACACAAATTTTATTATTCTTCGCTGCTGCTAGAGAGAAACTCTACAGATCTTCTTCTTTACAGACAGATACAAAATGTGAGAACTGTGGCTGGATACTTATCGGCAACGCAGTGCCTAGCTCTAAAATGTACAGTCTTGTCATCGTTTACTGCAGCACCATCTAACTGCTACTTTACACTGACGGTTCTCAACGACTCTGCTGCTCCACGGAGAAGATCGCGGCTCCGACTGTCTCTCACTGCTTAGCTCAACTGCTACGCCGACTGTTGCTTACGTATTGTTTTTGCGCGGTCTTGGAGTAGCTTATCCTGCCAGTGCTGCTTTCCCCTGCTTCCCTTGAAAGTCCCATTAGGCACCGAAATCTTTCCAGAAACTTCTCTCACCTCGAGCAGGCTAGCTGCTCCCCACCTGATGCAACTCTTCCCTGTTTTGGCCGCAGTCAGCTGTCCGCGGCTATTTGCCTTGCTTACAGTAACTTGTTGCCCCGGTAGTGAACGTGGCTGCCTTGGTGTACCACTTTCGCCTTGAGTGCTAACCGTTGCCCTCGCACACACTACGCTGAGGTGACATACAGATGGCGGTAGTGTCGCGTACACAAGGTATGAAAGGGCAGTACATTAGCGGAGCTGTCATTTGTACTCAGGTGATTCACGTGAAAAGGCTTCCGACTTGATTATGGCCGCACGACGGGAATACACTGACTTGGAACGCGGAATGGTAGTTGGAGCTAGATGCATGGGTCATTCCAATCCGGAAATCGTTGGGGAATACAACTGTCCGAGATCCATAGTGTCAAAAGCGTACCGAGGAAGCAAATTTCAGGCATTACCTCTCAGCACAGACGACGCAGTGACCGACGACCTTCACTTAACGACCAAGAGCAGCGGAGGATGTGTAGAGTCCTCAATGCTAACAGACATGTTAGGACAGTGCGGCGAAATTCGGCGTTAATGGACTATGGCAGAAGACGAGCGACCCAGCAACCCCTAATAGCACGACGTCGCCTGCAGCGCCTCTCCTGGGCTCGTGATCATATCGGTTGGACTCTAGACGACTGCAAAACTGTGCCTTGTCAAATGAATCCGATTTCAGTTGGTAAGAGCTGATGGTATGGTTCGAGCGTGGCAGAGACCCCACAAACCCGTGGACTATAGCCGTCAATAAGGCACTGTGGCAGTTGCTTATGACTCCGTAATGGTGTGGGCTATGTTTACAAGGAATGGCCTGGATATCCTGGCGCAACTGAACCGTTCATTGACTGGAAATTGTTATGTTCGGCTCCTTGTATACCATTTGCAGTCGTTATGGATTTCATTCTTGTAAATGATAATGTGCCATGTGAATGGGCCACAGTTGTTCGCGACTGATTTGAAGAACTTTCAGGAGAATTCCAGCGAATGGTTTGGCCACTCACATCGCCCGAGACGAATCCCATCAAACATGTATGGCACATAATCGAGAGGTCACTACGTGCACAGCATCCTGCACCGGCAACATTTCGCAGTTATGCACGCCTATAGAGGCTGCGTGGCTCAATATTTTTACACCCGACTTCCAACGACTTGTCGAGTCCATGACACGCCGAGCTGCTGCACTACGCGGGGCAAAAGGAGGTCCAACAAGATGTTAGGAGGTGCCTCATGACTTTAAGCTCCGCGTACTTCCTGCTGCGTGTCTCTCCAGCTCCACGGTCCATGCCTGTGCCTGGCTACTTAAAGGTTCCATTCTTTTCATAGTGTCTATGAACTTCCTACATCAATAATACACTACTGGCCATTAAAATTGCTACACCAAGGAGAAATTCAGACGATAAATGAGTATGCATAGGATAAATATAATTATACTAGAACTGACAGGCGACTACATTTTCGCGCAATTTGGGTGCATAGATCCTGAGAAATCAGTACCCAGAACAACCACCTCTGGCCGTAATAACGGCCTTGATACGCCTCGGCATTCAGTCAAACAGAGCTTGGATGGCGTGTACAGGTACAGCTGCCCATGCAGCTTCAACACGATACCACAGTTCATCAACAGTAGTGACTGGCGTATTGTGACGAGCCAGTTGCTCGGCCACCATTGACCAGACGTTTTCAGTTGGTGAGAGATCTGGAGAGTGTGCTGGCCAGGGCAGAAGTCCAACATTTACCGTAACCAGAATGGCCCGTACAGAACCTGCAACATGCGGTCGTGCATTATCCCGCTGAAATGTAGGGTTTCGCAGGGAACGAATGAAGGGTAGAGCCACGGGGCGTAACACATCTGAAATGTAACGTCCGCCGTCAATGCGAACAAGAGGTGACCGAGACGTGTAACCAATGGCACCCCATACCATCACGCCGGGCGATACGCCAGTATGGCGATGACGAATACACGCTTCCAATCTGCGTTCACTGCGATGTCGCCAAACACGGATGCGACCATCTTGATGCTGTAAACAGAACCTGGATTCATCCGAAAAAATGACGTTTTGCCATTCGTGCACCCAGGTTCGTCGTTGAGTACACCATCGCAGGTGCTCCTGTCTGTGATGCAGAGTCAAGGGTAACCGCAGCCACGGTCTCCGAGCTAATAGTCCATGCTGCTGCAAACGTCGTCGAACTGTTCGTGCAGATGGTTGTTGTCTTGCAAACGTCCCCGTCTGCTGACTCAGGGATCGAGACGTGGCTCCACAATCCTTTACAGCCGTGCGGATAAGATGCCTGTCATCTCGACTGCTAGTAACACGAGGCCGTTGGGATCCAGCACGGCGTTCCGTATTACCCTCCTGAACCCACCGATTCCATATTCTGCTAACAGTCATTGGATCTCGACCAACGCGAGCAGCAGTGTCGCGATACGACAAAACCGCAATCGCGGTACGCTATAATCCGACCTTTATCTAAGTCGGAAACGTGATTGTACGCATTTCTCCCCCTTACACGAGGCATCACAACAACGTTTCATCAGGCAACGCCGGTCAACTGCTGTTTGTGTATGAGAAATCGGTTGGTAACTTTCCTCATGTCAGCACGTTGAAGGTGTTGCCACCGGCACCAACCTTGTGTGAATCCTCTGAAAAGCCAATCATTTGCATATAACAGCATCTTCTTCCTGTCGGTTAAATTTCACGTCTGTAGCACGTCATCTTCGTGGTGTAGCAATTTTAATGGCCAGTAGTGTACAAAGGGCGTTCAAAAAGTTTTGTACAGTCGTCTAGTTTTTTAATTTTTTGGAGGAGGAGAATGAAATATTTGGGAACATTCTTTGAACATTTAGGTATAAGTTGGTATATAAAAGTATTTTATTTTATTTACAGATGAGCCAGACCGGACCATGAATTAGATGTCAGGTGGCAACAACGGTCGGTGATGGAGTTCCTCTTCAAGACCGGCGATGACTCTGCCACATCCATTCACAGGAAGTTGCTCCCTGTTTATGGGGAGGACACAGTGGATCACCGTAGTATCCAGCGGCGGTTGCAGAGGTTTAAAGGTGATTTCTCTCTACTGGACAATCCACGATGCGGTAGACCATCGACGGCAGTGAGTGATGCGGATCAGGAGACCATTATCAAATCATCCAAAATGACAGATGTATGACGACACGACAGCTAGCTGAAATGGCTGGTTTTCATTGAGTAGTGTGGTATCACTGGTACAGTCATTAGGGCACACAAACATCTGTGCATGCTGGGTGCCTGGATTATTGACGAGAGAAATGAAAACGATGAGGAGCAACGTGTGCGAGGGTCTGAAGTGTGGAAACACTGTTTTGACGGCGTCATAACCCAGGATGAAACGTGGTTGTTTTTGGTCATCTGAACGCCCACCTGCGCTGTTAAACATTTGATAGTGAGAAAGACCTTATTTCCTGTGTCAAGAAATGGCGTAAAAGTCAATCCCCCCAGCACTTTTCCAAAATGCATTTACATCATGGAAAGAACGTTGGGCCGGATGCGGCACAGCTGATGGAGGCTACATTGAGTAGGCTCAATGTATAGCTAAATGCTCCAAGTATGTTCACAAAAAATTTGGTTCTCCTCTTGCAAAAAATAAAAATATAAAAAAATTAGAGACGACTGCGCAAAACTTTTTGAGCGACCCGAACTATTTGAAACAGTTAACGCAGAACAGGGAATCAGCGATCATAAAGCGGTTACTGCATCGATGATTTCAGCCGTAAATAGAAATATTAAAAAAGGTAGGAAGATTTTTCTGTTTAGCAAAAGTGACAAAAAGCAGATTTCAGAGTACCTGACGGCTCAACACAAAAGTTTTGTCTCAAGTACAGATAGTGTTGAGGATCAGTGGACAAAGTTCAGAACCATCGTACAATATGCGTTAGATGAGTATGTGCCAAGCAAGGTCGTAAGAGATGGAAAAGAGCCACCGTGGTACAACAACCGAGTTAGAAAACTGCTGTGGAAGCAAAGGGAACTACACAGCAAACATAAACATAGCAAAAGCCTTGCAGACAAACAAAAATTACGCGAAGCGAAATGTAGTGTGATGAGGGTTATGCGAGAGGCGTTCAATGAATTCGAAAGTAAAGTTCTACGTACTGACTTGGCAGAAAATCCTAAGAAATTTTGGTCTTATGTCAAAGTGGTAGGTGGATCAAAACAAAATGTACAGACACTCTGTGACCAAAATGGTACTGAAACAGAGGATGACAGACTAAAGGCCGAAATACTAAATGTCTTTTCCCAAAGCTGTTTCACAGAGGAAGACTGCGCGGTAGTTCCTTCTCTAGATTATCGCACATATGACAAAATGGTAGATATCGAAATAGACGACAGAGGGATAGAGAAACAATTAAAAACGCTCAAAAGAGGAAAGGCCGCTGGACCTGATGGAATACCAGTTCGATTTTACACAGAGTACGCGAAGGAACTTGCCCCCTTCTTGCAGCGGTGTACCGTAGGTCTCTAGAAGAGCGTAGCGTTCCAAAGGATTGGAAAAGGGCACAGGTCATCCCCGTTTTCAAAAAGGGACGTCGAACAGATGTGCAGAACTATAGACCTATATCTCTAACGTCGATCAGCTGTAGAATTTTGGAACACGTATTATGTTCGAGTACAATGACTTTTCTGGAGACTAGAAATCTACTTTGTAGGAATCAGCATGGGTTTCGTAAAAGACGATCGTGTGAAACCCAGTTCGCGCTATTCGTCCACGAGACTCAGAGGGCCATAGACACGGTTTCCCAGGTAGATGCCGTGTTTCTCGGCTTCCGCAAGGCGTTCGATACCGTTCCCCACAGTCGTTTAATGAACAAAGTAAGAGCATATGGACTATCAGACCAATTGTGTGATTGGATTGAAGAGTTCCTAGATAACAGAACGCAGCATGTCATTCTCAATGCAGAAAAGTCTTCCGAAGTAAGAGTGATTTCAGTTCTGCCGCAGGGGAGTGTCGTAGGACCGTTTCTATTCACAATATACATAAATGGCCTTGTTGATGACATCGGAAGTTCACTGAGGCTTTTTGCGGATGATTCTGTGGTATATCGAGAGGTTGTAACAATGGTAAATTGTACTGAAATGCAGGAGGATCTGCAGCGAATTGACGCATGGTGTAGGGAATGGCAATTGAATCTCAATGTAGACAAGTGTAATGTGCTGCGAATACATAGAAAGAAAGATCCCTTATCATTTAGCTACAATATAGCAGGTCAGCAACTGGAAGCAGTTAATTCCATAAATTATGTGGGAGTACGCATTAGGAGTGATTTAAAATGGAATGATCATAGAAAGTTGATCGTCGGTAAAGCAGATGAGAGTGAGATTCATTGGAAGAATCCTAAGGAAATGCAATCCGAAAACAAAGGGAGTAGGTTGCAGTACGCTTGTTTACCCACTGCTTGAATACTGGTCAGCAGTGTGGGATCCGTAGCAGATAGGGTTGATAGAAGAGATAGAGAAGATCCAACGGAGAGCAGCGCGCTTCGTTACAGGATCATTTAGTAATCGCGAAAGCGTTATGGAGATGATAGATAAACTCCAGTGGAAGACTCTGCAGGAGAGACGCTCAGTAGCTCGGTACGGGCTTCTGCTGAAATTTCGAGAACATACCTTCACCGAGGAGTCAAGCAGTATGTTGCTCCCTCCTACGTATATCTCGCGAAGAGACCATGAGGATAAAATCATTGAGATTAGAGCCCACACAGAGGCATACCGACAATCCTTCTTTCCACGAACAATACGAGACTGGAATAGAAGGGAGAACCGATAGAGGTACTCAACGTACCCTCCGCCACACACCGTCAGGTGGCTTGCGGAGTATGGATGTAGATGTAGATGTATTTGACCTCTTATATTAACCAATCTTAACAGCCATGACATGGGAAAGCTTCTGACTCAGTTCCAACAAAACCTATACAAACAGCTGTTGAGAAACAAGATGTTGATCCTATCCTTGTAAGTACATCTAAGAATATTCACACTGGTGAGACGAAACGTCATGATCACCGCCCACCTCGATAATGAATGCCGCCTGTTGGCGTTGCAAGTACATGACGCGGTAAGAAAAATATGTAAGCGGAGCGAAGGCGAATGGGTAATCTTTCTAGCGACAACAGAGACCAAAAACGAAGAAATTCGCTGCTAAACGACTTTCACAAATAGAAGATTGTTATGGCCCGGCGCCTGGGACCGAGCTGGTCGGCTGTTGGCGTGCTGCTGTCAAGAGAAGCTGTTGAAAGCGGTTAAACGAAGGATTACACCAGAGTAGGCGACAAGATGTTCAACGTCATTGTCTCATCAAAGAAGGTGGACGTCTGAGGCTCGTCCGCTCTGTAAGGCAGAGGATAGACGGCGGTGGTTGGCGGATAGGATGACATAGCACCACACGGGACCAGCCCCAAGTTTTTCGGAGCACGCCGTTCAGTGTATGTTGTTGATCATAAGATTCGACAGCAGACGACCCCCACGTCTAACCACGTTGACCCAACGACATCGACAGTTACTACTGCGGTGGGCATGAGATTACCAAGACTGGATTGCGGATCAGTGGGGGAGAGTTGCGTGGTCGGATGAATCCCATTTCTTCTTACACTACGTCGATGGTCGTAGCTGGTATGTCGTCGACCTGTGGTAGTCATCGAAGGCGCGATGAGAGTTTTCGGCTACGTGAATACTCTTTTGGATCCCTTAATGCTTCATGTCTTCCCTAATAGCGGCGGCATTTTCCAGCAGGACAACTGTCCTTGTCACAAGTCCAGAATCGTAATACAGTAGTTATGGCCGTCACTGAGAGCTCTCGCTGACATGTTGATCATCATATTCATCTGATCTGGGACACTATCAGTTGCCATCTCTGCGCCCACAAGGCACCATTTCATGATTTACGGAAATTACTACACTTTGTGCAGACGTCTGGTGCCACACATCTCATGTAATCTACCAAGAACTTGTCGAAACCGTGCCACGCAAAACCACTGCTGTACTATGTTCCAAAGGTGAACCGCCACGATATTAAGCAGTCGGTCGTAATGTACTGGCCTATCTACGAGTATGGGCCAAGTGGCTACAGTTAACAAACGGTGTCCCGACTGCTTCAGTGGGGCTGCATAAATCGCAGACCCTGAAACAGCGTAATTATGTTTGTTAATCGGTGCACTCGCGGAGAATGCTTAAAAAAACAATGGTTTCACTTTCTGCCACCAGGTGAAAATACCGCTTTGTAAGCACTCCCAATTTGGTGTAGGTGCAGGTAAAGGGAGGAACGAGCGAACATATGATAACGGTGGTTCTGTCACGTTTATTAGGAAATGGTCGTAAGTTACAACATGTGTCCAGTATGGTCTCCACACTCAGCACCATGCTGCATCCATAACACGGCTCGGTCGACAGTTGCTCGGAAAATATTCAGTGTAATCAAAGCGATAAGTCGTCGTTGCTATCCTTCAGATGAAGAGTTTGGACATATTGCTTAGAGACACTATGTTTCCGAGATACTGAAAGCCAAGGAAGCTGGTACACGTGCACAATATCGCGTACGGCCGCCGCGGGCACGCAGAAGTGCCACAACATGATGTGGCATGGACTAGACTAACGTCTGAAATGCTGTAGGTAATTGATATCATGAATCCTGCAGGGCTGTCCATAAATCCGTAAGAGTATGATGGGGTGGGGTACACGTCTGAACAGCACGTTGCAAGGCAACTCAGATACGCTCAATAGCGTTCATGTCTGAGGAGTCTGGTGGCCAGCGGAAGTGTTTAAACTCAGAAGAGCGTTTCTGGAGACGCACTATATCAATTCTGTACCTGTGGGGCGTCTCATTGTCCTGCTGGAGTTGTCCAAGTCCGTCGGAATGCACAATGGACATGAATGGATGCAGGTGATCAGATAGGTTGCTTACGTAGGTGTCACCTGTCAGAGTCGTATCTAGACGTATCAGTGGTCCATATTACTCCAACTGCACACGCCCTACACCATTACAAAGCCTCCATCAGCTTTAACAGACCCCTGCTGACATGCAGGTCCATGGATTCATGAGGTATCCGCTCGATACACTTTGAAACGGGACTAACCGACCAGGCAACATGTTTCCAGTCATCAACAGCCGAATGTCGGTGTCGACGGGCCCTGCGCGAGGCGTGAGGCTCAGTGTCGTGCA